>NC_083718.1:185124059-185425347 GCF_028564815.1 Eubalaena glacialis | reverse complement strand
GAGAAGTGGGGTGGGGGTAGTTCTCTTCAGCGGCTGCAGCAGCAGGGACTCTCCAGGGCCAGCAGGGTGGCCCAGGGTCCAGACCTTCCTGTGGCAGGATCTGGGGGCTGCGGGCCATCTGTATCCCTTGGCATCTGACCAGTTTTCAAGCCCAGTTTTTGGTCTGCTAGGCCACTCTGGGCTCCCAACAGCCTCGCTAGAAACTCTGCAGGTAGAGTCCGTGTCCGTTGCTGAAGCCACCAATCCCTTGTGCTCTCGGGGAGGGGCTGGGGACTGGGGTAAACACGGAAGGGAACGGCTCTGAGCTCGTAGACTGGAGCCCGGTTCACCACTGTTCATGCCCTGAGCTGGCACTTCGCGAACAGTTCGTGTCCCTCAAAGCACCTGGCGGAGCGCTGGGAACATTTTACGAGCTCAGAAATTGGTGAAGGGGAGCAATTTGCTCATGGGCGCCAGCTTTGTGCCTTGGGGGCTAGAGAGAGTGTGTCTGAGGAAGGGCTGGGGCACTGAAGTAGTGGACACTCCCTCCCTCCCAGGCCCATGGTCAAGAAGGCAGGGCTGACCCCAGCGAGCTCTGCAAGGAGACCCACCTTGAACACGTCTGATCACCAAAGGGCCTCAGATGCCCGTCTAGGCTGGTCCGGCTGGGCCCACCTGCAACCGGGGGCAAGCAGCTGGGCCAAGCGGTGTTGGAATCTGGCAGCGACATGGATGTGGATCGGCCAGGAAGAGTCCCGGCAGCCTGGCTGCAGAGCGATGAATAATGGCAAGTATTGTACTCCACTCTCTTTACACACAGCCATCCCTTGGTATCCACGGGGGGCGGTTCCAGGACCCCCAGTGGATACCAAATTCTTGATGCTCAAGTCCCATATATGAAATGGTGTAGTATTTGCATATAACCTATGCACGGCCTCCGTCCTCCTGTATGCTTTAAATCATCTCTAGATTACTTATAATACCTGATACAATGTAAGTGCTATGTAAATAGTTGTAAATATAATGTAAATACTATGTAAATAGTTGCTGGGCCAGCAAATTCAAGTTTTGTTTTTTGGAACTTAAAAAAAAATATTTTTGATCCACGGTTGGTTGACTCAGCGGATTCGGAACCCGTGGGTATGGAGGGCCAACTGTTCTAGGCTTCTTATTCAAGAAGCTGTGAAACCCAGGGGTTAAGCACAAGGGCTTTGCAGCTAGACTCGGGGGTTCAAATCCCAACTCTGCCACTTACTAGCAGTGTCATAAGCCTCAGGTGGTTGGATGACTGCATCTCTCTCTGCCTCCATTTCCTGTATTGAAAGGTTTTAATTATTAAATATAGATGAAGCACTGAGGGTCTATTATGTACCAGGCACAATTAATTTATTACTTTTATTATGAAATATATATAACATAATATAAATGTATTAATTTATAATACACTTGGTATTTATTAATTGACTTGGTATTTAATTATAATTTACTTGGTATTTATTAACACCAAGCACACATGCATTAATTATTATGTGTTTTACTCCCTTGATTTTCACAAACAACTCAATAGAGGACAGGGCTATTGGCCGCATCCTACAGATGAGGAAACTGAAGTTCAGGGAGGTTAAGTTACCTGCTCAAGGTCCAGGGTTTGGAATCTCAGCCCGAGAAGCTGAGATCCAAAGTCCAGCCTCTCCCCTTCTCTGCATGCTCCATGGCTCTGGCTCCCGCAGGCCGGCAGCTGGCCCTCAACCAGTGGGGACCCAACGAGGCTGAGAAGGTGAGAGCCGGGCCAGAACCCCCAACGAGAAGCCCCCCGCTATGGGGAATACCTCGCGGCATTTGGGGGATGCTCTGCCTTGTTTCACTCTGCACAGGCCAGGGCTGTGGACATTAACGTGGCCCTGGCCAGCCCCGGGCCCTGGCTCTGCTCAAGGTCCCCAGTGTGACCTCCCCAAGCAGGATCCAGTTACATGGAAGCAGCAGCGAGGAACAAACACAGCTTGTGCTTCCTCTGAGTGCTTATTTCCTTTGTCTTGTGAACATTGAAAAATGAAAAGAATGATGATCAGGATTTGTTTTGGGGGGTGGGGGGGGTGGGGGTGACGGGACGGGCTGGCAGCCCAGAAAATTCTGCAGCATTGGCTCGACTCACCAAGAGGGCGGCATGAGGAAGTTTTCAAACTGAGTCCAAAGAAAGAGAAAGTCAAGTGGTGGCCTGGCCAGCCCAAGGGGTCTGAGGCCTCCTGGATCACTGGCTTCTGCTTGGGGGTCAAGGGCCCGCCCCTGGGGGAGAGGCGTCACGTCCGGGTTCTGCTACCGGCCTCTCTGGGGTCAGACCGCCGAACTCCTCCCCTCCTCAGTGTCAGTAATTCCGCTTCCCACTGCCCCGGGTTGTGATGAAAAAGAAACGAAGAAAATGTGTGCAGACCAGAGGTTTTCCTGCTGCGGGCGAATTAGCTCCTTGGGGACGTTTGCAGACATGTTTTCGGTTGTCCCAACTAGGAAGGGAAGGTGCTACTGGCATCGAGTGAGTAGAGACCAGGGATGCTCCAAACTTCCTACAATGCACAGGACGGCCCCTGACAGAGTGCCACCGGGAGACATGCGGGGGTGGCGCCTGAACATGTAACCATAAATGCTGGCTTCATTATTCGGGGGCCCGGGTGGGTGTATACATACAGGAAGGTGGTTGTGATGCGGACTGCCTCTGACAAAGGTTCCGCCCTTCTTCACTCAGACAGCAAATATTTACCCAGTGTCGCCTGCACCTTGAACTCTCCTAGGTCCTGAGAGATGGTGGACCTGCCCTTGGGCTCCTGGAGTGGCTGTTGAGAGGGGAAGAGAGAGCCAGACAGACCAAGAGAGCAAGCAAATAATAACGACCCCATATGCCGGGGAAACGACTGTGGTAGACGCATACAACGGGAGATTTTTTTTAGCCACGCAAAGGAACAAAGTCCTGCCACGTGCTACAACTTGGAGGATGAACCCTGGAAACATTATGCTAAGTGAAAGAAGCCAGACACAAAAGACCACATCCTGCGTTTATGCTCCAAAAGCTGTTTGTGGCCACAGTTGCACAACCCTGTGAGTACACTAAGCGCCATTGAATTGTACGCTTTCAATGGGTGAATTGTGTGGTATGTGAATTCTATCTTAATAAAGCTGTTATATATAAAAATAATAATAATGGCAAATGGTGAGATGGGTGATGAAGGAAACAAGTGAAGGCTGAGATGGAGCAACCCGGGCCACGGTGGGCACGTGGGGCGTCTCCCAGAGGTGACATCTGAGGCTTGCAGGCGGGGATGGGGGGCCCGTGCAGAGCCCCAGGGGCTCCTGGAGGCTGGCCTGTGTGTCCTGAACTGGACAGGGGTCCTGGGCCTGATCATGCTGGACTGGACCTGGTAACCTTAGCCCCCTGACACCTGGCCTCAAGGCCCTGTGGAAATACTCCGTCACAGCTGCTTCAGTCCAGAGAATTCGGTGGCCCCCCAGGTCACACTGCCGAGGACCGGCTGCCTTCCCTCCAGCCCGTCTGGGAGGGTGGCTCTTTGAGGGCTCTGCCTCCGAGGTCTGCCATCCGCCCGAGGGGATCCGCCTGCCCAGAGCAGCTTCCCAGCGGGGCAATGGCCATCCTGCCACTCCCAGCCGTGCCTGGGGGGACTTCTGTGTTTATTTTCTTCCCGAGCCACTGAGGGATTTGGGGGCAAAGGCCCTGCCCAGAGCCAGCAATGATGGGAGGTGCCAGAGAAGTGTTCCCACCCCTGCACCCTGTGTGCGGGAGGACAGCAGCTCCTGGTCCCCATGGAGCACCTCCTCCCACCCCGCCCCCTCGGGCCCCTTTGCTCTGCCCTCCCCAGGGCCTCCCCGGCCCCTGCCCCCACTGCCCATGCTGGGGTCTTCTGAGCCAGTCTCCTCTCAGTCCAACCACAAGGGAGCCAGCCAAGCGTTGAAGGGCGCTGCTATCACAGGCCAGGCCAAGATGGCGGCCCCAAGAATCCTGAGGGGCAGCAGGGTCCCGGCGGGGAGCTGTGGGAGCTGCCAGCACCACATCATCCCCTTGAGTCTCCCAGCCCAGGAGGCAGGAGGGCAGGAACGTCTGGTCCACGCTGCAGGTAGGAAAGGTGACATCACACACAGGAGGTCACAGAGCCAGTGGGACTCCAGAGTCTGGATTTCTCCCCCCAGATACCGGTCCTCCCTCCTCTTGGGGAGCCTCCTGGCCTCCTGGTGGGCTGGGAGAAGCTGGGACCCGGGGATCTGCTGCTTTGCTGGAAGCTGAGAGCCTCAGTGGGGCCACGAGGGGTGAGGGGGGCACAGCTGGACCCTACACGGCTGAGGGGCAGGGTCCCCCAGGCCCCGGCTCTGGTCCATAGCTGGTGGCCCTCAGTTTATGAAGAGAAGTGTGTTAAGGAACGTTAATCAATCGAATCTCCGTCTAACAGCCCCAGTCTAAGGCGCAGAGTGACTGGGGTTTCCACGAGCTGTTCCAGGCCTTCCTTCTGTGTCGAGGGACGTTGTCACCTCCTGGCTTTGCCTGAGGGGAGGGCTGTCTGTGTATAGATATTCTCTTCACACAGACCTCTGGGCTCCTATTAAGGATGCCCACCCACCCCCCCGCCCCGTTTGAAAGGCCTTTACGGAAAGTTGGAGAAGATGCCTCAGAAGCAATCCCAGATGTGCGGGTAGGAGGGCCCCACCCACCCCTCAATGACCCCCATGCCCATCCCCTCCTGTGACTGTTCTCTTCCCTCCGTGCTGCTCGGCACTTGAGCTGCAGAATTTGTATGTTAGTGACCTGGTTCTTTTTTTGTCCCCCATCAAACTGGGGTGTCCCTAGGGGCATGGGCTGTCTGCCCCATCAGAAGGACTCTTGGGGGATGCTGGGCTGAGCCCTGCGGTCAGCCCAGGAACTTTCTGCCACCCTGGTCCCTCCCAACCATCCGTTTGGCCTGAGGAGAAGGGAGTCCACTTTCCAAGCCTTCTGGCCCTGGGAGCAGGACAGTGGCCACAGGACTCCACTCCGGCACTTGCTGGGCCAGATAGCCTGGTCCCCTGGAACCATGGCAGGATGCGCTCGGGTCTGGCGCCTCCCCCTGCCCACTTCCAATCTGGTTCTCTTTGGAGATGGGGAGGAGCCCCAGGCGGGGCAACTGGGTCATCTCCCAGGGCTCAATTCTTCTTTGTAGGGTTGGCACACCCCATTCTGCACCTCGGGGGATTCAAGGAGCTGGAGTTCATTGCTTGTCACTCTCCTTTGCTTGGCTAAGCTAAGGGACACCACGCTAAGGGACAGAATTAGCTCTTTGCTTTAACTCTCAAGGCTCCCCAAGTGGCTGAACCATCGGGGGAGGGAGCAGGACACGGCCTCCTGGGAACCTGCCCAAGGCTTTTTCCCTGGTTCCTCTGGGAAAAGATCCAGAAAAAGACTGAAAGCATCCCAGCGGAGAGGGAGCGGGTAGGGAGGGACCAGGCCCTGCCCGGCTGTCAGGAGAAGCCCTTGGGGCTCTGGGAAGACACGAGGTCCCCCTGAAGCCAAGACAGCGATTCTGTTCTCAGTGGGCCCTGGGGAGGGCTGGCTGGGCCTCATCGCTCCCAGATCCACTCAGACCCCTGGGGTCCTCACTGCATTCCCGGACTGCAGGCCAAGTGCCCAGTTTCACGGAAGCCTCAAAAGTCAAATCCTCTCCAAAAGGCTATGAGCCAGCCTGTGAGCACGGAAACGGGCCGCCACTCAAGGATGGTCAGAAAAGTCGGGGCTCAGCAGACAGAACCCCCTTCCTTCCTCATCTATCCCTGACTACTGAGATGTGCCACCCCTAACTTATCTCCTGTGACAGCCAGTGACAGGCACCTGGCCTGTGGTGCCGGGACAGCAGAGGGGCAGGCCATGCCCAGTGGACCCGCCCACGTTGTGTCCACACGCCAAAGTGGGGTGATGGTGCGGGTGTGGCCCTTCCGGGCCCGACCTCCACAGGCTGGACCCCTTCAGGAGCTTGCCCCGCACACACACACTTTGGTGACACATACCCTCAAGGACCAAAATGAAAGTGACGAGTCCTGGCTTGGCATCCCCATCGCCTGCCACAGTAAGTGAGGGGGTCAGGGAGAGCGGGGTTCAAATTCGGGCTCCGGTGCTCACGAGCCCTACAAACTTGGGCACCCAATTTCCCTGCTCTGAGCCTGTTTTCTCACCTCTGAAGTGGTCTTTCTAATACTAACCCCCTGAAAGGTCAATGCCTCTTTGGGGCTCTGCTCAGACCCTGGTGTGTATACCCTGGAGGCCACCCCATCCCAGCGCAGTATCTGTCTGCCTCTTCCATCCTCTGCCTACATTTCCATTTTTCCTTCTATTCCTATGGACAGCTCCTTCCACCGTGTGGCAGATTGCATTATAGTTCAAAATTACTGACCACTCCTCCAGGGGGATTGTATGCCCAGTGACATCCTTGGAGTGCTTGACTACATGACCTGCTCTGGCCAACGGAATGTGAGCAGAAGTGATGCGCATTGTTTCCAGGGAGAAAGTTTCAGAGCCAGCGCACAGGTTCCCGGGTGTGTCTCTTTCTGCCCCAAGATGACATCATACCAGATGGAGGCTCCTCTGTCAGCCAGGGCCCTAGAGTGAAGAGGACACGGAGCAGAGCTGCAGCCACCCTCCAAGGACAGGTGGCAATTGTAACACAAGCTCCGTTGTTGGAAGCCATGGACACCTGGGGGTCATATTTTGTCTGATACACATCGTAGCTCTTGGAAGTCTTTAAAGGGGTTCCCGAGAGCTGACTTTTGTCTTCCACTGCTGCTAGGTCCAGTGGATAAATAAGTTAAGATGTTAAGCTTCAGGGCTTGGCGGCTACTCGGTAGGTGCTCAATAAACAGTGGATGTGGTCGTGACTTGGCATCTCTGCACACAGACCAGACTGACGACCAGCTGAGCTGCAAGCCTACTCTTCCTCTCGTGTGAGTTGTGCGAAGGTGCAGGCTTGGTGCAACGCTCCAGCAAGCTTCTCCATTGAATTCGTGCCTGTGGTCCTTCTCCATCACCGCCTGGAACCACTGCCTGCTCCCCTCCCCCACCCCGCCACCCACCTGCAAGAGCTGTGTGGATGGAGGCGCCTTAGATGAGAGTCCGTTGTCCACCTGTCCCCTGGCCCAAGGTCAGGTTTATTAAGCTTGCTGCAGCAGGAGAGAACGCACACCAGAGGAACGCTGGGGCATCTTTCCCCACATCTCCTTGGCTGTCATTTTTCTCCATTGACTGAGCCCACGTTAATCCCTTCTGCCGTTCCAGACCTCCCTCTCCTTTGCTATTTCACTTCTACCCCCTGCAATCAAATCTGGCCCAGGGGCCCATAGCACCCCCTTAGCACTGGCCTTGTGCTGGTGGTCTTCTGAGTTTTGGCTTCTCAGCAACATTCCCCTCTCAGCACCCAGCACATGGTAGGTAGACAGTAGGGGCCCGATAAAGCCTGGTTCTGCTCTGCTGAGTGGGTGGCCTGGTGGCTGGTGGGGCTGTGGAAGGACAGAGAGCAGGTCTCTGCAGACTAGGTCACTATGGTCCTACCAGGGATGCAGGTAGGAAGGCAAAGTGCCCCCCAACCCATGGCTGTTGGGCGGGGCCTGGCAGAGCTGGCAAGGAGCCATGTACCCCCAGGTCTGGGCTCCAGTTTCTCTCCCGATCTCTGCCTCCTTCTTGCCTACTCCACTCCCGGCAGCTGGGGACCCTGAGCAGACCAATTCTCTCTCAAAGGATGGCGTGTTGTGGTTGGGTCTGGTCCCCTCCCCACTGCCCACTAAGGACCAGAGGTCAAGGATTTCAACAAAGGAACTCGCAAAAGCCATCTCTCTTTATTTTGTATTCCTGCCGTTCAACCAGTTTGCACAAGCTGAGGATGAATGGATTTTGGAGGGGAAGGAGGAGCGTGTGGGCACAGACCCTCCCGGAAATAGTCTATGCACATTGCCGAGGCTGGTTAGACTTGAGAAGCAATTTAACAATAAACTCTACAGAATCAGAAATGTACAAAAGTGTCAAGGCAGCTGCTGGCTGGTTTCTTGCCTCCCCACGGGGGTCAGAGTTACACCCATCAGTCCTGTGCAAAGGTCCTGGGGCTGGCCTGGGGGGTCGCAGCCAGATTCCTCCCCAGGAGAGGAGCAGTCCTGCTCATCCAGCAGAAGTGTGTCAAGGGACAGGCACATGGGCGTGTGCCCAGGTGCCCACGCCCCCTCAGGTTCTGTGGCTTTTGAGCCTGTCTCTGCGTCCTGCCTTTATGTTCGCCCTTTGAAAGTGTTCATGCAGGTGTAGGTTCCTGAGAATTTGTGGATCTCCTCGAGGGCAGCCTGTGGGAGTATGCTGGTGGAATGAGGAGGGAAAAGAGAAGATGGTTAGCGGGGAGACAAGTGGCCGGGTCACTGGTAGCCACACAAGAGGTGTAGTAAAGTGATGGCTCCCATAAGCTCTCCCCACCCCTCTCTCCAACATACACCGGCTCCCCCGACAAGCCACCGCTACCCACCCCTCCATGGAGGAAGGGCTTTCAAGTAAGTAGATAAATAGCTATTTACAAGGTAAAGGGTGGGTGTTACAAACTTTCAAAGTCACACTCAGCATTTTAGGGCCCATAAGTATCTCAGAGATCCATTAACTCCAAATGTCACTTACTCAGCAAATATTTACTGTGTGGGGCTGAGGAGTCAGGTACTGGGTGTCACCTCCTCTTTTTCCCATGCATTGTTTATTACGCAGCCACACTGTGCACATGATACACTTGACACCAAAATCTGTCCTCTCTGCCGTCTCAAGATTCCCAGCCAAGTTTGCTCTGCTCCATAGTGATGTTTTCCTACAGCTGGGACCTCAGGTTTTACTTCTCATCCTTTATGTCCCTCCAGATAGTAAAACACCTGCAGATACCATCAGGCCTTGTTCTTCAGCATGACACAATTTCTTGCTTCTTGTAGGAAACTTTCCAGACTCACCCCTAGGCCTTTCCTGGGGTTCCCCATAGCTCTGTGCTTCCCCAACAAGCCCCGGAGTTGTGCTTGCTGTTTACTTGTCAAGCCCATGGGTGCCTCTGCGGTAGATATTTCATCTCCGATCCTGGCACTTAGCACAGGGCCCAGTATAGAGACGCCCTCAGTTCCTCTGTTGAATGAAATTGAAGGGCCCTGGTCCATTCTAGTTGCAACATGGGAAAGCCTCACTTCCAGCTGGAGCAATCTGGAAGGCTTCCTGGGGGTGGTGGCAGTAGAGTTGAGCCTGTGAAGATTTCTCTTGGGGAAGGTGAAAGGGGCCGTGGTGCAGGGAATGGGGAGGGGCTGGCCTCTGCTTCTTGTGGGAAAGTAGTGGGGGATAGAACAGGAAATGTAGGCTGGGTGGGAAAGTAGTGGGGGATAGAACAGGAAATGTAGGCTGGGTGCTTACTGTGGAGGGTGCTGAGGTGTTCTAGACAAACTAGCTTTTCTCTAGAATGTCCCCAAAACCTTCTAGGAAGCTCCCTGAGGTGGACGATCAGCTTGGCTTTGGTGAGGATCCAAGTCCCTGCTCTCCAAGGCTCACAGAGGCGGCCAAGTAGCATCTCAAAGCAACAGTCAGGATGGACTGAGGGAGGCTGAGGTGTGGCCTGAATGCCTGGAGTCCCCTACTCTGTGTCCCTGAAGGGGCTTTGAGTTTGGAGGAGAGGGGACGGACTGATGTGTCCCTGGGTCCTGAGATTTCTTGCCTGCAGTTAGAGTGGCTCCTCAGATGCCCACTGTGTCCACAGCAGCCAGGGGGGAACCTGGTTTCCTGGGGGTTGACATCTGATAAAGGCACTTGGGTGCTTCACCTCCTGAAAAGGCCTTTCAGGTCAGAGGGGTTCAGTCAGCTGGGGGTTGGGGGCCCAGAGGAGCCAAGAGTCCACGGTCACTCGGGCTCCAGGGTCAAAGCTCTCTCTGCAGCATGAGAGGCCCATGAAAACAGTGTTTAGTGGGGCACCTGCAATGGCCCCTTCAGTGTGGGAGTGGGATGGGAATGGTTTGTTGCCCAGAGTCTGGAAAGTTCTAGGGAATGTGATGCTGGGCAAATTCTGGAGGAAGATGTTCTCCTCTGTAAAGCCTACCCCCCAAGGTGGTCTGCCCTGGTAAATCCCACCAGGGACGTTTCCGTGAATCCCGAGCCTTTGGCAACGAAATCTCTGTCTTCCCCATTAATTGATGTTCATTTTAAAATTTTATTCTATTTTATTTTATTTTTGGCCGTGCCACACAGCATGCGGGATCCTAGTTCCCCAACCAGGGGTTGAACCCATGCCCCCTGCAGTTGAAGCGCAGAGCCTTAACCACTGGACCGCCAGTCTTCCCTATTAGATTGAACTTCCTGAAGGCTAGGGCCAAGATTTAGTCTCTAGAATAGCAGTTCTCAGAGTGTGGCCTAGGAACCCTTGGGGTACCTGAGATCTCTTCAGGGGTCTGTCTGCGAGGTCAAACTATTTTTATTATAATACTGAGATAAGATTTGACTTTTTAACTCTCATTCTCTCATGAGTGTACAGTTGAGCTTTCCAGAGGCTACATGACATGTGACATCAACAGATTAAAATCAGAAGCAGATATGAGCATCCATGTGTCTTCAATTAATTCAGATAATAAAGAGCTTTGCAAAAATATAAAATAATGCCATTCTTCTTACTACATTTTTTTTTTTGGAAAATACATTTACTTTTCACAAAAATATCATTTATGTTAACACTGAATGGATTTTTTCTTGCTATATATAAATGAATAAATGTATAAATCCCATAAAATTTTTTCTCAGTTTTAATTTCTAATGCAATAGATACAACTCACATAGATAAAAGCACTTTGGGTTCTTCAATAATTTTTAAGATTGTAAAGGGTTCTTGAGACCAACAAGTTTGAGAACAGCCACTCCATAGTAAGGATAGTATATCCATGGCACACATGCCACGGCTCTCATTTTCACGCCCACAGCAGACATGACTAATCAATCACCTGGGTATTTTCTGTTGCCTGAGGCCTCTTCCCCACCAGGGTCCACTGGGAGAAGGGGAAATGGCCAGCATGAGCCTGACCCAGAGCTTCCTCCCCCAGCCCCATACCTTTTCAAGATAATGAGGGCGTGCATTGTCCACGGGAGCAGGAGGAGGGCCTGATTGAGCTGCACGGCTTCCACCGTCCTCCGGGCCACGGTCTCCGGCTTCAGGGGCGGGAAGAGGTTGGGGAACCTGCAGGCAGGAAGAGACAGCGTGGGTTTCCCCCGAGAAGCGAGCGCTTCTGCTGAAAACCCCTGTGGCTAACATGTCAGGGTCATCCCTTTGGCTTCTCCTGTGTGGGAGACTTGAGACCTGTTTGGAACACTCTCCCTGCCGCCCGGGATGTGTCAGGAGTTCCTCATCCTCTCACTCCTCCCAGCGAGTCTTCCCTTGAGAATTGAGGGCTTCTAGCCCACCCACCCACCTGGGACCCATTCTCAGAGCACTGCAGAGGGCTCCCCCAAACCTCACTCACATCCCGTCCTGCCCTGCTAAAGCCCTCCCGGGGCCCCTTGCTCTGTCTTCAGTTCTACCCACTCTGGGTCCCACCTCTCCTCCTTCTCACTCTGCCCCAGCGATCGTGGCCAGCACTGTCACTTAAGATCTTTCCCATCTCAGCTGTCCCACCAGCCTGGCTCCTTCCTCCCGTCCACTCAGAGTGGCCTCTAATCTCGTCCCCCTGATAACTGCCTTGACTGAATCGAGAATGGCCTTGCCTGTCCGCTTGTTTCCTGTGAATGGTCTGTCTCCCCCATCAGCCTGTGAGTTCCCCAAGGGCAGAAGTCTGGTGGGTCTTGCTCCCTGCTGTATGCCCTGTGTGCAGTGTCTGGGATATAGTAGGTACTCAATAAATGCTTGCTGAGTGGGTAGACACTGAACGATGTGGCATTCCCCTACCACTTGCTGGTTTACTCACTCATTCCCTGATTCGTGGATACACTCACCGATTCATTCAAACATCTACAGGGCGTTTCCATGGGGTTGATAAATGAACGAATAGCTGAGTAAGCAAACATCAGGGGTTTCTCATGCCTGTTCAGAGACATCTGACCTGAGACCCGTACAGGGATGATGCTCCCTAAGTGCCAGGCCTGTGCTGAGTGATCAACAGGCATCATTTGCTCCAACTGCCAGAGAAGGAAGCCGAGGCTCTGGGGAGGTGGTGGGGACTGGGGATTCAAACCAGGCTGGCAGGAGCCCCAGGCCCGTGCTCTGTCTCCCCTGTCCCTTGCTTGCTGCTTGTCCCACAGCTCCTGGGCCTATAGGTGCAGGACTGATGCTGCTGGCTCTGACCTCAGTCCCACAAAGGGCTGGTGAGCTCCTCCGGCACCAGGAGGATCGAGGGTGATAAGTCACCTGGGGATGATGTCACCCTGAGAGAAAGGCAACTCCTGGGCCCCCAGCGCGGGCTTGGCTGGCCTCAGAGAGTCCACGGGGCTCGCCCCCAACCCTTGGCTTCCTTTGCCATCATGACGGGCTGCCAGGATGCCCACGACCCTGAAGTCTGGAAGGGCCGGCCTCAGGGTCCTGCGGAGATGGACGTGTGAGACGGCTCGTGACGCTGGAGCCCCACAGACACGGTGGACAGTGTGGGTTTCCAGCCCCAACCTGGGCCAGTGCTGCTGCTGGGGGGACGGGAAGACAGGATGGGCAGACCAAGCTCCGTGGGCTCAGGGGGCCCTTCCTGGTAAGATCCCCGCGGGAGAACCTGACAGAGGGGATGCCTCACACACGCCCGCTGGTGGGGCTTTCTCTTTTCCCTCCGTGGTGTGTGGGGTGGGTACCCGGGGAACCGGCAGAGCTACGAACTCCCACGGAGGCTTCACAAACCCCTTGAAAGAGGATGCTCAGCCAATTTCTATCTGTGTCGTCTTGGGCAAGTAACTTTGCTTCTCAGAGCCTCACTTTCCTCATCTGAGAAATGGGGATAAGAACTCTCGCAGGGTTGTGGAGGGTCAAACGCAGAAGCGTTTGTAAAGTGTCTGGTGTGGCTGGAGCATAAAGATCAGCCAAGAGCAATTTACAAACACCAGCACCCACCTATACGGCCACTCTTGCCAGAAAACCCATCAGTTTTGCCCTAAACATGTCTCCCACCCTCAATCCTGGGAAGCTGCTAAGCATGGTTGGAGAGGAAGCCCATGCTTTTCTTTCTTTCTTTCTTTTTTTTTCTTCTTTCAAGAAATGGGAGTTGGTTAGGTACCAATCAACATTTTACTGCTCTCCTCCCAAGCCCTCGGGGCTCACCTGCAATCCACAGGTAGCTAACTTTCACCTAGTGCTTACTACTTGCCAGCTAGCTAGTTGATTCACACACAGGAGCTCATCTAGCCTGTGAGGTCAGGGTACCATGATCAATCCCTTCTTACAGACAAGGAAACCGAGGCACAGGAAAACGAAGTAATTTGCCCAAGGTCACACAGAGCTGGGATTAGGCCCCCGCAGTTTGGGCCCACATTCTGAGCCACTGTGGAAAAATGATCTGGGGGAGGCCTTGGATTTCCTTCTTAAAGTGATGGAGAGGAAACTATGCCAGAAGGCGAAACAGGCACAGGGATGCGAGGTCTGTGAATGTCCTGCCCACTTCAGGGCACCCAATTAGAACCATGGGTCGCCACTGCTGCACTTCCATCCAATATGCATTGTTTGAGCACTTCCTGTATACCCAGATGAAAAGAAACCAAACCAAGACATCATGGGGGGAAAAAACCAACATGGAACATTAATAGTCATTAATCCAGCCTCCTCTAAATTCAGAATCTATGATAATTTGCATATAAGTCAGGTGGAAATATATACATCTGTGACGACTGAAGTCTGCTAGGAAGATTTATCACTTATGCACTTAGGAAGATGTTTATTGTTAGTAAAAATAATAAGAGCAGCAGTTCGTTACCGAGCATCTCATATGCCCCGGGCTTTGCACTAGATACGTTACATGTGTTATTTCTAATTCTCTCAATAATCCTATGAGGCAAGTATTATTTTCACTGTTTGACAGATGAGCAAAGTAAAGCTCAGAGTGGTAACAAAACCGGTTCAAGATTTCGCCACCATTCAGTAGCTGGGGTGTGATTCCAAACAGGGAGGTTTTTTTTTTTTTTAATTTTATTGAAGTATAGTTGATTTAAAATATTGTGTGCATTTCTGCTGTACAGCTAAGTGACTCAGTTATACATACATCTATATACACACACACACACATATATATATATATATTCTTTGCATTATGGTTTGTCACAGGATACTGAATATAGTTCCCTGTGCTATACAGTAGGACCTTGTTGTTTATCCATCCTATATATAATAGTTTGCCTCTGCTAATCCCAAACTCCCATTCCTTCCCTCCCCTGCCCCGCCTCCCCCCTTGGCAACCACAAGTCTGTTCTCTATATCTGTGAGTCTGCAAAACCAGGTGTTTTGATTCTTGATAGCAAAACCAGACTCAGTGATAATCACTAAGGTGTTCTGAGTGATTCCCCCCCGGATGCACTACGCCACATGCCTTCCACTCTCTCAGGAAACTCTCACAATGACACTTCCACGCTATCCTCATGTTTGGAAGAAGTTGATGCATATCATTTAGAAAGCAAAATTATCATTATACGTTGCATTGCAAAAAACAAGGAAAATAGTTTTTGGATGATTCCACATTTTCATTTATCTATAACCTTATGCCCCTTCACAAGCGCACATCGTTATAGCACCATTTACTGGGCACTTACTATGTAGCACATACGGTGTTGCATGCTAGACCCCATTTTATCCCTATCACAGAACCCTAAGGGTAGACATTCCCATCATCCCATTCTACAGATTAGCATCAGAGGCAGGAGCGGGAACTAATCGGGCTCAGGGTCACACACACCCCAGGGGCCTGGCTCCAAAGCACAAGCTCTAAACCAGTGGTTCCCATTCCCGTTGATGTAAGTGGCCTCGAGGAGGGGTGGGCGGGCTTCGGTATTTAAACTGAGCTATAATTTGCATACAATAAAAGGCATAAATCTTGTGTCCAGCGTGATCAATTTTTACCTATGTAACCCCCACTCAAATCAAGAAGAGGACATTTCTAAAAGCCTAGAAGGTTCCCTGGTGCTCTCTGCCAGGCTATGTCCCCACTCCTCTTGGGGTGACCACTGTTCTGATTTCTATCACCTCGGTCCAGTTTTGCCTGTTGTAGAACTTCAGACAAATGGAATCATCCAGAATGCACTTTTATGTCTCTGGTTTCTTTCACTCAACATTTGAGATTCATCCATATTGTTCATTTACCAATACTTGGTTCCCTTTTTATAGTTAGGTAGTATTCCATTGCATGCATTTAGCATGGGAACTCTGTACAAGCCCCCTGACCTGAGAAGCAGGACCCTGAACCACTATAGAACCCCACTGCCCTGCAGATGGAGAATCAGGCACGAGACCAAAAAGCCAGAGATAAAGGGTTCTGGGTTATTTTAAAATTTTGGTTCTTTGTGTGTAATGAGTCTTTCCCCTGATCCGATCTGCTGGAGGGACTTGGCTCGGAGAGGGGGTCCCCTGCCACTGACCTGACCCTCATGCCCTGGAACATCTCGGTACTGGTGTGGAAGGGCAGCACGGTGGTGGCACTGACGCCCGGACAGTCCAGCAGCCCCAGGGTCAGGCTCTCCATGAAGGCGAAGGCTGAGGCTTTGGACGTGCAGTAGTCGATGGCACCGGGGATGGCAGAGAGCGCCAGCACGGAGTTGAGACACACGATATGGCCGTTCTGCAGCTCCAGCATCCGTGGCAAGAAGGCCTTGGTGGTCTAAGGGTGGGTGGGGGGGGGTCAGTGTGCAGCAGCCACAGCTTCCAGCAGCCCCTCTACCACCCACCTCAGGGAGAACAGACCAGCCTGGACACAACACACTACGCCAGCGACCAGGCTTTCCTGGGACGGGAGGCGTGCGGGCCAAGGGCACTGAGCCCCACATTTCAGAAAGTCCAGATGCCTCCTGGGGCAACTGGTCATTCGTCTTGTCCGGCCACCCTATCCTAGGACATCCCCCCTGGCCTGAGCCCAAGCCCTGGCGAGCCTCTCCCCCACTCCCCGACAGCCCCCAGGATCCCTGGAGGGAAGGAACATGTCACGGACATGCCCAGGGCTGGCTCAGGCTCAGGACGAACTTACCCAGAACTGGCCCAGGGTGTTGATGTGCTGGGACTTGAGGAGGGCGTCATCGTCGCTGTCCATCAGGCTCTTCCCATGGACCACGGCGGCGTTGTTCACCAGGATGGTGATGTCGCCCACCTGAGGGCAAGAGTGGGTCGAGGGGCCGTTAGGGCGGGCAGCCCCAGGGGCTTGCACTTGGAGGGGAGGGACCTGGTCTTGGGAAGTCACATCACCTCTCTGAGCATCAGTCTTGATTTGTAAGATGGGGCTAATAACCATACCAGGGTCGTTCTGGGGATCAGAAATAATTTATGGCTGGGAATTCCCTGGCAGTCCAGTGGTTAGGACTTTGCACTTTCACTGCCGAGGGCCTGGGTTCGATCCCCGGTCAGGGAACTAAGATCCTGCAAGCCGTGCAGTGTGGCAAAAAAAAAAAAAAAGCAGAAAAAAGAAATAATTTATGGCACATAATGTACCTGGCACAGAGCACATCTATAATAAATGAGGTTATTGTTACATAAAAATAGTTAACATTTACCACGTGTCAGATATCTAACGGTGGTTTCTGCTCTCTTGGAGCTCAGTGATGCATTCAGTCTAAATAGATGGCTGGAGTTGGGGATTTTCCCAGAGGGCAATGGGACATTTGTCCCCCAAGGTCTAGGATAGAAACTCACAAGACCTAAACTTCCAAAGGGGACAACAGGTGATCAGTCCTCTTACGTAATCAACCTATGCCCCTAGTCCCTGCCCCCTGCAACACACACACGCACACGCACACACAACTTGGGCCAGCTTCATAGGAAAGCCCTCCAAGATGCCCTGAAAACGGCCATTCTGCCATAAGCAAAGCTCTCTCCCAGGCCACGTGAGAATGTTCTCTTTGGCCAGCATTCCCCCGCAGTGTCTGGCAGAGCTGAGGCCGGACCCTCGCAGGCTGCTCACCTTCTCCCGGACAGCTTTGGCCGTCTGGTACACCTCCTCCCGGTTGCCCACATCGCAGATGAAGTAGTGGCACTCGGTGCCCATCTGCCGAATCTCCTCCGTCGTCTCCTTCAGGCATTTCTCAGTCCGGCCCCACAGAACGATCTGGAAGGAGAGGATAGCAGTACTGAACACGTGGTCATTAAGGAAGCCATCGTGATTCGATGATTGCCATCAGAAATTCAGTATGTAATTTGCCCCAGGACTGGCCTCCCTGATTCCATTCAAAGAGAGTATGCAAAGTCACAATATGATTTGTTAAAGGGATGTATAGAGCCTACTCTGAAGGGAACCAAGAGTTTCTGAGCCTGTTTATGACCCATTGGCGGATGCGTGATTCACGAGTCTTTCTTACGTATGGCTTCCAGGAGGACGTCTCCCGTCGGCCCAGTTCCATGATCCTACCTAGTTAAAAGTAGTAGCAGAGCTCTTTCTGTACAATGTTCCAGAATGCTCTGAGCTAGAAACAAGCTGGCCTTCTCACCACTGAGGACTAGAGCACCGCTGATGAATGGGCTGCGAGGTTCTGACCGTGAGGTGCCTGGAGGCTGAGCGAAGCCTTCCCTTCCACCCAGCTGCGGTCCGGCAGAAGGAGGGCCGGGAAGACAGGCAGCTGGGCTCCTCTGGGGAAGGAAACACGACCTCACCCCGCAGGTAATAAACGTGGGACTCATTACACCAGGAAGTGACCCTGGCAGGACCAAGACATGAATCCTTAAAGGGGGTTGGACAAATTTTATGAATGGCTGGCCATAAAAGGCTCAGAAGAGAGGCCGGGCTAATTCTCAACCTTGACCCACAGGAGAATGACACTCCTTCCCACGGTACGTCGTTGGGTCCAGAGAGGCCCCTCTTGGTAAAAAGAACCAGGGTTGGGTGACGGGGAACTAAGAATCCTGAGACCCAGCTTAATCAGCACAGAGGGAGAAAGGCTGGGGGCTGGAGAGAATCAGAGAAAGGAAGAGATAAAAGGCTCCTGGGGGATTAATCTAATGGGTTTCTATTTTTGTTTCTTCTCTTTCTTTTAAAAATTATCAATGAAATTTCTCCTTTAAAAAATAAAACCTAACACGGAAACCCCATGTGTGAAACCAGTGAAAGGAATAAATTACACGTCCAACTCCATATTTTCTTACACTAAAAGCAACGAATGAGAGCAGAAAGGCTGAGCTGGGAAGGCAAACATTTTCAAGTGGGAGTGATGGATTAACTCCAGTCACGCCAGACCAGAATCTAACTGATTTCTGTACTTTGCTCTGGACTCAGTATGGAGAAAAGTCATGCAGATAAGTAGTTGTTGGTGATAACCGTTTATCAATTGTTTATCTTGAAATCTCAGAACTTTCACATAACCAAAAAAGGCACAAAATGGGTTAGTTGGCGGGACACACAAATGTGTTGGTGGCTCCCATGGATTTGACTTTTTTATTGCAGTTTTAAAAACTTTCGAAATATTTCTAAAAGGAAAATAAAAGTGTTCTTTCAACTCTTGAAACATCTCTGGGAAAGTCCAGTTTGAAAACCCCACCTTGTCCAACCAGTTTATTTATTTTAATTGAAGTCTTGAAATACAGGAAAGGCTTTACGAGGGAGAATTCCATCAGCCACCCTCCACGACCGCAAAAGTCCTTCAAGAGCAAAAGGTCTGCAATTAGACAGGTTCCAAGGGACACTTTCTTGTCTGTTGAACTAAAAACAGACTTAGAATGTGTTCCTCCAGGAGAAGCTGGAGAGATTCCCTTCATGGAGAAGAGATAAACATCTGTTCAGGCATCTTCCACCATATCAGACCTCACTCTGGCCTGGTAGTCATTGCCATCCTAGTGTCCTTCCATCCTCCCTTGTCACCCCATCTGTCTGTCCATCCATCCTTCCTCACATCCATCCATCCACTCATCCATCCATCCATCCACCCCACTCCATCATCCATCCATCTAATTTCTGAGTATGTCAATCTGAGGTGAAGGAAATCCTTGGCCTCCTTTCTCCTACTCTGGTCCCTGCCTAACCCCATCCCACCTCCATCTCATATAGGGAACAGGACCCTGGGGCTTACATAGTTTCCTAGGGCCTGGCTGAGGATGAGAGAGGAGCCTCCGGGACTCTGAGAACTTCTGGACAAGAGAAGGGAAGCTTAAAGTGGGGGTAAGGGCTTGTTGGAAGGCGCAGGGGTCCAGATGCCTGGGAGCACAAGAAAACCAGCAGACAGGGAACCGGGAAGGCCAGCACGGTCTGCATGGCTGGAAGGACACCCTGGAGAGGGAAACAGGGGCTAGGGTGAGGGAGGCGAAATGAAGGCTGTGCCCCACTGTCTTCCATGTATATACACCCAGGTGGGACGCTGAGGTTTGGCCGTGTCCTTTTGGGGGTCTGTTGAGGATGCCCCTGGTGGGCTGGGGGACTGGCCTCCTCATGCTCTGTGCTCACAGACCCCACCTCTCCCCAGACGCTGTGACGGGTTTGCTTTCTGTCCTCCTCACCCCACCCCTCTGAGCAGGGAGCTCCCGGGGGCCTTGATCCTGCCTTGTTCATTTCGTATCTTGGTGCCCAGCAATGCAAGTGCTATTTGTTGAGCGAATGAATGAAAGTTCATGGCCGTAGGTGGGACAGGGTGGGAGGTGGTTAAATAGCCCCTCTGAGGCTGAGACGAGCCCAGTTTCCTTGACTGAGCCATTTAGGGTCCCAGAACCTTCAACACAGAGGCTACTTAGCCCAAGAGTCAGCGAGACCCGGACTTTCACCCAGAGCCTCAAAACCACCCAGGACTGAGCTGTGAGGTGAGGCCCAGGCCGATGTGTGTGTGCCTCACTGTGTGTCTCTCTCTGTGCATGTCTGAGTGAATGTGTCTCTCTCTGCATGCGTGTACGTGTGTGTGTGCAGCCTCTGCACTGCTGTGCGTTTCCTCAGGCCCTTGGTGGATGCTCAGAGTCCCTGGGGAGGGACCCAGGTGCGTCTCCATGGTGACAGGGAGGCCAGGGCTGGTCACCTTGATGGAGCCTTCCAGTAACTGAGCCACTGGGGGTGGGAGGTGAGGGAGAGAGCAGAGTGGAGGGACGGGGGCCCTCCCTGGGTAGGAGCTGCCCAGTTGGAGCTGCTACAGCCACTGTCCCTCCTCCTCCTCCAGTGCCCTGCCCGGACCCCTCTCCCCAGATATCAGTGACCCAGAGTCACTGACCAGGAACCTGGCAGGTACAGCTCAGAAGCTGGCCCGGGTGGCTTCTCACCAGAGCCACCTGGGGGTGACCCCGGACAGCTGACACGAGTCCCACCCAGTGCCCAAATGCGGGTAAGGACGGGGTGGGCGGGAGGCAGGGGGCTGAGAGGAGCGTGGGGTAAGCAGCCTGGGGAGGGGGCAGATTTATGAGCCCTTGGAACCCAACATGGCCTCCTCTTCATCAACTCCCAGGGTAGGGAGCAGCTGGGGAGGGTCAGCGGCCCCGGGATTTACTCTTAAGCCGAGTTTATAAAATAAGAGCTCAGGGGCACTCGACACCCCCTGGCCTCCCCTCCCCTCGGGGGGCAAATGGCGAGCTTCTGTCCCGGGGAGGAGGAGGGAAGGGGGGTGAAGACCTCTGGCCTTCCAGGCCTCCCAGCAGAGGCACGGGGTCCCGCTCTCCTCTCCCTCGGAGCTGCCCTCGCAGCGAGCCTGAACCCCCGAGCAGCCCCCAAAGCTGAAGGCTATCACGATCCACTTTTTATGGCTGAGGACACTGGCTCAAAGGCGCTGAGTTAACTTGTCCAAAGTCGCACTCAGTGGGTGGCGGGGGCAGGATTTGAACCCGGAGCCTTTGTCCTCCGCAGATGCACCCCTGAAACCCAAGGGACGGTGGGATTTTTCTGAGCATTGAGAATTCTGCTCCCAAATCCCCTGAGTCCTCACACCAGTGTTTATTCCCACCCAGACCTCAGCTTCATCTCCCTCAACATCCACAACCCCTCGACAGGACCGCACAGAGGGCCTGCAGGGGGCTGGGTGCTGTGCCTTTGCGGGATTTAACGGAGAGCAAAACAGACATGGTCTGTGCCTCAGGGAGACAGCGAAGGAATGAGAAAACAGCCGGACACAAACCGCTGTGAGTGGGATAAAGAATAAAAAGGGGAACGTTGTTGAAACTGGGGCATTTCTGTGGTCGCTGTATTATGCCCGTTGTATATCTAAGGAAACTGCAACTCAGAGAGGCTAAGCAACTTGTCTGAGGTCACACAGCAACCAAGGGGCAGAGGTGGGATTTGAACTGAGGTTTTTCACCATGATTCCCTCTCCCAGTAGGAGAAAAGCCATCTCCTCTCTTCATGGGGTCTTGTGGGGATGAAGCATGCAAAAGCTGGCACCCGCCTAGTGTTCAGCACCTGCTCTCTGTTATTATTTCCCATGGAGAAGAAGAGCTGAGAAAATCACAGCACAGCCCCTTGATATACCCTCTTCTGCAGCCATTAGAATGATGAGAGTTCACACCATGGAAACATGGTCAGGAGAAAAGGGTGCAGCATTATCCATACAGGATAATCTCAGCTCTAAAAACGTAGTAAGTTGGTGGACGTCACCAGGCTACATAAGAACAGGGCTTGTGTTGGGTGGGATCATAGGTTTGCTTCTTTGTGCTTGTCTATATAGGAAAAATGCCTCTAAAAGACAAGTACCATCATTTATGATCTTAAAAAAGAAGGACAGAATAAAAGCTTTCCCACAGATCATTTCCAAAACAGGCCATTTTCACACAAGTGACTCAGCACAGCCGGTCCAACCCTGGCTTGCTTCCCAGGTCCCTGGCATTGCCTCTTCAGGGCTCCCATCCACTGTGAGGTGACTATCTGCATGTCTCTCCCCACTGCTGAGTGAATGCATGAGGGAGCTCACTGGGGCTCCAGAGTTCCCAGCTTACACTCACTCATTACGCACTGTACTTGGCCCTGTGTGTGCTGTCTCACCATTTCACATCTACATACTGTCTCCTGGAGGGCACGAACTAAATCTCACCCATCCTGGGTTCACTGTGACCCTACCTAGTGCCCAGCACAGACTGTTTTTCTCTGTTTTAAATGCCAAGGCTACTTGTGGACTCTTATTCATCCTGCAGAACCCTGCTTGAATGGCCCCACAATTCTGAAGCTTCCCTGGCTCCTCCTTCCATCATCCCTACAACAATAACAACACCACTATATACTGGCTAACATTTATTGAACACTTTACATCCAAGTGTTTTCTCCTTTCATACTCACAATCCCACCAGTAGGTATGATTTCTCTCTCCATTCTACAGGTGAGGTGCAGACAGATGAAATGACTTGCCCAAGGTTACACCACTTACAAGCAGCGGCATAGTGTGACTCAGAACCCATGTTCCTGAGTGCCAACACTAACCCTTGTTTGTTCTGCCACTAGTGCACAGATGTGAGTGTGCTGGGCCTATTTGTGAATAAGCTCCTCCACAAGCTTGGGAGGTCCTCCAGGGAGTCAGTAGTCATCTCCTAACCTCAGCATCCAGCACGGGCCAGGTACAGAGTAAAAGCCAACGAGCATTGTCTCGTGGCACTGGCCCCAGGAGGCCTCGAGAAAAATCTGCTGATCAAAGAACAGTGAGTGCCTCTCCTCCACCCAGCCTTGCCTTCCTCACCCAGAGGGGCTCACACAAATGCTTGGCCTTGGCGTTCATTGCTGGAGTTCAGCTGTGGCGCATGGTCCCACCAGGGACATGAGCCGGGTGGCCTCCGGGTGGATCCCAGGAGGAGCATCTGTTTATAATTGGCAGCCCCGGAAAGCTCTAAGTCCCTGGGCGGGTCTTTGGCAGGCATGTCCCATGGGTTCCGTGTTTTGGAGTAGAGCGGTGTTGAGCTGGCTTCTCAGAAGGAAAGAAAATACCCACCAGACCCCAAACCACAGCAGGGTGGGGAGGGGTGGGAAAGTCACAATTTGGAGGGCACATAGCTCTCCACGCTCAGCACCTCCAGCAGGAGGATGTGAATAAAAATCTATCCTGTGGCCAGATGAGAACAAGCAGACAGCAAAACCGAGCGTGTGATACACAGCAGGTCGTCAGCAAGGAGGGGCTGAGTGGACATGCCTGTGGGCGGCCAGGTCATATTTGAGACACTGATATACACACTCTCAGTAGCTATGCCTATAGGGTAAGTTACATTTTGGGCTTTCTCCTCTTTCACATCCCTGTCCATGTCCAAAAAGAGACCTCTCTCTCTCTCTTGAGTAGAGTAGCCTAGAACATGGGCTCTGGAGCCAGACAGCCTTGGTTCAATTCTCTGATCTACCACTTACACAAACTTGGAAAACCCACTTAACCTCTCTATAAATTAAGGTTATGAAGCATCCACTTGGAAGGGTGGTTGGGAGGATGAGGAAAGGACATGACAAATGCTAGCTATTATTTTTATTATTACTACTACTCCTACTATTATTATTAACCCAGGAACAGAAATAGATCGCCCCTCGCTCACAGAAGATCCCGCCATCCTCCACAAAACTGGAGTCACGGGGGTGATGGATGCCTGGAAGACCCCAGCTGGGGCTTCTTTGCCTCACCTGTGGACACAGCCTTGACCGGGGTTGAACCCCAGAATCTTAGAGAGCTCCCCATTCCCATCCTTCCACCAGATTTAGAGGACCCTCCTTTGTTCACACCCCCAACCCAGGAAGGGGGAGACCAGCGTCAAAAGCGTCCAGCTGCAAAGCAGGCTGCAGGTCACCCATTAGGAGGATTTCTTAGGAGGAGAGGTTTGCACGCTGAGCTCTGGGGACCCTGGGGGCTCCAGTGAGGAGCTTCAGGGGCTGCCGAGGGGTGGGGGGCTTGGTAGACAGGGTCCCAAGCCGGCTCTCCATCCTCCATCATCCAGAGCAGTGGCACTTTCACTGGGCTTCTATAGTAGTCATTTCTACAAAGATTCTGTTGCTAAAAAAAAAAAAAAAAGAATAAAGTTTGAATGCTAACACTCCTGATCACAGCCCTTTGCTCTTTAGGATAGAAGTTTTTTTTTTTTCCTAGGAATGAACCCGGGTTGGATGCCTCTAGCTCTCACCCATTGGGAGTGCTGGCCTATCACTCCCACATTCCCAACAAGCCATCAGCCTTTCTTCTTCCAAAAGGCAATTGATGACAGAGATCGGGTACCGTCTCCAGCTGTCTCCTTCCTGGACTTCCTTTCTGCCTTTTCTCCTGGGAGTCCTGTTTCCAGACCCCTGTCTGCACCCTGCCCTTTGAGCAGCCTCAGGTTCATTACCTGTGTCCCACTGTTGAGCCGTGACCTCAGCGGGTCACCACGGGGCCTCTGTCCTAGGGACGTAGGCCAGAGCCTGCCTTCCCCTCCCGATCCTGCACCGCTGAGCTCCCTGAGCGGCAGGCAGGGCCTCCCACGGAGCCGCGTGGTCGGATTACACAGGCTCGTCCCCTGCCCGGGCCTGCAGAGAATGTTCTGGCTACTGCTGGCTCAGCTGTTGGAGAGGATTGTTTTGAAGCTCCTCAAATTAGATTGCCCAGCGGTGTCCTCTTCCCACAAGTCGCTGACCACAGCCTGGGGCCGGCAGAGACTTCCTCCCGGCCGCCGTCCAGCCTGGAATCGGTCCCTTAGGAGGCACAGGGATGACCACGAGTGCTCGCTACCTGCCTGCACTGAGCTCAACACCTGCTGCGGTCTCTCACCTCGTCCTCTGGCAGCTCTAGGAGGGGGATATTGTACCCATGTCATACTCGAGGAAACCGAGGCACAGGGGGCTATTCGATATACCCAAAGTTACCCAGCTGGTGGGTGGCAGAGCTGGAACTCCAACCTGCGTGGTCTGATGCCACGCAGACATCCTGTGCCCTCCGCCTCTGTCCTTCACCTGCAGGAGCAAAGGGACCCTGCAAAAGGATGGATCCATTCATTGCACGGGTGTCCCACATGCCATGGGACGAGGACTGGACAGCGAGGCGTACACATCCTGGGGAAAGAAGGAAAGACGCCACCCCGTCCCGGTACAGTGCCTGGTCTGGCTGACCGAGTATTTGCTGAATGGGTGACAGGGATGATCCTCGCCCCCACTGCAAGGATACTGGTGGCCTTTAGAGCGCAGGTTGGCATGGTGCCCAGGGCGGGTGGTTGGGCGTATGCCAGGAGCATCCTTGGTTCTGTCACCTCCTCCACTGCTACCACTCTGGGCCCAGCCCCCATCATCCCTCACCTGGACCACAGCAATGGCCCAAAGTTGTCTCCCAGCTTTGACCTTTGCCCCAGTGCCCCCGCCCCTGCCTCGGTCTATTCTCAACAAAGTAGCCAGAGAGATCCTTCTAGAACGTAAGTCAGACCTTGTCACTCTGCTTACAACTCCCAGTGGCTCCCATGTCACCCAGAGTGAAATTTACAATGGTTACCATGACCACAAGCCTCTCCCGCTCCGACGTGCTTCCGTCTCTCTGCCCGCAGCTCCTCCCCTCGCAGGGCTGACTGGTCTCCACCACGTTGGTCTCCTTGCTTGCATAACCCCCCAGCCCACTTTTACCTCAGGGCCTTCACACCAGCTGTTCTCTGTCCTCTTTGCCCAAGTGGCCCTCTCCCCACACCCTCTCTTCTTACAGGTTCTGCTCAAATGTCTCTTTACCCGAGAGGCCTTCATGTAAAGTCCTCCTGACCCCCACAGATATTCGCTCCCCAACACTATCCCTGCTTTTTAAAAATAATTTTTTATTAATAGTCTTTGTTTTTTAGAGCAGTTTTAAATTATAGCAATTGTGAACAGAAGGTACACAGAGTTTCCATTGAACTCCTGCCGCTGCCACACGCACAGCCTCCCCACTATCAACATCCCTCTCCAGAGTGGTACATGTGTTACAGTTGATGAACCTACATTGACACATCATTATCACCCAAAGTCCATAGTTTACATTAGGGTTCACTTTTGCTGTTGTACCTTCTACGGGTTTTGGCAAATGTATAATGACATGTATCCACCACTGTAGTATCGGAGAGAGTAGCTTCACTGCCCTAAAGATCCTCTAGGGTTTCCCTCCTTTCCTCCGACCCCTGGCAACCACTGATCTTTTTACTGTTTCCATAGTTTGGCCTTTTCCAGAATGGCATATAGCTGGAATCATCCAGGATGTAGCCTTTTCAGACTGGCTTCTTTCACTTAGTAATATGCATTTAAGGTTCTTCTGTGTCTTTTCACGGCTTGATGGTTCATTTCTTTTCGGTGCTGAATAATATCGCATTGTCTGAATGTTCCACAGTTTATTTATCCATTCCCCTACTGAAGGACTTTTTGGTTGCAAGTTTTGGCGATTACGAATAAAGCTGCTATAAACATCCGTGTGCATGTCCCTGCTTTTTTTTTTATTAATTAATTAATTTATTTTTGGCTGTGTTGGGTCTTCGTTTCTGTGCGAGGGCTTTCTCCAGTTGTGGCGAGCGGGGGCCACTCCTCATCGCGGTGCGCGGGCCTCTCACTGTCGCGGCCTCTCTTGTTGCGGAGCACAGGCTCCAGACGCGCAGGTTCAGTAGCTGTGGCTCACGGGCCCAGTTACTCCGCGGCATGTGGGATCTTCCCGGACCAGGGCTCGAACCCGTGTCCCCTGCATTGGCAGGCAGACTCTCAACCACTGCGCTACCAGGGAAGCCCTCCCTGCTTTTTTAACTTCCCAGATCTCTTCTTTTTCAGTCGCTGAGACACACGTCTCCCTCCGTGATGAACGCCTCATGTCCCCGAGGACAGAGGGCACCCCCCTCAAAACCTAATACCACTACCTGCCAAGAGCTACAGCTCAGAAACCAAGTGTGACAACTCATCTAAGTCCCATCTCATCCTTGAGTGTGATTCTTGGGAACATTTCTGGTTCTAAGACCGCTGCAAAAACCCTCCAAGGAAACCATCTCAAAGGCTGACTCTATGGGAAAGCAGAACAACTTCTCACTTCCAGCCAGAAACTCAAGGGCTGTGCCTCTCCCTGTCTGTCCTCAGACCACCCTTGGCAAAACACAGGGGTGGGGAAATTCGGGCCAGAGTCACTAGCTGAAGCCCCATGACCTTTGCCCCAGTTCCTCCCTCTTGACCTTCTGATGGAGAACTCCAGGTGACCTTGAGGTGGGGGTACCGAGGAGGGGAGAGGAGAGGCAGCATTTGCAGACCACTCTCCAGCCTGGTGCAGGCCTTCAGTAGTACCATCCTGAGAAATGGGACCGTAAGTCCAGTGCTCAGACAGCCTGAGTAACGCGTGCAGGCTGTACAGCCAGAAGTTTCAAAGCAACACTTGAACCCGGACTCCAAAGCCAAGCTCTCTCACTACTCCCTGTCCTGCCTCATTCACTCATTTGTTCATTCACTCACTCATTCAAGGAGTATTTATTGGGTGGTGACTGGATTGCCAGACACTGTTGGAGGCCGTGGGATATAATAGGAAATAAATTCATCCCACTCTCCTGGAGTTTGCTTTCATGTGTGTATGGGGAAGATGTGGGCCAACGGACAATAAACGATTGACCATATAATATATAAAGGCGGCCAAAAGTGCATGGAAGGAACAGGAAGCTTTGTAGGGAGGCTGGATAAAGTGATTGTGTGGTGGGAGTGATATTTAGATGGGGATTGGGGACAGGGACAGCCTCTCTGATTTGGGTAGAGACTTAAGGGAAGTGAAGGAGGAAGCCATGCAGACATCTGGGGAAGGAGCATTCCAGGCAGAGGGAACAGCCAGTGCAAAGGCCCGGGGGTAGGAATGAGCTTGGTGTGTTCAGGGGACAGCAAGGAGGCCAAGTGGAAGAGCTGAGTAGGAGACGTGAGGTTAGGGGCTGTAGCCATGGGAGGGTGGGGGGTGGGCTTTGAATTCTATTCCCAGTGAGATGGAAGTCCTTCGGAGGGTTGTGAACAGAGAAAAGACAGCTCTACTTGGATTCTGGAATGAGTTCTGATCGCAGCACTGGGGGTTTGGAATGGGGGCGGGAACCAGGGAGGTGGACGAGGGCCCTGCTGCACCCACAGGTGACCGATGTGATAGGTGGAGGTGAATGGGGCTGGGGCACTTGGGTGGAGGTGATGGAGGAGGATGGATTCAGAGGAAAAGGGGTGCCAAGAGGGCCCTAAAGGGTTTGGCCTGAGAAAATGGAAGAACAGAGTTGCCATAACTGAGGCCCTGAGCCTCCCTCTCCTGGCAAGGCGGGCTTTGGCAAGTTCCAGGTATGGAGGAAGAGAAAGATCCTGACTTAGATTCCCCAGGTCCCTTCAGCTTCCAGAACACTGAGCCTAAGCGGAGGGGGGGGCGGGGCGGTGAGGGGGAAAGAGTTCCAGGTGGACGGTGCCTGGATGCGGGCCAAGCAGGCCAGCTACCCACCTAGCGTGCCCGGGTAAACACACCAGTTTCCAATAACAAAGTGGCCGGCCATCGCAGCCCGCTCCGTGCAGGGAGGCGGGTCCCCGCTCACATGATGGGGTGAGGGGGTGGCAGGAGGAGTCGCCGGGGGAAACCTCAACGGATCTGGCAGGAGGCTCCAGGAAGTCCTTCTGAAAATGGGCCCAGGGACAGGCGGGCGGCGGGTGGGGTCCTGCGGTGGTCCCGCGAGGGGCTGGGTGGGACTGGGCTAGAGTCCCGTGTGGGGATTGGGCCGGGTTCCCATTGGGCGGACGGGAAAGGGGTGGAAGGGGTAGGGGAAGGGGGGGGAGGTAGATGGGGGAGGGTGTGGGCGGGGCTGTGGCCGGCGGTGCCGGGATGAGGAGGGGCTTCACAGGTGGGGTCTCGGGAGGGTGAGGAGGGGCGTCGTGTTGGGGATGGGGCTGGGGATGAAGAAGGGGAAAGGGCAGCGGGGAGAAGAGTGGGGCTGGGGGCGGGGTGTGCATGGGGAGGGGGCGGGGCGAGGAGGGGGAGGCCACAGGGGCGGCGGGGCGGGGGCCAGGTTGGGGTCGGGCGCGGGGGGCGCGGGGGGCGAGGGGGGGAAAAGGGTCCCCTCCCTCTGCGGGGACCGCCCGCGCTTCCTCCCTCCGGCCGCCGAGCGGTAAACAAACGCCGTGATGTCACCCGCGCCGCTGACCTGCGGCTGAACCCAGAGCTGTAAATGAGATGCAAGGTGCCAGCAGCCTCCAGGCCGCGCGGCCTGAAAGCCACACACGCTCCTCCGCGCCGGCCCGAGGTTACCCCAGCTGCACACACGGACAGGATGCTGCAAACGCCACCAGACATTGCAACACGCAGCCAGTCTGCTGGCCGCAGCGTGAACCTTCCCGCCGCCTCCTCCGCCGCCCCCCGGGCAGGCACCGGCCCAGCTGGAGCGCGGCCTCCCTCCTCCGGAGCATCCCTGGAGCCTGGCAGCTTCCACTCATCCGGGGTCAGCCTCTCCACTAGGCACCCCATCCCCTGCCTCCCCAGGGGGCCCCCAAACCCGAGAGTTGGGCCTCTGGGGTTAGCTTTGGGCTTTCTGCCCAACAGACTGGGGAAGTGCCTGCCTTTGCACTCGGCTTTCTGGGAAACTCATTCCTCTTCACCGAAGCCAGGGGCGCTGGAGGCCCTTTTTCCAGGTGGAAGCGGGTGCCAAAGTGTCCCGGTGGCTGCCCACCAGCCACTCCCCCACTCCACAGGGCAGGGGGCTACTCTTTCTTCCAGAGAGCTCCCAGAGCGGCCCTGGACTGCCTACCCTTGGCAGCCCCAGGCTCTGAACTGCCCTTGGGAATGGAAATCCGCCTGACTGGGGCCAGGCCGACCAGCACTCTGCTCTGGAGTTGATTTGCTGTGTGACTTTTGGATGAGTCACTTGGCATCTCTGGGCTTCACCATCTCCCACCGGGGAAGTGGGGAGGTTTGAAACTGGCTTCCCTCTGCTGGTGTGGGGAAGGTCAAAAGTACAAGAAACCCTGACCAGGCTGCCAGGGCTGGTTAGAAGCCTCAGGTGCAGGGGCCTGGCCTGTGAGAACTTGGAGGCGCTCAGAGAAATCGGGGCCAGCCCTCTCCTTCCCCGCCCAGCCCCCCAAACTCAGCCTTCTGTGTTTACTGTGAGAAGCTGGGGCTATGGGAACATATGGGTAAATAGTCCCCGGCGCCCCAGGAGCCCCTACACTGGCTCCCCTACTTGGACCCCACTAACTCAAGTCCTTTTAGGAGTTGGGGAACCTAGAATGACCCCAGATCTTTAAAAAGCACGCCAAGAACCCAGCTTATAACACCAGAGCCCATTCCAGCTTCCCTTTCACTGAAGTTAATATTTAAGTCCCTCTCCCTCACATCACCCTGTTTTATTGTCTTTCCAACATTGTGTCACTATCTGAAATTTTAAGTTATTTGTTTGCTTGTTTATTGTCTGTCCCCTTCCCCCAGTGCACACACACTCTAGAATGTAGGCTCACCATGTGTTCCCAGCACTTGGCTTGGTCATCAGGTGCCTGGGGAATACGTGAGTGAATGAATGAAATCATTTTGCCTCCCCCGTGAAACGGATGATAACATCCCGGGAGAGGATCTTGGGAGGGATAAAGTTGACAAGCCAGGCAGTATGGCTGTCACGAGGACCAGCCACATCACTCGCTGGGCCCGTGACAAAGGAAAATGTGCGGCCGCTAGTTGAAAAATTATTGAGAATTTCACAATGGCGACAGCAGGGCATTGACAAGTACAGGGCGCTTCTGAGCGAGGGGTCGTGTGTGACAGCTTGGGTCGCACACCCAGGAAGCTGGGCAGGGCGATCATACACAGAGAGTGCTTAGTAGCAGTACCCAGGGTGGGGGACAAAATGTGGGCTCTCGGGCCTTCCACGCCTTCCCTGGGCTGCAGGAAACTCGCTCCAACCAAGTCACTCCCTGCTGTAGAATGGACAACACATCCCAAACAGACAGCTGACAACAGCTAGCTAGTTAAGGGCTGTCTGTGCACCCAATGGACACATGCAAAAAGCAAAAGCAGGCAATACGGAGGCATATTAGATTTAGAGGCAACAGTAGCCATGTAACGGTCATTGCCATGGTCAGCATTTATTCAGGAGCTTCTCAAAGGTGCTATAGTGAGGCCCACAACCCCTTAGCCTCACTTCCAAAATCCAAAAAGCTCTAAAATCCTTTTTTCCCCCCTTAATTCGACCCATACATTTAGGCAAGTCCTCAAGGGGCTGTGGACCTGAGCTGGGGCCCACTTTAGAGATGAGGCACTAAGGTCCTGGAAATGTCAAGGGCACAGCCAGGAAGCGGCTGAGCTGGGACCCTGGCACCACTTCTGGGAGCTGCTGGTGAAGATGAGAATATAGCTGTTGTTTTGGGTAAAGAAAGACAGCTTTTTTTTATGGGGGTAACTCTTTCAGCATCCCCTTCCCACCCCAACCTGAAGTTCAGAGGCCCTTGAGCTGGTGTGTCCCAGGGAAACCTTCAGCTAATTAAGCATTATTTATGGACCGGCCTCCTGAAGACAAGCTTTAAATTACTTGCAGGCTGTACCAAGGTAACTGTCTATCCTACAGGCTATTAATTAGGAATCAGTTTAATCTCTGCTGGACGAAGGTCAAACGGTATGGGGTTGACCCTTCCGGCTGGCTGGCGTCGTACTATCAGGCTGGGGATCTGGGCCTGGAGGGCTGGGGGATTCAGGGGAAGTGACAGGACATTGCAACGGGAAATGACCTGGTCAGCACATCCTGCAAAGGCCAGGATGCTGAGAGCAAAGCCACATGGGCCTCGGCCCAGGAAGCCAGGCGAGGCGGGGTTTCCCTTTAGCACCAGCCCTGCAGAATAATGGATTTCAGCGGTCCTCAGAGAGCGCCCCAGCCCTCCAACATGAGAGAATTCTGCTGGAAATTCAGGCTTCCCTCACCTGCCGTTACCCCAGTCTGGTCATGCACCCTGTAGAAACCCTTCTGTGGCTCCCTAGCGCTCTTCTAAAAGTCCCAATTCCACCCGACGGCCACCAAGCTCTATGAGCTCTGCCCTGCCCATCTCCCACCATTCTCCGCTCACACTTCTGTTCTGGCCAGGCCAGGGTCTCTCATCTCCCATTTTCCAGATGTGCTCTTCCCCTCTGCCTGGAATGTTCTCCTTCTGTGGCCTCCACCTCATTGTTGATGCCTCACCTTAGACCCTGGTCCTAGCCATTGCCAGCCTTCCTTCCGCAGAAGCCGGACTGCCCGGATTCAGATCCCACGACTGTGTGTGCTGTTAGGCAAGTATTTAACCTCTGTGAGCCTTAGTTTTCTCATTTTTAAAATGGGGACAGTCATAGCTCCTCCCTCACTAGTTTGCTCCAAGGAGCACATCAGATTGTCCCTGTAAATCACTTAATGTGTAGGAAGAGCTTTATTAACAATGGCACGGACTGATTGGAAACCCTGCCCTGTGCTCAGAACTGCATCCCGCTCCGTTAGAGTACCCACCACACTGCGGTGTCACTGAGAGCCATGGGTCCTTTCTCCCAGCTAGACCGAAGATGGGACCCAGAACGCTGTGTGTTTTTCTCCTGCAATGCCCACTTTGGCCCTATGACCTAGGAGAGCCCCCTGCACACCTTTCCGTACTGTCAAATCTACCCCCATAAGAAGCCTTCCGGGATGACCCAGAGTTTTCTTTTCTCTGGAGCAGCTGCCAACCCAGTGCGGGGTCAATTCAAGTCCCCTGTTCTGTTTTGCTCTCCAAGGACAAACCCTACAGAAGACACTCTACTGCCCTAGCCACAATGCCAGCCGCTCTGTGGCAGGGACTGTGACATCTTCCATGCCTGGTGACTCTGGGTGGCACCTGGAACACAGTTTTGCATTCAGCACGTGTTCAGGGCAGATCCAACCAGCATTTTCTGAGCCCCTGGCTGGCATGTTCGACAGTCTTCTGGAATCCTCCCAATGGCCTTGGGAGGTTGGGACTGGCATTGTCACATTATAGATGAGAAAACTGAGGCTGAGAGTGTGGCTAGCAGATTAATGGCCTCCCCCGGGACACCCATGTCCTAATCCCCAGAACCTGTGAATATGTTAACTTACATGGGAAAGGGGATTTAAGGTTGCAGATGGAATTAAATTTGCTAATCAACTGACTTTAAAATAGAAAGACTGTACTGGATTATCTAGGTGAGCCCAGTATAATAACAAGGGGCCTGAGAAGTGGCAAAAGGAGACAGAAGAGAGAGGGAGATGTGACCGTGGAAGCCAGGTCAGGGTGATGCAATGCTCCTGGCTTTGACGATGGAGGAAGGGGCCACAAGCCAAGGAATGTAGGCGCCTCTAGAAGCTGGGAAGGGCAAGGAAATGGATTCTCCCCTAGAGCCTCCAGAGGGAACATAACCCTGGCACCTTGATTTTAGCCCAGTGAGACTGTGTTGGACATCTGACCTCCAGAACTGTGAGAGAATAAACGTGTGCTGTTTTAAGCCAGTGAGTGTGTGGTGTGTATTAAGGCAGCCACGGGAAGCTCGGGCAGAGAGGTGGAGGGCTGGGACTGAAACCCGAGTCTGTCTCTCCAAAGCCTGTGGGCTCTCAGTGGCACAGCGCCCCTCCCCACACTAACCTATTGGCATCACTTAAAACAAGCTCTCTGTCATAAAGATACGCCCCAGAGGCTTTTGCAGAGAGTGCACAAGAGGGGTTGCAGCGGACCGTCAAACACGATCCATAGCCTCACCAGCATGGCCAGGACTTTCCATACAGTATCTCACTGAGATCTCATTTTACAGATGAGGAATCTGAGGCTCAGAGAGGTCTAGTAACTTGCCTAGGGCCACTCAGCAAGTGAGTGGAAGAGCCAGCATATGAATTTTGGTTTGTTGACTCCTGAGCTCAAAATCTGAATCACAATTGTATACTGGCTCCTTGAGAAAGAAATAAAACTAGACATGGGTGCACACACACACACACACACACACATGCACACATACATACACACACAAACACACACACACCTGCCAACATGAAGGCTCAAGAGGTGGCCCCCAAACCAGGACAACTGGTCAGCCAGCCAAGGAGGCGTGAGCCCTGAGGGCACACAGTGTTCCCAGCCCACACTTCCCCATGCTCCTGGTGGGCCTGGAGGACCCCCACCACTTCTGCTGCGGGTTCACAGGGAAGTGGCCTGGAGAGGTGAGGCGAGACTGCCCCCTTTGCCACGTGAGACATGCGGACATGGCATGTGGGAGCCAAGGGTGGCCTGACGGCATGTGGGTGTGTCTGGCAGGACTGCCTGCCTGCAGGAAGGTCACACTACCCTTTGTGGTCACGCTGGTCCCAGCTCCCCATGATGACCTGCTACAGGGCCTGTGAGAGGTCAGAGCATGCTGGGCTGGCCAGCTGGGCTTGACTGTGTCCCCCAGGCCCTGGGAGCTCTAGAGGCACCCAGAGACTCTTCCTCCCACCTTGGAAGGACCCTGCATCAGAGAGCTGGCTTCTCATACCCAGGGAAGCATCAGTATTAACAGTGACCTAGCAGAGGGGCTTCCTTTACTCTCCTATCCAGTGACCTTAAATCTTCTGGAAAAAGTTACAAAGAAAGTCTGTTGACAACCTGCTAGGCCACCTTAAGTGGCTGCTCAAGTTGCCTCTTTGAAGTACAAACTCCCTAAGGGCAAACAGCTTTCAGCTCAAGCCGGAAAAGTCTATTCCGTCTTTTTAGTTGGTGTCAGTAAATGACCTGATAAGGTCTGCAGGACTAGACCTGGGAGGACCGGCTAAGAGAGGCCTGGAGCTCCTGGAAGTTTGTGCCTGAGATGACAAAACTGGATTGGTCCCTCTACAAGAAGGAGTACTATACGTCTGCTCCTGACCCCCTTGCTCCTTGGTAATAGCAGCCCAATTTCCCCCACAGAAGCCCACCTTGCCATTTTCACACACTGTGGCTTGGCTGGAGCCGGTACACTCCTGGCTCAGAGTCAGGCCTGAGACCCACAGCCAGCCAGCCAGTGACTGCACCACTGCCAGTGATTGCTTCAGCCCAACCCAGTCACAGCCAGGGAGACTCAATTCCTGGAGCCTCCGGAAATGCTGAGGGGAGGACACGGGTCTGCCCGCTCCCCACTTGACTGGGAGCTGGGGGTTTAAGGCAGCATGGGGCAGATGTGAGCGGCCCCACCACAGGGAGTGCCTGCCTAAGGGGACACTGAGTCCTGACGGCACCGGGAGTCAGGCCTGGAGTTAGACCTACCCAGGGACCTTCTGGTCACCCGAGTCAATAAACCAAGCTGAAGGACACCTCCAGACTCACCCCTGGGAGTGAGTGCTGTGCTTAATGTTGTTTGACCCATTTAGACTGCCGGCAGCTAAAAGCAGGCGCTGCACTGATGCTGCTTGGGGCTGTCAACATGATCTATTCTGTCCTGTAGAATGATTAACGGAGAGGCAACGATATTCACTGGTTCAAGGGCAGTCGCCCTGGGTTCAAATCCCACTTGGTCGTTCACAAGCTGTGTGATCTTGTTATTGACCCTCAGAATCTTGACCAGTAAAAAGAGGATGATAATAGTACTCACACTGGAGCTCACTGTGGGAAAGAAATGACTTTATTACATGTCAAGTGCTGGCACATAGTATCAATAGGTGCTCAGTAGGCACGGGCTCTAACTAGCTATGATGGATCAGTCGTGCCTTCACTCAGGCAACAAACATTTATTAAGCACCTACTGTGTGCCAGCTACTGTGCCAGGTGCCTAGGACACTTGGTGAGTGAGAGGACATGCTCCTGCCTCCCAAGGATCTCACAGTCTTTTGGAGAGGACACATGGCAACAAGCAACCACAAGCATGGGGAGTTGCCATGGTAACCCATGACTCTGGCCTCACCACAGCCCAACCCTGACCAATTGAGCTACTTGGACACAGAGATGAAAATGACTAATGGGGAAGCTGGGTGGTTGTCTGGGGAGTGGGCAGCCGGGACCACAGCAGAGGCCCTGGTCTTGACCAGCCTCCGTGCCTGGGCTGGAGAAAGGCCTGCATTGGACCAACCCCTGTCCATGAGGCAAGGGGCCATCGGCCTCCAGTGGGAGGGAAGATGCCAGGCTCTGAGCCCTCCCTGTGCGGAGAGTGATTCCTTCTTACTGATTTCTAGAAAGGGTCAAGAGCTAAAATTCCCAAGGACTTCTGTGGCAGGGGCAGAATCCTCCTTTTCCTGCAGAATCCCAGAACCAGGGTGACTCTGGCCAGTGGGTTCTTTGCCTTTTGCCCCTGTGCCCATCAGAGCACCTGGCCCAACAGCAAAAGGTGCGGAGCTAGGGCTGGAGGGTGTCCGCTATACTCCCCACCCCGACCCTGACCGCAAGGAGCCATCATTTCTTGCAGATGCTCTGGTGCTGAGCTAAGAGGTTTACAGAAGTTATTTCACTGAATCCTCACACTTTTGTTTTTCAGATGGGGGAAGTCCAGAGAGATGGTTATTTGTCCAAGGTCACACAGCAGGTTGCTGGGAGGCCTCTTAGGATTTAAGGGATTAGGAACTGGCTCCCAGCAGCCCTGGCTGGCATTATGAATTGCAAGAGTGCTGTAGCCAGTGGACTGGTCTCTACTACTTGAAAGACCTCAGCGGCTGTGACACTGCCCATGGGCCAGCCCTGGCTTCGGGGCCAGGATGGCCGAGTCACCTTCTCCCAGGACTGGGAGCTGAATTTGGGCCGGGTGCCCTTTGGGAGGCTGTCTCAGTTCTGCTTGGGTAATTAGGGCTTCTAGCTCAGGGGTTGCCTAGTGGTGGCGGAGGGGGCCTGGCTGAGGGCTGAGCAGCGCCTGGGGTTCCACAAGCCTGGGGTAGAAGTGGGGAACCCTCTCCTGAGGGGCGAAGGCACAGGCTAGGAGGAGGACACTTCTGTCCATGAGCTTCTTCACCTTGGAGTAAAGAGCCAGAAGTCAGGGACCCAACGAGTCCAGTAAGGAGCAGCTGAGGAGAGCAGTGTGTCCTAAGTAATTTCCTAGAACATTTTACTTTCAAGCCTTTATTTTTTTTCTTCTCTTTGAAGTAATGGCATTCTTTCAAAATGCACACAAAAATCTTACACAGAATTCTAAGCTACAAGACCTAAGTGAAGCTGATCTAGTTAAATGGAGGCGATGGCCCCTTGGAACCCTATCGGCTCTACCTCCTATGGGGTCCCACCTTCTTGGAACCCCTTGGGTGCTCTGGAACCCAGTTTGAATACTTGGCCTTAGAACCTCAGCTGGTGTTGGGGACTGCCTTGGGGCTGCTGGGGCTCAGACGGGCCAGAGGTCTGTAGAAGAATGACATCCAGACAGGAGACAGTTACCTGTAAACACTTTCTAGGAGTATGCTTCGGTGTGGACAAAATAATCATATGGTTCATTGCTCAAAATGCTTTTCTAGCCACTTCCCTGAAAGGCCACTGAAAAGGGAATTCAAGATCAAATTCCCCAAAGCAGGGTGTGGCCAACAGAATCAGGAAGGCTTGGGCCCAGTGGCCTTTGCCAGGCTGACGAAGTACCATTGGCCACAAATTGGTACTGTCCACTCTGGCTTGACCCTGGCTTTGGGTCGCAGGACCCCAGAGTCTCCTGCCTCTTACATAAGCTCCAGTCCTGGGCCCTGAATCTGAGCCTAAAGGAGTTGGATGGGTTTTGATTGGATCTAGTCCAAAGCTTCTTAACCTGATGTCTGGGATAGGCATCGGGGTGGGGGGGGCGCGGTCCAAGGACCCCTTAAAAGTATAAAAATCTGCCTCTTTCTTTGTGCATCCTTCTTGAGACAAAGTTTATAATTTCTTCAGATCCTCAAACGGCTCCACAACCAGAAAAAGATGAAGACTTACTGCAAACCCTTCAGTTGCCACGTCCTTCAAGAAGTCTTCTAAGATTTCCTTAATTTACAGTGATCTCTCCCTTCTCTGAATTATCAAAGCTGTCGGTCACTTGGGAGGATCCAGCTTGGTGACCTCAGGTTTAGCTGGAAGGAGCCGGAACCCACTCACTCCTCAAAGCTGGCTTCCAGCTAGAGGTGCCACCCTGGTTGTAAATGAATGAAATACAACTGTGCTGTTTTCCTGCTTATCAGTTAGTTGTTCAAAGCAAACCCTGATAACCAATGACTACTTTAATCCTTTGGCAAGTATCCCACTCATTGTATGCAAATACTGCTGTTCAGTGCTTAAAAAAATGTGAAGGCAAACTTAACTACATCCTGTTGACTCTTGGACTGCTCACCAATCCTCTTTCCAGAACCCTCTGTGTACGAGGTAGTTCCCATTATAAAACAGCTTGTCTCTTGACCTCTCCATAACCCTGAGTGGGGTAGGCCAGGCCAGGCTGATATTATTTGACCCAGGGGGAAAGGACCTAGTTTTGAAGCTAAAATCCTTGGTTCAAAATCTGCCTTAGGCCAAGCATCCTGGGTGACTCACTTCACTTGCATCTTAGAAATGGGCTGCTGATCACCATTGTGGAAAACAGGACGGAGGTTTCTCAAAAAACTAAAAATAGAACTACCGTGTCACCCAGCAATTCCACTCCTGGGTATATATCGGAAAAAACCCACAAACACTAATTTGAAAAGGTACATGCACCCCAATGATCATAGCAGCATTATTTACAGTTGCCAAGATATGGACGCAACCTAAGTGTCCATCAACAGATGAATGGATAAAGAAGATGTAGTATATATACAGTGGAATACTACTCAGCCATAAAAAAGAATGAAATTTTGCCATTTGCAGCAACGTGGATGGACTTGGAGGGCATTATGCTAAGTGAAATAAGTCAGAGAAAGACAAATACTGTGTGATATCACTTATGTGTGGAATCTAAAAAAATACAACAAACTAGTGAATATAACAAAAAAGAAGCAGATTCACAGATATAGCGAACAAACTAGTGGTTACCAGTGGGGAGGGAGGGGCAATCTAGGGGTAGGAAATGGGAGGTACAAGCCAGTGGGCAGAAGACAGGCTCAGGGATGCACTGTACAACATGGGGAATGTAGCCAACATTTTGTAAGAACTGTAAATGGAAAGTAACCTTTAAAAATTGTATACAAATTAAAAACAAATTTTTTTTAATTGGAAAAAAAAGAAAAGAAAAAAAAAAAAAGCAACGGGCTGCTGATCACATCTGCCTCTGGGCCTGGGTGAGACAATGAATGTGAAAAAGTACTGTGCAGTCTTGTAGGCTACCACAGTCATGCAGGGTATGGACCAATGTCATGTGTTGTATGAGGAGCCCAAGGACACCGTCAGCATCCAGTTCGGGTCTAAGTTATGAGTGATGGTCAAAATGAAGGATGGGAACATGGGCCTGGCCTGCACCCTTCCTCCTCCTCCTCTTCGTCTTCCTCATCTCCTCTCTCCAGCACCCTGAAAAACCCGGACAAAGGAATGACCCAGTCACTGAGGGACCCAGTCACTGAAGGACCCCGGTGAGGTCAGGCTGAGCAGAGTTGTCTTCTTTTAATTTTTAAGCATTGGTTGATTGATGCTGGTGGCCTCTCTTCCTCCTGGCCCCTGACTCTGCGTAACTGTCCTCACTGCTATCACGCTGGTTACGATGATTCACAAAATCTAAGGGGTGGAAGGGACCCGGGTGGTCGTCCAGAACCCAACCTCTTCTGATGCAAGAATCCACAGCCCCCTCACTGCAGCCTGCTGGCTGCAGAAAAGCTCCAGAGAGTGGGAAGCTGCTCCTGGTGCAGGGCTCCAGCCTCATGTGGCCCTCCATCCACCTGGAAGGTGGCCAATACCATCTCCAGCCCCTGAAGCAGTCAAGCAAACGCTCATGGATTTGCCCTCCCACATAAGTCATGGCTTCTTGTCCTTGTCATCCGGAGCCTGCTCCCTGGGCGCCCTCCAGTTGCTCAAGGACCCTCTCAAAGTGTTGACCATCACTGACCACAATGCACTCAAACTCCTTCGACAAAGTGGAACCAAAAAGCATCTCCTTTGCTCTGGGCACCAATACAGTTGCTTTTATTTTCTTTTTAGAGGAAGTTCATCTTTGTTACCACTGAAGTCATCTTGCTGGAGCTCACTCCTCTTTCCAAAGTGTCAGGGGCTTTACCTGGAGACGGTCATCGCACCAGGACGTAAAGTACCTTGTTTATGTGGTTCCCTGCGGCAGCTTCAAGCCTAGCTGGCTGAATCGATGAATGAATCTGACATAGTCACAATTCCCCCAGAGCCATGTCACCCTCAAGTTGGTAGACATTTTTCACCCAAGGACCAGATCACAACATCACAACTGTCAGCAAGAACAGATCACAACTTGCTGAGCGCCGGTCTCCCCAGCAGACTCCGAGGCCTGGGTCCCGGATGACTCGCACCCACCCCTCTAGGGGTACACCAGCCTACCCAGATCCCCCTTCAGCCCACACACTTCCATTTGACTCAAGATATCAGAGGAGACGGGCAGTGTCTTCTAAAAAAAAATCCAAGTGCAGGGGAATTCCCTGGCGGTCCAGTGGTTAGGGTTCTGCTTCCATGGCAGGGGGCACGGGTTCGATCCCTGGTCGGGGATCAAAGATCCCGTATGCCACGCCGCGGCCAAAAGAAACCCCAAAAACAAAAATCCAAGTGCAAAGCTGAGGGCAGGCCCCGAGCTTTGGAACGCTCTCAGAAGGAGGCCCAGCAAGCCTGGTGCCATGATCTTAGGGGAGCCGTGGAAGTGCCCCTAATCCCTCTCCTGCCTCTGGCCTGACCCACCTGCGTCCCCCCCCAACCCCCACCAGGGTGATCTTGCCAAGACTTAGGTTAGATCATGTCACTTCCCTTCTCAGAACCTTCCAACAGCTCCCAGCTTCACTTGGAGCCAAAGCCACAGCCGGTTCTAGAGATTGCTGGGCCCCATCTGCCCTGCTTTGCTCCCTGCCGCCACCCCCTGCATTACTCGCCCACCCCCTGCCCTGCTCCCACACTGCCGCCCTCTTCCTCCCGCCCCCTCTGCTCCAGCCACATTGGCCTCCTTGAAGTTCCCCAGATATCCCAGGTACGTCCTCTCCTCTGAGACCCTCACTCTTCCCTCTGCCCGGAACACTGCTCCCTTCATTCCTGCCAGGTCTTCTTTTGTCTACTTTGCCTCATTTGTTTTCTGCTTAGCACTTAGATCCTTACTGAGATCTAACGGGCTATTTTCTGTATCCTGCTTATTATGTCTCCCTCACCAAACTGTCAGGCTCTCCATGGGTGCGGACTGTTGTCTGCTTTGCTCACCGCTGCATCTCTGTGCCTAGAACACAGAGGGTGTGCCATAGATTTGTTGTATAAATGAGTGAGTTCCCACCAACCACTCCTTTGCTAAACTGTTCTGATATTTGGCACTCTCTTTTTGAGAATCCAGAACTCTTAAGACAGCACTCATTTTAAGGGACCTCACTCACCCCACAGCAGACGAGCGTGCATTTGGGGATGCTAGCGTCTAAACAGATTTGCCTGTCTCTTTTTCATTTGGCTTCAACTCTTTCCTGACCTTCGTGGTTCATACGCATAATACAAATAATACGTTTCAAATGTTTCCCTTTCAGATATCTTATATACTTGGTGTATTTTTTAAATTGTGTCTTCTGAAGGCAGCTAGGAGAAAGTCTTACAACATTGTAGGTGTGGTCGTGCTTCTGCCCGAGGGTACAGAACAACAGGTTGGGTCTGGAATTCTTCCTGCACTCGCACCCAGAACTAAGTGGGATTTTGAGGGTGGCAGGTTGGGATAAGGCCTCCAGGGAGAAGTTGTAATGACTGTAACAACTAGATCTCTTTCCTGGGGGGGCTGGGGGGGAAGGATGGCTAATGGCTCCCTTCTCATCGATACTGCCGAGGTCATTTTCTCAAAGTGATGAGAATCATTTTCTCAACAAATCACCAGATGGAGATGGGACAGAGAAAGTAACTACCTTGAAAAAGAAATCGGAAGGGCTCTGTGCAGGGATAAACCCATGGCCCAGGCTCTGAAAAGCAGAAAGTTCAGAAGAGCTTGGGAGTCTGCAGGAGAATGAACAGATGGGCAGGTAGACGGACAATGGACTTCCTGACTCAGGGTCAGTATTTCTAGATCTAGGGAGCATTCTCTGATTTTAGGTTAAACACTGGAAGTTCCGCTTGACATGCTAATTGGGAAACTTGGGCCCTTTGTTCCCTTGAAAGCTACAAGTTGAAAACACTAACATCTTCTGCAAGAGTTGAAATAAATCCTGGCAGCCGGCTACCTGGTGGCTGTAAAGGGAGTTTAGTAATGGGTGTGGGGCCTCCTACAGACTGAGGGCATATTTTCCAATTCAGAGTTGCTTCTTTTTCATTCAGTGGGATCTGATATGTAGCAAGAAAGGCTGAGATCTGCAGTGATGAGGATAAATGTCTTTTGCAGAGACCTTGGCACTCGGTTGCTTTCCTGGGAAGGCTGAGCCATAACATGAGAATTTTAGAGCATGCCAAGATCTTAGGGATCATTGCATCCCCTCTCATTTTATGGGTGTGCTTCTTAGCTGCAGCCTAGAGAAGGGAGCCACTTTTCCAGGGTTTTAGCAAAGTCAGGTCTAGAACCCAGGTGAGCCCGGCCACAGGGGGCGTGGCCCAAGATGTGGGCACCTTTGTTCCCCAGGGGAAGTAGGTGGGGCAGTAAAAGGGAGGTGTTTGTCTATTCAGGTGACAGTCCAAATTGTAAAGCCCATTGTTTGAAACCCAAGGACCAGATGCTGCAAGCTGGAAGAATTTTCCTAGATGCCTCGGGTAGGACAGGTAGCCTACTTTCCTGCTCCCAGGCTGCATCAAATGAGAACCTGGGGCTTCCCTGGTGGTGCAATGGTTAAGAATCCGCCTGCCAATGCAGGGGACATGGGTTTGAGCCCTGGACCGGGAAGATCCCACGTGCCGTGGAGCAACTAAGCCCGTGCACCACAACTACTGAGCCTGCACTCTAGAGCCCGCCAGCCACAACTACTGAGCCCGCGCACCTAGAGCCCGTGCTCCGCAACAAGAGAAGCCACCGCAAAGAGAAGTCCGTGCACCGCAATGAAGAGTACCCCCGCTCGCCACAACTAGAGAAAGCCGCGCACAGCAACAAAGAATTAAAGTAGCCAAAAATAAATAAATAAAATAATTAAAAAAAAAAAAAAAGAGAACCTGGTACTTTTCCTAAACAGTCCCAGCAAAGGCTGCATTCAGGGTGAGGATGGAGGAGGTGAGCCACCGCTGTCTCCCATGTCATCCCGGTTTTGTGACTTTCATGACACATCAATTGTTTAATGCAGCTATTTTGGCCTGATGACTCTGGGGCCCAAGATTACCTGTCTGGACCCTTCTCCCTTCTTTCTCCTTTTTCCTATTCTCATCAGTACTGGCCTAACTCAGAGTCTGAGATACAAACTGCTTATTTCTCCGGATCCCTAATCCGCTCTACATCCTTTCCTTTCATTGCCTTCTACCTCCCTTCCCCAGTTTCAGCCAGGTACACAGTCTTTGATCGGTGGTTTCTTGAACCTGGGTTACCCTTCCCCCATCTCTACTGGTTGAAACTCTTGACCTTCTTTAAGCCTCAGTCAAATGCCACCTCCTTCATGAAGGCTTCCATGCACCCTTGTTATAGATTAATAGCTCTGGGCTTCTTCTGCTTAGCACCGCCCCCCACCCCAAATTCATGTCTACCTGGGACCTCAGAATGTGACCTTATTTGGAAATAGGATCTTTGGAGATGTAATTAGTTAAGGATCTCAAGATGAGGTCATACTGGATTTAGTGTGGGCTCTAAATCCAATGACTGGTGTCCTTATGAGAAGATGAGAGGACGCACAGACACACAGAGAGACAGAGAAGACAGCCACGTGAAGGTGGAGGCAGAGATAGGACTGACACTGCCACAAGCCAAGGGACGCCAGCCAGTAGCCACCAGGAGTTGGAAGGGGCAAGGAAGCATTCTCCCGTAGAGTCTTCAGAGGGAGTGGGGCCCTGCCAACACCTTGATTTCAGATTTCTGGCCTCCAGAACTGTGAGAGAATACATTTCTATGGCTGCAAGCCACCAAGTTAGTGGTCATTTGTTATGGCGGCCACAGGAAACTAATACACACTATAATCTGTGCCTTGACTGTAAGCACCTGGCCATGTCTCTGCCCCTCTCCAGGCCCAGAGCTGCATCGAACACCTGATACACATCTCAGGTAGGTTTGCTGGACTAGGTCTCTCAGAGATGGTTGTCAAGGGATAGTTGGGCTTCAGCCTGCCCCAGTGCCAGGGTGGGAAGGGTATGGGGTTTGCTGAATGGATGTGATGGAGAATAGGATTCACAAATCTACGTGAAGGGCTAATTACTGGCGAGCTGCTTTAGGAACAGGGTTACAGACCCATGGACTGTAAATTCGATAATAGCAAAGCAGGTGCAACTCAGAGCCAATTCTTATACTGGCTCCCTGAAATGGGTCCCCGAGTCCCGGCTCTACCCCTTCTCCATGGAGGGATTGGGCCCTGGTGTGTTGCCCCTGCCTCTATATGGTCCTACAGTCATGGCCCAGGGCTCTAATCCAGCCACTTGCCTCCTACTGGACCAGAGGCTGGAACAGCCCCTGCAAATACTTCAGACAAACAGTTCACTCTCTCCTCCAGGGGACTCCTGCTAAAACCACGTCAAGGTCAAAGACTGGAGGCTGGGCCTGCCACTAGCCTGCCAGGAGCCTTGTTGGGGAAGGGGTGAGCCCAAGCTCTATGAATGCTTTCCTGGAAGGAAATCCAGGAGGACATAGAAAATATAAAAGGATTGTAGTGGGCAATAAGCAGCAAGAGTCTTTGCCTTAGAGACCCGGACCATGACTGGCTCTACCCGGGTTAACCCTGTACATGGTGGCTAAGCAGAGTTATCTCCAGGTGAGGAACTTTCCAACTCCTGGCGCCTTTGTGTTCCTTTAAGAAAAACCCTCATTTGGGTCACCTTTGCAGCCTAAGGTGCACTACTGCTCACAAATATTGCCAAATCCTGTTTGACTCAAGGTCGTTATGGGAAACTGGGTTGTCACTCCCCCCAAGAGTAAACGGACCTCTCTTGGACATGCCAGCTATTTGCAGAGACTCTGGTTCTCCTCCCTTCTTTCTCTTTAGGGGGCCTTTCCCCTCAGGTCCAGCCTTTACTTCCACCAAGGGGAGGAGAGTCATCCCCGACCATCAAGGTCACCGGTCTAACATTGCTGCAGGCTGCAGCTGGTGCCACGCTCCCCAGCTCTCTCCAGCAGCTCCAGGACCACCCCGAGCCCACCATCCACACAACTCTCTCAGCCATCTCCTCCAAAGTCCCCACTCTACAACACTCGGCCGGCCCTTTGTCCCCAAGCCCACCAGCCCCCAAACGCTCCCAGCTCTGGGAGTTGTCCCAAGGTCCTCTCACTGGGCCCCAGATGGACTCAGGCAAGAAACCTTGATTTCAAATTCCCCACTGTGACAGCGAGCGGAAAGCTCATTAAAAAGTAGCTCCAGTAATTGGTCAGATGATTATGAGTTATAGGGAGGGCTCTTGGTCATCCTGACTGGTCCGAGGACTGAACCTAGGGTGAATGGCACTGGAAGTTCCATAGGCCCCATGGATCCTGTTTCTGGTGACCAGATACCAATTTAAGACATATTTCTCATTGGCCCTGGATTTATTCTTTGGAAGAAGATATCTATTCCAAGTTAGGGGGGGCATGGTTCCCAGTGAAGGGACTTACAGGGTGCCGCTCTCCCCCCTCCCCCCCCCAATGCCATATACTTCTTTCAATTTAGGCTTGTTTATAGTCAGTCAAGTTTTTCCAGATTGACTGAAAGAGTTCTTCATATGCCTACTGCAGCCAGTTACAAGAGCAGTGAAAGAGACCCAGGACTTGGGCCAGCTGGAAGAGTCAGAAGAAAGTTTCTGTGGGATGCAGACAGCTAAGGAATGACAATCACATGCGATTGTCCCAAACCCTACATCCTTCTGCAAGGGCACCCTCATCTGCCACGCCTCCACAAAGGGGGCATCACCTCAAGGAAACGAAACTGCTGAGAAGAACTTTTGCTTCTCCTTTTTCTGTGTGTCCAAGGGTTAAAAACACTTCCAAACTCCCCTTCCAACTGCAAGGTCAAGCAGCTGTCCAAACCACCCAAGGAGAAGCAGGAGCCCAGGACAGCTGACCCCAGATAGCTCAGCCTTGATAGCCCCCAACCTACAGCTGCCCCCCCCACCCCACCCCTAGACACCGCCTGGGGAAGGAAGAGTTAATCGGCAATCGGCTTTGGCTGATGGTTCAGGCTCCAAAGTTCAGTCCCAGTCAGAGCCACCCCGGAGGAATTGTAAATCTCAGGGCAGTATTTAACAAAACAAAAGCAACCTGGAATTACATGCAGGTTTGGTTTTCTACAGTACATATTTACTTAATCCCCTAGGTATGTGGCTCCATGTCAGATCAGCTGGCTTTGCCGGCCCTTTCACCCCCTCGCTCACAACAGTTTAAATTTCAATCTAATTCCCTGTTTTTGCTCTTCCTCTTCACAGGGCTGGCTGGAGACAGCCAGCCTCAAATCTCTCTCTCTTTTGCTCTCGTCACTGGGTGAGTCAGCCTGGCTTGGGTCGGAGTTGGGTGACAGCTGGCTCACTCTCCACACTCTTGGGCACCAGGGATAAGTGGAGGAAGAGGTGCTGGGACTACCAAAAAGTTAAAGGCAGAGCTTGGGTGCTGGGGAGGTGGGGTTGCACCACAGTGCCACCTCGTCCCTTAGTGGGGAGGGACCCCTTCTGGGGCTGTATTTGGGGAGGGGGGGCGGAGGCAGCATTGAAGTGAGAACAAGGGCTCTTTATCAGCTGCTGGTTACCTTGTCCCCTCTTTCCAGATTTCCAAACACCTGGGCCTCCGAGCGCCTATCAGGCTAGGCTAGACATCCACCACCGTTTCTTCCTTTTCAAACCCAAACCAAGTATCCCCTCTTTTCTTGCCTCCAGAGCTGCAGCCGCCCAGGTTGGGGCTGGGAAGCGGGTTGCCAAGGAAAATATGAAGCGCCAGCTAACAGGCGGCTCCCAGCTCTACCCAGGAGCGCACACACCCTTCACTCACCAGGGTGGCGGCAAAAGAGGGAAAGACGAGAGGGAAAACACAACACCTTCCTCTGGGAGGGAGGAATGTCGGGAAGGGGGGGTCAGCTAAGTTTCGAGCTGGAGGTGAACAGCCAGCCACAGATCCCAGAGGAGCGGGTCAGCTCCGGACCTGCCAAAAAAGACAGGCCGGTGCCCGGGAAATGTACAAGGTGAAACTGACTAGCTCAGCACTCACGGGTGGCGCAGAGAAGTAGGGTGGCCGGCGACTTTCAGACCCGGGGCGCGGGTTCCGGCAGCGGCAGCAGGTGGGCGCACCCCCTGTCCCCGCGGTCCCCCTCGCCTTTGGCCCCCATCCCCTGGAGTCGCGGTGTCCCTGTACCTTTCTGGCGCCGCGTTCCGCGAACTCGCGAGCGAGCTGGCGCCCGATGCCTCTCCCGCCGCCGGTGATAAGGACGTTCTCCCGAGACAGGTCCCGCAGCTTGGCGGGCAGCACCAGTCCGACGGCAGCCTTCACCACCAGATAGATCATCTGCAGAGGGAACACCACCAGCGCGCCCAGCCATTTCCACACCATCCTCCGCGCCGCGGAGCCGGGCAGGGGTGGGGGGGCGAAACTCCCCGGACCGCACAAAACAGGACTTAAAAAAGAAAACACCCCCAAACAATAATAAATACACCGAATAAGGGGCAGAGAGGCGTCCCACCTGGCCACTCTTGAAATCACCTCTTCCCAAATGCAAAGCAAGCACCGGGTGAGAAAAAGGGCGGGGGGTGTGGGGTGTGGGTGGGTGGGTGAGATAAATCCTCGGGAGGAGAAAAAGCGTCTCAGAAGGTTGGGACAGTAAGAGGGGTGGAGGGGAAGCCGGAGGTGGAAAGTTCTAACAAGAACTTTCGTGCCCCAGCAGCCGTTTCGGCTGGGGAATTCTCAGGTAATGTTTACAGGCTGACAGAGGAGTTTAGGCAGGGGAAGAAAAAAAAAAAAAAAAAAAGGCACCAACCACACGCGCGCACCCTGCTACAGTCCCGCGGTTTCAAAGTGCAAGATTAAAAAAAAAAAAAAAAAAGCTGTTTCCAAATTGGAGCGCCCCCCCCTTCTCCAGGAAAAAAAAAAAAGTAGGGGGGAAAAGTGCTTGGAGCTCCCAATTTCAGCCCGCGAAAGTCTCCCGACTCATTGCTATTCTTGGGCTCAGGAAATTGCTTAAACGCGATCTGATTGCCAGCAACGTGCAGGAGAAGTGGGGGGTCCGGGTGTCAGTTTCTTTACGTGCATGGCTCGCCCTCGCGCGCGCCCGCTCTCTTCGGCTCCCTCCCTCCCTCTCTCTTCCAGCAGAGGCTGGGAGTTGCCGCTCGATCCGGCTCCCTCTCTCTCCCTTGTTAGCATTTATTGCCTTCTTTTTGTCCTTTCCAACTTGGAGAGGGCCCGGGTGCGGAGCGCGCGTGGATCGGACGCCCTGGTCTGCGCCGCCCTATCCATTCGCTCCCGGGGCAGCCGCGGCTGGCTGGGAGCGAGAGGGCGGCCCGTTTCCCCCCCCCCCCCATTTTTTTTTAATACCCCATTAAGTCTGATTGACAGTTAAAGTTGTTCCGAGGCTTCACTACCGTTCCTCTGAGTGGCTGCCGCGAGCTCCCCTCCCCCTGCGCAGCGGCGGGGTGCGCGCGCGGGCGCGCACACGGGCTCGCTGCGACTCCGCTCTCCCGGGGCCGGCTCCCCTCGCTGCAAGCCGGGGCTTGCCGGCGGTATCCCTGAGGGCTCGCCGCCGTAACTCGCACACGCTGGAACCGACTCCTGCGAACCGGCTCTCTCCTCGAGACATTCCTCCTGGCCCGGGACGCGGTCTCCCCGAGCAGGGGAGCCTGCGGGCCAGGTGATCGCCCCTGCGTGCGGGGCAGCCCCGGGAGAGCTCGCGCTTGTCTTGATCCATCAGGTCGCCCAGGGTTTATTTCAGGTCATTTGATCATTCCCTGCCTCCATAGGACCAGGGAGCCACTTGTGACCCTTGCCCAGACTCCTCCAGTCTTCACTTAGAGTGCACTTTCTAAGTCTGCCCCAGGTCCCTCACGTTGCTGGGGTGAAACAGCTGGGGAGCAGGGTTTTGCTTTGAGGGGTGTGTGGGGGGGGGGCAGGGTAAAGGAACCTCTGCCCCCAGAGTGCCAATAAAATCCCCGTACGATTAGCTGGGAGCATATTTATTGCTCATCTGGGCTAGAATTACCTTGACTGACAGCAATTTCCTTAATAACAAACGCCTGTAAACAAAACGTGCTAAACCCACGCGCCCCCCACCCCCCTTGCTGTATAGGCAGCAACTTCTCTCTTTGGGTCTCCCTGGGCTGCCCTAGTGGGGCACCCACCTTGTAACCTCCTGCTTTCCCCCAATAAGAATGTCTCCCCTGCTGAAGGGTGGGACCCAGCTATTTAGAGTTGTCTGTTGCAGGAAGTCTGGGAGGTGAGTCACTGAAAAGCAGGCCCAGTTAAAAGTGCTGATGGGACTTGCCTCCTGCTGCCCCTGATGGTCCCAGGCCTGGAGGAGAGAGCGTGAGCCAGGGAGCTGCCCTGCAGTCTGGCGCAGCAGTTCTCCAGCGAGAGGCTTGTTCAGACGAGGAGTGCTGGGCCTCGCCCCCAGACCTTCTGATTCAGCAGGGCTGGGTGTGCTGGAATCAGTACATTTAATGCTCTGCGGAGCATCAGGCGAGAAAACCACTTTGAGAAATGCTGGTTTGGGGAGGGGGTGGCTGGAGTTTAACTCCTCCCTGGGCTGCAAAGACCCTCTAGTTCTGGAGAGAAGTTCTGCAGGTGAGGATCTTCCTTCCAGATGAATTTGGAAAATCGTTATCTGGACCGCTGGAAGAGCAAGAAGGGTTTGGTAGAGTGGGGCTGGATGAGAGACTGTCCTACACTGAGGGCTTAGATTCTGAAATTTAATCCTCCCACTGACCTTGCAAGGGGGTTATTATTATCCCCATCTGCCAGGTAGTGCAGAAGGGAGGAATCCAAATCCAGACGTGATTCCTCTTCCCACCCCACCCCACTCTGGCAGGAGGGGAGGAGAGAGGTGGAGACCAGGCTCCCTCCAAAAGTTGGACAGAAAGGCAGGCCATTTCTTTCATAGACTCCCAGGCCACGGCTAAAGGCAGGACTTCGTCAACGTGACGGCCTCCTCCCACCTAGGAGGTCTGTAAAAATGGAAAAGAAATCCCAACCCTGGAGAGACAGGCCCTTCCCACCCAGCTGTGGCCGGTGTCTGCCGGGCCAGCCAAGAAGACAACTGGGAAGGTCTGGAACTGGAAACCCTGTGCTCAGCCTGTTCTCATCTGTTATCCTCGACGCCGCCTAGTGGTCTGGATGCAACACTGCGCCTCCAAGCTGCCGGAGCCTCCAGCGTCCCGTGTTCCTGCTCCCCTACCAGCTAATCCTTTTTCTTCCAGGCTTTTCTCCCCACCTAAGGTTAACACTCCAAGCCTAAAAGGCCTCACGGGGATCATAGCTCCACTTCCCCACACACCCGCTACTGTGTGGAGTAGGAAATTGAAGCTCAGGGATGTGGAGTAACTCATAAACCCAGCAGCCTGTTCACCTAAGTCCCCTGATCCTCCCCAGCTACCCAGCCCTGTTCAGATGCCAGACCAGCTAGGTGACCACTAGGTGCCACTTACATTTGCCATGGATGTGAGTCTGAGTGGGCAGGGGGTTGAGAACCCAAATGAACCTTCAGCATATCAGGCCCTTTACGCATACTCTCCCTTCATCTCCTTAATAGCCTTTGCGGGTGGGCGTCACTGTGCCCATGTAACACTGGGCTCAGCAGTCTAAATGACTCACTCAAGGCCCACACAGGGGGCTCCCCTTACCTCTTCCAAACATCAGGCTTAGAGTGAAATCACAGTAAAAAGGAACGTGTCAGGCAGCCCTAAAAGGTTTGGGGTTGGACTGTGGTTGGGAAGCGGACACCTTTTTTCTACTTGTTCCACCTTCAGGATGTGGGTTTTGTGGGCCTGGCATACCGTGAGCCTCTGGCCTCTTCCATCATCAGCTGCCCAGAGAGGTTCTGTCTGTTACCTGCTCTATGTCCCCCAAGTTCCCCAGGAAGATGAGGGCGAGGGGGTGCTGGGCTAGGGGATGCACAGTGTAGCAGGCTGGCCCAGAGGGTGCCTGTGACCTGGCTTCAGTGAGAACTGCGTGGGACACGACCCCTCCCCCTTCTCCGCCACTTCCCCTTACCCGTGTTTTTGGCTCGTGGTACCCCCTCCTCCCTTAGCTGGGAGCAGCGGGTGTGGAATTTAACTCCAGGGTGAAGTTTGAAATTTCACATCCCAGCCTGGGAGAGGGCCCCACGGTTTTCTCCTCGCTCCTGGAAACGTGAAAGGAGCCTTTGTGGGCTTGATGGAGGAGGGAGGTGAGCTGCAGCCTGAAAACTAACTTTTTCCATGACTCAGCTCTCCTGGTACGGGGTGGGCACGGGAGGTGCGAGGACCCAGAAGGGCAGGCTGGAGCCACCTTCCAGCCCAGAGCCGCAGCTCATGCTTAGAGGTGGGCCCCCAAGAGAGCCAGCCCTGTGACCCGCAAGGGAACTTGCTGGCCCTTGATGGGCCACCATGCTGTAACCGCCCCTTTCCCCCAGGGCTGAGTCCCATCTTTTTTTTTTTTTGCCAGGTTACATGTATTTTTTTTTTTTTTTTAAGTATAATTGATTTACAGTGTTTTCAGGTGTACAGCAAAGTGATTCAGTTACTATATATGTATATTCTTTTTCAGATTCTTTTCCATTATAGGTTATTACAAGATATTGACTATAGTTCCCTGTGCTCTATAGTAGGTCCTTGTTTTTTTATCTATTTTATATATAGTCGTGTGTATCTGTTAATCCCAAGTTCCGAATTTATCCCTCCCCCCACTCCCACTGCATCCCCAGTGCCAAGCACACGAATGCCCTTTTCTAGTCCTTTTACCAGGAACTTTCCTTATCACCATCTCAACTGAGAGCTGGAGAAACAAACAGGTCTCAAGCCTTGCCTTCTACTTATCTGAGGCTGACAGAGTTAAGAAAATCACTTAAGATCACATAGCCAAGAGATGGAGGTGGGATTTGAACCCCAGTCAAATGCTCAGCTCTGTCTGCTTTATCCATGGATGTCTTCCAGAACGTATAGGACGGCCTGGGGAGCTTGTCAAAATGCAGATTCTTGGGCTCCCGCCAGCATCCTAGGGTGGGAGTCCAGGAATGTGCACGTGGGCCAGTGTTCGAGAACCTCCCAATACTGCCTCTCCTTGGCCCCTGGTTACTCAGCCCCTGCACGAAGCCTTCCTCGCCTCTTCCACCAGCAGGCAAGATCTTCCCTCCTTTATACTTAGGATGCGTCAGGACACTGAGCTCTCACCCTCGGGTTGTTCCGGGCTGGTGGCTCCACAGATACCTAACAGGGAAGAAAACGGAGCTGGAGGAGCAGGGCGTGCCTTCAAGCGGTCAGTCAGTCAACCAACGGTCACGGCGGCTCTCCCTGGGCCACCGCCACGGGGGTTGGGGGGTAAGGCAGGATGGGTCAGAGAGGAGCCCTAGGGTGATGATACTGGCTTTGGAATTGGGAAGCTCTGGTTCAAATCCCAGCTTTGCCCTTCTCCCCTCCCATCTCCAGCTTCCTCATTTGCAAAGGGAAGATATTAGTGAGGATGGGATTAGCTACTCACAAAATCCCATACCAAGAGCTCAGTAAATGCCAACTCTCATTTTTATGGTGGCGTGGTGCCTGCTTGCTGAGGAGTTCAGCCACCGGCAGAGATGCAGGGCTTAAGTTAGCGGTGTTCCTGGACGGCCTGAGAGCAGGGCTTCTGGCCTCAGCTGGGTACCTCCTCATTTCACCCGGTTACCTGCCACCCTCTCACCTGCCAACACACTTTCCCCAGGACCTTTTCTCTGTGGCTGAGGAAACGCCTATTCATTTTGCAAGGTTTCCTTTAGCTTATGCGGTATTTTTTCCAGGAAGCTCTTTCCAGCTGCCCCTCAGTCCCCAATGTCCCCTTCCCCCAGCCAAGGCTGGCCCAGGGTGTTCTGTTCTCGGCCCCTGTATTGCCCTGCCCCCCAGCACAATGACACTGCACCGTAACTGCTGGTTTTCTCCGAATCTCACAGCACACTGGGAGCTTCTCAAGGGTAGGGACTGGGCCGGCTTGATGGGCGCATGGCCTGTGCAGTGGAGCATGGGTTGGTGCCCTGCTGTCCGCATCTTGAAATTGGTCATTTCATCTTTACCCTGTGTTTTGTAACAAAACACAAAGTGACCTGCTGTCCCCCCGTGAGGAAATTGAGTGGCTGACAGAGAACTTTGGGGGCAAAGGCAGTGAAATATTTCAGATGTGTGCCTTCATTCATTCATTCATCCACTTATTCATTCACTGGATATTTATTGAGCAGTGACTGTGTGCCCGGCTCTGCCACATTGCCAGGAGGTGAAGGGTGCCAGGAGGAATACAGGCAGGGTGTGGGAGAGAGAGGTGGGGACAGAGGGATGAGAGTTGGGTGGGGACGGAGAGATGGGGCTAGTCGGGCAGCGGTTTATGTAGGGTGGCTGGGGAAGGCCTCTCCGAAGCGACCCTGGGGCAGAGGCCCGATTGGAGTGAGGCGTGAACCCGAAGAAGTCGGGGTGAAGAGCTGGGCGGAGGGGCAGGAAGTTCTGCGGTGGGAGGGTGCCTGGTGGGCTGGAGCAGCCAGGTGGGAGGAGGAGGTGGGCGGGTAGGGTAGCTCACCTGGGGTCTCCACGCTCAGTGCGGTCCTGGACCAGCAGCTCAGCGTTGCCTGCGAGCTCGTGGGAAATGCAGAGTCCCAGGCCGCACCCCAGACCTCCCGAATCAGACTCTACATTTTATTTAAGGCAATTCCCAGGTCTTTTTTATGCACACTGTTGTTGGAGGAGTGGGGAGGTATCAGGGTCCTGTAGCACAAGAACAGCTGCGGCTTCTGTTTCCCGTGTGACAGGAGCAGCGGGAGATGCGATGGGCTCTGTGTTTTAGAAGCAGCGTCCAGAACCAAGGGTGGGCGCAGGGCGAGTGGGGAGGAGGCTGTGGGATGCTCGGGTGTGAGGCGGCTCCAGCTGCCAGGTAAAGACAGCTGGACAGTGACACCTGGAGGTTCTGCTACCGTGAACAGCCGGCGCGGGGACCTTCTGGGAGGTCCCTGCCCTGCAAGGGACACTCCTCTGAGCAGGGTTTTAAAACCAGTCGCTTGGTGCACGGACACACAGACATGCATGTACGGAGATACACATACATAGGAACACACACAGACAAACACAGACAAACACACACAGACACACGAAGATAAACACAGACACACAGAGACACTCACACAGAGACATACACAGAAACACACAGACACATACATACACAGACACACACACACACACACACACACACACACGGCTCTATCTGATGATTGGTGACTTTACCCCAAAGCAGAACAGCTGGCAGTGTTGACTGAGGGGGTTGGATCCGGAGAACCCTCTGGTCGAACGGAAACCAGTGTTCCATGAAGTTAAGATTGGCTGCCTTGGGGGGTCTTCGTGGAGACAGACGCCCCGGAGGACAGGAAGTGGGTGAGGTGGCCCGCCGTCTGTCAGGCCAAAGGAAACCAAGAGGGGAGAGCAGGCTTCAGACGGTGGAACATCTCTGTGGGGAGGGGACACACGGTCTCAAAGGCTGGAGACGTTTAAAAACCTCATAAAATACCTCCCCTTTCTAATACAGAACACTTGCCAAGAGGGCCCCTTTTCTCCTTGGTGAGGCCTGGCTAATAGGACAGGATACATTAAAAAAAAAAACAAAAACAAAAACCAGGTAGAGTGGCTCCTTTCATTCCAGGAAAACCTCCCCGACACAGGTGAGTGTTTTGTGTGGACTCCCGTCTCCCGTCCTGCCCAGGGCCGCCGTCTGCACACACCCACAGGTTTTCCTTTCCATCACTGTCCCGAATCCCAGGCTGTGGTGCAGGGAAGCGGGTTCTGGGGCTCCGTGTGAGTGGATGCTGAGGCAGGCGCCGTGTGTATTCTGGCCACCGGGGTTGGGTGGAAATGCACGCCAGAGCCAAGGCCGGGAATGTGGCAGGAACACAGGCGAGGTGGGGGTGGGGGTGGGGTGTAACCTGAGAAAGCTTGGGCCGAGGCCAGGAGGGCGCCCAGAGGTTATCACCTGCCTCCTGCCTCCTGGTTGGTCGGTCAAATAATTCTAAATCAGGGTGTGGGGTATTGATGTGAGGATGGCTCTGGGGTTGGCAAGGCTGTGTTCAAATACAAGCTTTGCCACTTGTTAGCTATGCAGCTATGGGCAGGGTATTCCCCTTTCTGAGCCTCAGTTTTGTCATCCCTAAAATGGGAATTTTGACACCCACTGAGATGATGTCTTTGAATGGGCTGGCATCTGGCAGGGAAAAGATGTTCAGTGGTGTTCTCCTTCCTCCTGTCTTCACGTTCCCAAGGAACACACTATCTGGGGTGGGGTGGGAACAGGTAAGGAGCCTGAGTGACAGGGGCATTGTCTGAGGGAGAGGTAAAAAAGGTGAGGGAAACCTGAGTGGCTTGGGTGTAAAAAGTCTTCCCTGGAACCAGAGCTAGGGCCTTAGGAATGCTAAATCCTTACCCTGGGCCAGGAGTTGATGAACCGTTTCTGTAAAGGGCTTTGCAGAACATATAGTATCTATTGTAACAATTCAAATCTGCTGTTGTAGCAATAGACAGTATGTAGATATAAACAATATGTAAATAGTATGCAAATAACACATAAATAGACAACATGTAAGGAGCTATAACACACCTCCTCTAGTGAGCATGGCTGTGTTCCAATAAAACTTTATTTATGGACACTGAAACTTGAATTTCATATAACTTTGACATGTCACAAAATATCATTCTTGTTTCGATTATTTCCCAACCATTAAAAAATGTAAAAACCGTACTTAGACTTGTAGACTACACACAAAAAGGCAGTGGGCCAGACCCTGTCTGTGGACTATAGTTTGCCAATTTCAGTCCTAGACCACCACCATCAAGCAAACATCAGTCTCTCAAGACCTCAGAAATAAATGAAGCATGAGCCTCAGAAAAGCAGAATCTGTTTTTTGCCCTCTTTCTGGAAATGTATTCATAGGGACTGACCCAAGTTTACATCCACTGTAAAGAAGAAGAGGGTCATTGGAGAAACCAAGTTCACTGAAAAATTTTTTTAAAAAGCAATGACTTGAGGGCTTCCCTGGTAGCACAGTGGTTAAGAATCCGCCTGCCAATGCAGGAGACACAGGTTCGGTCCCTGGTCCGGGAAGATCCCACATGCTGCGGAGCAACTAAGCCCGTGTGCCACAACTACTGAGCCTGCACTCTAGAGCCCACGAGCCACAACTACTGAGCCCACGTGCCGCAACTACTGAAGCCCGTGTGCTTAGAGCCCGTGCTCCGCAACAGGAGAAGCCACCGCAATGAGAAGCCCGCGCACCGCCATGAAGAGTAGCCTCCGCTCGCTGCAACTAGAGGAAGCCCGCGTGCAGCAACGAAGACCCAACACAGCCAAAAATAAATAAATAAATAAATTTATTTAAAAAAAAAAGCAATAAGACTTGAGAGTCTAATGATAGATTGAAGTCATCCCAACTAACTGACATTTACTGAGTGCCCACCACACCCTGGTGCTGTTTCCAGCTCATTTAGTCCTATCCGATGGGGCACTGAGATCCCAAGTGTTAAGTCACCTGTCTGAGGCCACAGGCTGGTAAACATTCCAGCAGAAGGCAGAACCTGCAGGGTCTAACTCAGGATCCTGGTGAACACCCTTCATTGCCTCGCAACAATGAACCTCCCTTGAGGATTATTACATCTCTGCCATTTATTATGAGGACCCCCAAAGATGACAAAGAAAGCTCAGATCCCGCCTTCAGGTGGGGAGACAGACGGGAAGCCCCCTGGCTCTGCACATGTGTCCAGACACTCAGGACCCCTGGTTCCTTTGCCGCATCTGGTCTGCTGTCTCCCAGGAGGCAGATTCGCACAGAGGGGATGCCTGCCAGCCCTGGCTCTGTTGTTGAAAAGTCCTCTTGGGCAATTATTTCAATGACTTACTGCGTGTTGCCCTGATCAGTTTATAAAAACAAGTAGGAAACAGACTAATGGAAGTATATATACACATAATATGAAGATTATGTCTCTGAAATGTAAGAAACTTAATATTTGTTATCATTTTATCTTTTACTGAGCACTTACTAGGCACTGGGTCCTGTGCCTCACATGGATTTTCTCATGTAGCTGTCACAGCCACCTGCTGAGGGGGGACACCATTGCATCCCCATTTAACGGATGAGGAAACTGAGGCCCAGAGAAGAGGAGTAATTTGTCCAAATCATGCAGTTTTAAGTGTTCCTGGGACACAGACTAAATAATCTGATCTTCTGGTCATTGACAATCTGTGGCCTCTGTCAGGTGCTTGTCCAGCGTGTGGTGGGTTGTCAGTTAGAAGGAAAAGATCAACAACAAAACCCCAAAAGCATGTGCACAATATTGACAATATACTATGTCATTAAAACTTTAGCCTAAAGAGCAGGGTGTAATTGGGAATTTTATACTTTTTTTTTTTTTTTTTTTGGCTTGTGGGAAGTCTGTTTTCCCACAGTTATAGCAGAAAAACCGTTAAAAGTGTTAAGATACAAATTTGTGTCACCAGGTTGATTCCACTTTTGGAAAGAAAAAGCCTTAAGTCCATGTTCGTATTTATTTAGTTACCATTCAGTCGGGATTTACTGTGTGTCAGGCGGCATACTAAATGCTTCGTATTCATTTAATTTAATCTCATGTAATCAAAACAGCTCCCTTGAGGCAGGATCTGTATTTCCCATGTACATCTGTGGAATTAAAGGTCAAGCAGCTTGACCAAGGTCATGGAACCCAAGAGTGGCAGGTATGGAATTCAAGTTTAGCTCAGTTTTACTTCAAAGCCCATTCTCTCTGCTTCTTTCTCTTTCTGCTCTGGACCTTTGTCCTTCTCTCTCTGTTTCTTTCTCTCCACACACACACATACGCAGGCATACATGCACACGTGCAGGTGTGCACACACAGAAAGAAGACAGAAAGGGAACACATCAGAATGTTAACAGTAACTGTCTCTGGTGATAGCAGCACATGTGATTTTGTCTTCTTTTTATGTCTTTTTACATATTCCCAATGTTCTATAATGAGTTTATATTAAGAAAACTCCACTCAATGATCTTTTTGCACAAATATGCTTGTTTTAGAGTCAGCAGGATATGGGAGTTCTGGTGTAAGGCTGCAGAGCCCCTGACCATGGGCCTCTTTAAAAAATCTGCTAAAAAATAAGACAGGGGAGCCAGTACCTTTGCTTCTTGGAACTCTCTAATCCGTCCTATAATACCTTGCTTTGTAGGAAAGTTCTGTGCATAAATCCCATAAAACCCCACAATGTGCAGCTGACACTGAGCCTACCCAGAGCAAAATCTGCTAATGATCACAGCTTGCCCGAAGCCGGCAGAAGGATCAGGCATGTCACAACCCCGATGCCTGTCTCCCGCCTAAGCCCTTTCTAATAAGGACTCTTTTCATGAGTTTATAAAAACACTTTGTTTGGATCACGTTGGGTCTTTATTTCATCTTACTTGAATGTTGACTGTCTGGGGGCTGGAAGGCACTGAGGCTGGCCCTGAAGTTTTGGGACCCAGAGAAAACCTTAGGTTTGTAAATCCGGCAACGATGACCTACCTCCCCCGCAACCCTCTGCCTCCCTGCAGGACTGGACCTTCTCTGCAGCTGCTCTGGCTGATGAAGGTGGCAAAAGTGGGACGGAGTGGAGTAAATACCGGCCGCCCCCCTGGTAGTGGTCCTGAGGAGTGAGTTCTGCCCTACAAAACCTGAATTTGGGCCAGGCAGTTAAGCGCTCTGTGCCTCCATTTCCTCAGATTGAAAAGGAGGGTTATATTAATTACCTTGCAGGGCAGTTGTAAAACCACAGAGGCTGCCTAACACTTGATCGGTGACCTTCCCTCCCTCCCTTACCCCCACCAGAGTGCCCCTGAATGGTTACCTACTGCCTAGGTTGTCATAGCTCCGTGTTTAAAAGTTTTTAAACCGTAGGTCTGAAAAGACTTACAGGAAAGTTGCAAAAATGGAACCAAGAATTCCTGTGTACTCTTCACTTATGTGTTAACATTTTACATTTGCTTTATCCATAAGTGCATCTGTCTGTCCATCCGTTCATCCATCCATCTATCCATCTATTCATTATCTACACTTTTTTGGGGAGAATACACTGTGGACCTGATTGCCTAACAGTCCCAAATATTTCAGCATATACTTCTTGAAAACAAGAACTTTCTATTACATAACTACAGTACTTTTGAATCAAAATCAGGAAGTGGACATTGATACAATACTATTATGTAATCTACAGGCCTTATTCAGATTTTGCCAGTTGTGTCACTAACACCCTTTACAACAAAAGAAAAACAATCTTTTCCGGTCTGGGATCTAGTCCAGGGGCACACGTGGCACTTACTTGTCATGCCTCTTTTGACTCCTTCAGTCTCTGGTCTTCTACCTCTCTTTGTCTTTCATGACCTTGACATTTTTGAAAAGCACAAGTTGTTTATGGGCTGAATTGTGTCTTCCTTAAATACATATGTGGAAGCCCTAATCCCTAGTACCTCAGGATGTGACTGCATTTAGAGACAGGGCCTTTCAAGAGGTGATTACATTGAAATGAGGCTGTTAGTGGGTTCTAATCCAATCTGTCTGGTGTCCTTGTAAGAGGAGGAAATTTGGACACAGAAAGAGACCCCAGGGATGCGTGTGCACGGGGCAAAGATCATGTGAGGACACAGGGAGAAGGCGGCCGTCTGCAAGCCAGGGAGGGAGGCTTTAGGAGAAACCAAACCGTAATCTGGGACTTCTAGCCTCCAGAACTTTGAGAAAACACATTTTTGTTGTTTAAGCTGCCCAGTCTGTGGTATTTTGTTATGGCGGCCCGAGCAAAGTAACACACAGGTCAGTTACTTTGTAATCATCCCTCAACTTGGTCCTGCCTCATTCTTAGTTGTTTCTTCTTGTCATCCGAGATACTCCCTCGATGGTTCCTTCAACTTCAATAAAAAGCTCTTCCTATGTGCCAGGCTGTGCTGAGGGTATTACTTCCACGATCCTCAGAACAACCCATTGAGGTGTGGGTTGTATTGTACCCACTTTACAGATAAGGAAAACTGAGCATGGACAGGTTATGGTCACATAGCTAAGAGGTGGAGGAGCAAGGCAGTTTGGGCCCAGAGTCTGTGGGCCAGAAAACGTAGGTCCAGGAAAGGTAAAACTAATTGAACTACATGAAGCACAACAAAGAAGGTGAATTCACGACCACACGTTCCTGTAAATCAAGGGCAGAAGCCGCATAGTTTGTCTCTGTTTGTAAGGAGCACACATCTAGCTGTATCTCAAGGCTCAGTTGACCCAACACCACTTCTAATGAAGTTCTTAGAGCAGCTCCCCACCAACGCCCCCTCCCCCCAACTGGCCCTTCTCCCCTTTTTGAACCTACTGGAACAATAGTAGTTGTTATTTATTAACGATGTATTATATACTGGTTTCTGTTCTAGTAGATTTATCAACATAATTCATCTGTCAAAGAGAAAACCAGAGGCCCCAAGTGGCGTCACTTGTGCTAAAGCCTATGATGCCAAACCTAGACTTAGTTGCAGTTCCGACCTTCCCCAGAGATGTAACCTTAATCAACCAGTTTGGAATTTTCTAGACAGCACCAATGAGGTAATCTGTCATTTGGGCCTTCTCCACCACCCCCTCCCAAGAACAGGCAATCTGCATGATAAAGTCTCCTGCTCTCTCCCTGCTCCCCGCTCCCCCACCCCGGTCCCCCTCTCCCACCCCCCCACCCCCCCCCCCACCCCCCCCCCCCCCCCCCCCCCGCCCAAGATGATGTCTTGGCCCCAAATAACCCTTTCTTTCCTTTTGCTAATGACTTCCTTGCCCCACCCTCCTTTCTATAAAAGCCTTCCACTTTGTATCCCTCTTCAGGGACCCCTTCTAGTTGTTAGATGCCTGAATCACGAATTGTTGAATTAAGTCAATTAGATTTTCAAATTTACTAGGTTGAATTTTGTTTTCATGACAATTTAAGGCTCACAACAACCCAATGTAAGAGGCAGGCACAAACCCGATTTACAGATAAAGAAATGGACAACAGAGGTGAAATAACCTGTCTAAGTCTTAACATCAAATTGAGAGCTTCTTGAGGGTATGGGTTGGGCCGGCTTCGTGGGCATGTGACCTATGCAGTCATACAGGGTCCCACACTTGGTTGAATACTCTACTGTTACCATCTTGAAATCCTTAATAGTTTTGAACAAGGAAAATAAATTTTCATTTTGCACTGGGCCCTGCAAATTATGCAGCCAGTCCTGTGTCTGGCTCCCGAGACCTTGCACAATTTGGGCTCTGCAGCCATTGAAGACAGCTATCAGAGTGCCAGAGACATTTTATTGCATGTGTTTATCTACACGTTGGTCTCCATCCCCAGCCTGGGGACTACAAGAGGTCGGGTGGTGTCCTCAGCACCCAGCACAGAGCCTGGCACAGTAGAGATGTGCAGGAAATGTTTATTGAGCAAATTGACTGAAAAACGAACAGCTTATTGATTCAACTCTAAAAAAGGAATATATAGAAACCTCAGCTGAATAGAGCTAAGAGACCAGAAGGGGGAGCCCTCACGCCCTGCAATGATAGCAGAGCCCAAAAGGAAGAAGAAAGACTCTTCTTTCCTGGCACCAAATCAGCCAATGAAAAGCCACGGACTCTTTGTTTATAACAGCCCCTCCCAGCTTCCTTTTCCCCTCCATCAAAGCGGTCTCCTTCCTTTGCAGTGGGGGGACTTGCACGTGGCCCACCATGGTTGCACACCCTGAGTTGCAATTCTCTGTTGATCCCGAATAAACCATCTTTGCTGGAGGAATATCTGACAGTCTATTTGTCTTAGGTCAACACAACCAAGACAAAAGAGGGCCGGGTGCCCAAGATGGGCAGCAACTTATCACATTCTGCCTCTTTCCTGCCCCCAGATTCAGACTTTCAAATTAGCCTCTTGTCTTTGGCTGTGGCCGACTGGGGAGAAGGGGGAGGAGAATGAGCTGGAAAGAAAGGCTTCACCCCTGAAGGAAACAAAGACCCCTGATGTGTGCAGGGGAGGGTGTGGAGCAGGGAAGCGCCTGCCGCTTTGCACAAAGACTCAGCTCACCTAAGCCTCAGGCACTCCCCAACGGTTGCTTGGATTCAGAAAGCCTGGTCAGTTTCCTCAAAGACTCACACAGATGGTCCTTTCGGAAGGTGCAGAAGCCACCCGGGGAGTTCCCGATGATCACAGGCTGGAAAGCAGCCCGTCCCTCCTCATTTCCACCCACCCTTCAGGCTCCAGTCGAATGCCACCTCTTCCCAGAACTGTCCCCCCCAGAGTGTCCCCAGGCAGAGTAGTTCATCCCAAACTGTGCTCACACCTTGCGCTTCTAAGGAATTTAAAATTATGGTTTTGGGCTCCCTTTACAGGAATTGATTCCCAAGCTGGTGAGGACGTAAATAATCAACAAGGCTGTATCCTCCATCTCTCAAGCCTCAGTCTCTCATCTCCTCTGGGTCTTTGCTCAATGTCACCTCCTCAGTGAGGCCTTCCTGGGAGCCCTTAACCCTCCATTTTGCACACTCCCATTTCCTTCTCTGCCTTAGTTTTCTCATCTGACTTACTGTATTTAAATTATTGTCTGTTTATTATCTGGGTCCCTCCTTTGGGTGTCAGCTGATCACTGTTGTGTCCCATGTCCTAGAACAGGGCCCCGCCCATAGTAGGTGTTCACTAAATATTTATTGGGTGGGTCCATTCCCATTTTACAAGTGAGGAAACTAAGGCTTGGGAAGGTCAAGTCACCAGGCCAAGGTCATGTGGCTGTGAGGGGCAGTCAGTCTTTCATTAGAAACCCATAGGGGGCCTCAAAAGGTTAAACATGGAATTTCCATATGACCCAGCAATTCCACTCCTGGGCATACACCCAAGAGAAATGAAAACATATGTCCACATCAAAACTTTGACATGAACGTATGTAGCAGCACTATTCACAATAGCCAAAAAGCAGAAACAAATGTCCATCAACTGATGTTTTATCCATCAACTGATAAATGGATAAAACAAATGTGGTGCGATCCCACAATGCAATATTATTCAGCCATAAAAAGAAATGAAGTACTGATATATAATGCTACAACATAGATGAATCTTGAAAACATTAGGCCAAGTGAAAGAAGCCAGACACTAAAGACCACATATTATATGATTTCATTTATGTGAAATGTCCCAAGTAGGCAAAACCATAAAGATAGAAAGTAGATTAGTGGTTGCCTGAGATGGGGAGGAGGTTGGGGAAAGATGGTGGAGTGACTGCTAGTGGGCACAGGGTTTTTTCGGGGAGGGTGACGAAAATGTTCTAAAATTGATTGTGGTGACGGCTACACAACTCTGTGAATATACTAAACACCATTGAATCATACACTCTAAATAGGTGAATTGTACGGCATGTGAATTATATCTCAATAAAGCTGTTATGAAAAAAAAACCCACGGGGGCTCCACACTTGGTGTTGGAGGGATAAGATGTCCAGTGAAAGTAGGCATACACCCCGCCCTCTCTCCTCACAGGTAGTGGGAGGCGGAAAGAAGTCACTGGTCACAGAAGCAAATTCACACTAGTGGGATGTCCCAAAGCAGAAGGAGATGCAGTCTGCAGCATGCAGGGCAGGTAAGTGGGGGCTTGCCCAGGGCAGGGTAGGTAGGGTTGAGGAAACTTTGCTGGAGGTGAGAAGACCACCTAGGCTCCCTGTCCCCAACACTTAGAAGGTCCAGGCTGTACTGTCCCCATCTCACCAGGCGTATTGTGGACGTGAGCCTTGTGTATTTGAAGCTCCACCTGGGGCAGGCAGGAACCCCTCCATAGGGGCTGGCATCTTGCGTACTTGTGGGGTTGCCTTATACTTTTTAAAAGCCTGGAGGGTAGCCAGACTGGCTCAGGTTCTACGGCAGTGAGTTGAAAGGTAGCTCCCCCAAAAGATATGTCCAAGACCTAATCTCCAGAATGTGACCTAATTTGGAGAAAAGGTCTTTGCAGATGTGATTAAACTAAGAATCTAGATCATCCTAGATTATCCAAAAGGACTCCAAATGCAAAGACGTGTCATTATAAGAGCAGAGAGATACACACAGAAAAGAATAAAGCCCCGTGTAGACAGAAGCAGAATTGGAGTGATGTGGCCACAGCCAAGGAACACCTGGAACCACCAGAGGCTGGCCGAAGTGGGGAGGGAGTATCCTCTAGAGACTTCAGAGGGAGCGTGGCCCTGCGCACACCTTGACTTTTGCACTTCTGGCCTCTAGAATTGTGAGAATCAATTTCTGTTGTTTTAACTCATGTTGGTGGGACTTTGTTACAGCAGCCCTAGGAAACAAATGCATCTGCCTTCTGCGTTTACCAGCTTACCAGGAACACATTTCTTAATGCTCCTGAGCCTTGGATTCCACAATTGTGCAATGGGGACGCCTCTGGTGACTACGCCAGGGAGTGTGTAGGAACTTGATGAGATCACGTAGGTAAGGCTCTCAGAGAAATGTCTGGCACTCTCCCTTAGTGCCCGTTACTTGGTAGCGAGATTTAAGGTTATATTACGAAATAGGCCTGGCCCTGACCACTTCCGTCTCCCTGAAGGGGCACAAAGGAACTTTAGAAGCCCCCATGCCTGCCTCCATGCATGGTCTGTCACACATAGTACAGAATCTGGGCTCATCAGGGGCTATCAAGGCTGTGATGCAGGAAATGGTGCTAATGACCCCTTGTGATGTCATTTTTAACCCTATTAAAAGGGATGGCAGGATCTCACAGTGGTCAGAGTATGGCGATTGGTGGTAATGATCCCCATGATGTCATCTTTAACACTCCATTAAAGGAAAAGCAGGATCTCACAGTGGTCAAACCACAGACTCTGGGTCAGACTCCCTGAATTTATTTATTTATTTATTTATTTATTTATTTATTTATTTTTTTAAACATCTTTATTGAAGTATAATTGCTTTACAATGGTGTGCTAGCTTCTGCTTTACAACAATCCCTGAATTTAGATGCCTGCTCTGTGACTCACTTGCTGTGTGACCTTGGGCAAATTTCTTAATCTCTCGGTACCTCAGTTTCCTGACCTGTAAAATGGACATGATATTCATTATGCTACTACCCCTTAGTGTTTGTAAATGCTTAGACTGGTGCTAGATGATGCCGAGCGGTGGTTAGGGTTAAATAAAGATCAGACTCAATAAAGAGGACATTCCTTTGAATTTGAAACCTAACCAAGTTTCCACTTGAGGCAAAACTGCCTCTTCACTGCTTTCCCCCACCCTGCCTCCAAAGGGAAGCTCGCCCGCCAGGAGAGTTCTCAGGCTGCACGTTGCTCAGGATTTTCCCAGGCAGCACTTCTGCAGGCTGGGAGGGTGGATGAGTGCCTTGACCCTTGGCCCTGTGTGCCTGGGTTTCTCCCTCTGGAAGATGCACCCAGCTTCGTGGCGTGACCCCTCCCAGGCCACGATGGAAATGCTGCATTGGCCCAAATATCAAGTCGCAGGGCCTGTTTTCTCAAGGGCCCCGCCCTCTGAATTCTTGGAATTCTTGGCTAACAGGAGTGTCTCCCAAGGGGGCTGGGTCAGCTGAGCTGATTTACCTAGCAGGGGGCTCGGGCTGCAGCCCGATGGGGTGTGGAGGGGGCACTGAGGATGAGGATTCCCACTGTCCCCTGAGGCTAGGGCATCCTGGTGGTGCTCAGGCCCCACCTCATCTTCCCCAGCAAGTTGGCATCCCAGAACTTTGCTCTGTGCAGGGCGTGGGGGGCTGGATCTACCTCATAGCACACCCCAGGAAATGCAGCACCCGTCCCAAGGGCCGGGGAAGGGAGGGACCCTGAGTCCTTCAGAGGGGGAGCTAGTGTCTGGACTGCTGCCTGCCTTCCACGTGATCTGGGTAAGTTTCAGACTCCCTGAACTCCAGTTTTCTCACTGGTAAAATCGGGTTCATAGCATTACCTACAAGCATGGGGTAGAATTCTGGGCCACCACCTTGCTGTGTTTGGTGTCCCCGGGAGACGGGGTGAGGTCTGAGCCCGGCCAGGATGCCCTGTCCTACAGCACAATGGGAACCTTGGTTGGCTGTGTACAGGAAGCTCTGATTTGCCACTCAGAAAGCCCGTTATTGTTTTTCCCCTCTGGAGTCGTGTTTTGGAAATTTGGTTCAAAACCCTGCTGTGACCAGTGACGTTCCATGTGCCTCCAGATTTCAAATTCCAGAAGGGCACCCATCCTTCAGTTCAGGTGTGTTGAGCAACATCTCTGTGTGGGCGCTGGCCTTGAGAGGCAGGCGGGTCCTGGAGGGTGAGCCTCCCTCCGTCCACCTGACTGTGCATCGGTCCATCTGTCTGCCGGTCTGTCTATCCATCAGGGAGTAGATGGGCCGAGCCCTTCTACTTCCTGGCTCTGTAAACGTGGCGAGTTAGTTAGGCAATCTTGGGCCTCAGTGTGTTCATCTATATGGGGATGACACCAGTATGTATCTCTTAGGTGGTTTCTGGCATTAATCAAATTCACACAGGTAAGGGACTTAACAGCTGTGCTGGCTCATGGCAGGCACTAAACCAGTGTTGGACCTTAGTTATTATTATTGTTGTTGCTATTGTTATTGTTGCTGTTATTATTAGGATGTTATTGGAACTTGCACGAAATTAACACCCAGCCTCACACACTTGGCAGAAACTTCTTCACCTTTGGCAGGCGTCCTGGAAAGCTGATGGTCTTGCACCAGAGTCGTTTCATGTTTGTACCTTCACCTCAACTGGCTCTTGGTAAGAAACGGGCTTGGCAGGTCTCAGTAAATGGCAACTATTTCGTAGCTGCATTACTGCCTTGAGCACCTAGAGATTCAGCCACAGGCAACCCCACTGAATGTGCCCAACAGCCTGTGCTTTTTCATCTCCTCTGCCTTTGGACATTTCAGGACAACACTGCATACTCACACCGCTGTCCTCACAGCTCCCTGGGGTCTGAAGCCCCACCTCCGCCAAGCTAAATCCATAGTCTCAGTGAAGCCACATGGGGTGAAGGGCATGGGAACAGAATGGTCTGGGGAGTTAAAACTCAAAAGCTCTGTGCTCTCCTTGCCCTGTTTGTCCCCCAGAGACCTCTATTAGGAAGAAGGAATGATATTGGTTAAGGTTGTGACTCAGGATGGAACTGCTTAAATCACACCCCTGCTCCACTGTTTGTCAGTCTAGGGCTTCCCCTCTTTGAGTCTCAGTTTCCCGATCTGTGAAATGGGGATAATGATACTACATTATCTACGGGCTTCTATTGAAGAGTAAATGAGATAATATTCCTAAAGCACTTGGCGCCATGTCTGGCACATAGTAGGTGCTCAGCAAATATGATTATTCTCCAGTAAGTTCAACCCCTCCCCTTTCCTCTCTGGAATATGACCTGGAGAGGGTTTGTGCTCTGTCTGCTGACCCCTCTAGATCTAGCTTCTTGCCTCCTCTATTTCCTGGTTTCTCTTCCCTGGGAGGGAGCCTGCAAGATGGGAACCACAGCGTGTGCCAGTGTCGCCAAGAGTGGGCTCCACTTCCACGCCTCCCCCAGGCCTTTCTTCACCCACAACATGCTAAACCCCTCTGCTTACAGGCTGGAGGTTATTCGTTCATCTAGTTAATTACATCCAAACTCACGTGGTAGGTAGAGGTGCTCAGAAAAGCAGGTGTATAAGTACCACATCTCCCATTGCACATTGCCTTATTTGATACAACAAGGCACCTTTATCCCCACTTTACAGATGAGGAAACTGAGGCACAGAGGGGTTCAGTAGCTTGCTCAAGGTCTCAGATATAGTCAGAGGGGGAGCCTGACACAAACCCTGGAGGTCTGTCCCAGAGCTCACGTTTCTTAAACACCAGGTTATGCTGAATGGCCTCTGTTCTCTGACAGCAACACTGTGGGCTATTGTGAGGATTTGCTGGGAGAACACATGTCCAGTGCTTAATGCATAAGGAGGTAGTTCTGGTCACATTAATGTGTGCTCAGTAGAACTTAACTCTATAATGACAATAATATCAATAACTGCTATTACTGCTCTTGCCTATTTCCCGACCCGCCAACCTGAGATAATGTAGAAGCATCAGGCACAGGACCTGTATATTATAGATGTTCACTCTTCCTTCCCAACCCGGTTGAGCTGACAGTAAAACCCCAGGGAAGCCTGGTTGTAATGCAGAAATGCAGATTCCCATTAAGTATAAGAAAATCATAATTTTTTTTCTTGATGATAAAGGTTATAATCATGCGGTTATTGTAGAACAGTGGGAAAAAAATCCAGTGCCAAGAGATGGAGTCAGTTTAGGTCCCAGGGTCCCAGGGGTGGGGCTGGGAGGTCAGGCTCACCTGGCTGTTCAGGTTGGAGTGGGGCTTGGGGGCTGGGCATAGAGTGGGTGAGTATGAAGGGTACAGGGTGTGGGAGGCCACGGGGGGGGTGGGTCCTGGGGGCTGGGAGCAGCACGACCTTCCCTCTCATCCTCGGCACACCAGTGAAGTTTCTGAACTCACAGGATGCTGATAGTGACTGGATTTTGTACGGCAGAAATCACCAGGGCTGAGGCAGAGCTAAGTCTGGACAACACGACCCAATGCAGGCAGGAGGACTACAAAGAAGCAGAAGGAAAAGTCAAGATTTTAGGAAGTGGAGGTTTGCTCTGGACTGGATGCTGTTAGCAAGCAGGGCATCTCTTAATAAACCTTATTTAGAAGTAGGGAGGCTACGTGCACCACAACTACTGAGCCTGTGCTCTAGAGCCCACAAGCCACAACTACTGAAGCCCGCGCACCTAGAGCCATGCTCCGCAACAAGAGAAGCCACCGCAGTGAGAAGCCCGCGCACCGCAACGAAGAGTAGCCCCCGCTCGCCGCAACTAGAGAAAGCCCGTGCGCAGCAACGGAGACCCAACACAGCCAAAAATAAAAATATCAAATAAAAAAAATAAAAAAAAAAAGAAGTAGGGAGGCTAGACCGAGGCTAAAGCTGTAATTGCCTAAGAAGCAGAAGTCGTTCATATGAGCCTTTTTTTGGCCATTATTGTGCCTTAGCCAATGTTCATGTTTTGTCTGTGTTCAGATGTGATTATGAAAGGGTCTTTTTTTTTTTTTCTTTTTTTTTTTATTAATCCATTATGGTCACCAGGTGGCTTTATGTAATGTTTATGTTCTATTAAATTGTTTATGCTCACCAGGAAAATACCAAGGCGCAGGTGACAGTGCCAGAGGCCAGCTCCCAGAGGTCAGGGTTGGTTTTCTTTCTCAGAAGTGAGATAAAGAGATTTACAGAAATCAGAAGGAGCCTTTGGCCCTCACATGTACTGGAAGGAGGATGGCGGCCGGTTGAACTAGCTCTCCAAGGGGTGGGCCCAGTTTTTACAACTGGGTGACAAACAGAAGTCTATAAGGAAAGAAATAGAAACTGGTCTTAAGCCACGCTGCAGTGACGATATTTTGTGTGATCTCTGGGTCAGCTCCCCTGGATTAAAATCCTAGCTCTTAGTAGCTGTGTGTAATCTTTGACTGAGTTACTTAAACTTCTCTGTGCCTGTTTCTTCATCTGTAAAATGAGGATAGGATTCGTAGGGTTGTGTGAGGATTAGGGAGATAAGGTGTATAAAGTGCCTGGTATATAGTGAGCACTGAAGTGTACGCTCTGTGTAGTTTGGTCTTCTGGTGTCTGGCTAAGCAATACGTCAAGAATGTATTGTTTGCTCACATATCCCCCGATCCCGGAATGGTACTTGGCACAGAACAGACACGCAATAAAATTTTGTTGAATAAATAAGTGAGGGCATTTGTTTAACCATTTCTCTATCATTGGACATTTAGGTTATTTCCTATTTCTGTTGTCATAAATTACACAGTGCTATGAGCATCCTGTAAGCAGAACACATGCTGTCCAGCTGCCCCGAACCCCATTGCTCCCTATTGCCCCCAACGCTGAGGTCATAGGCTGTTGCTGTTTTTATCATATGCGCGCTATGGTTTTTCTTAAAGAAATGTCGTTCTGCACCTACTCTCTGTCAAAAATAGAAACATAAAAGTAGGACTGAGGGAGTTGCCTGTTCCTAGAAAAATGGCAGTAAGCAAGCTCCTTGGTGAAGCTGATGAGCATCTTGTGTACAAAGTGTCCTTGTCTTATACCCACTTGCCTTGCCTGTTGGCATATCGCCCTTCTTTACCTGCAGGATCTGAGCGAGCATCCTTCATCTACTCGGTGTGGGAACACACCTGTGTAACCAACGCCCGGTTGAAGAAGAAGGTGACCAGCATCCAGAAGCCAGCATTGTGCACGTTCAAGGGTTAACATCATAGACTAGTCTTACCTGTTTGAACTTTGTATAAGTGGAAGCATACAGTATTCATTCTTTTGCAAAAACGTTGTGTTTAGGAGGTTCATCCATATTGTTGTAGTTTGTCCATTTTCATTTCTGTGTACTATTCCCCTGTATGGATATACGGTAGTCGTCCATTTTACTCTGGATGAACATTTGGGATTTTGTTTCTAGTTTTGGCCTATTACAAACGATGACTTTAGGGACATTTTTATGTCTTTCGGTGATCGCCTGGATACTTTCTGTTAGCTGTACTTCTAGGAATGGAATTGAGAATGTTCTGCTTTAAAAGATTCTGCCAAATGGTTTTCCAAAGTGCTTAAGTCTGTTAAAGTTTTTTTTTTTCTGCACTGCATGGCTTGCGGGATCTTAGTTTCCTAACCGCGGATTGAACCTGGGCCCTCGGTGGTAAGAGCATGGAGTCCTAACCACTGGACCACCAGGGAATTCCCTGTTTGAAGTGTTTTAACATTGGACATTCATTTAGTTCTGAGTATTATTAGTGTCCCTTTTTCACAGATAAGAAAACTGAGGCTCAGAGAGGCGAGTTAATTCATCTTAGGTCACACAGCTGGTCAAGGCTGGAGCTGGCTCCAGAGACCTCACTCTTCAACACCACACTGTATTGTTTCTCATGGAGTTCCAACCTGATTCCTATACAGTGTAGTGTCTGGGACATAGTAGGAGCTTAGTAAGTATTTGTTGAATAAATGGGCCAATGAAAGAATGAATCCCTCAAAGAAAGGGCTGAGGGGTCCTATCAGTCTACTCTCTGGACCAGTGGTTGATTTTTAGGGAACATGACAGTTTGGATTTAGAGACCCAGAAGTGCTGCCATTGCTTCTGCTTCAACCTTTTGAAGAACTTTTGTCTCTTAAATTACATAAATAATAAATCATCACTACTGAAAAATTAGAAAAATTGATAGGTAAAAAAGATAAAAGTCACTCCAAGTCCCTCCACCCAGAGATAGCTATTGTGAACACATGACCAGTTACTTGCATGTAAATAAATGCTATTATGCCATTGAAGTCATCAATCTTCTCTTTTGTGATTTCTGTATTTTTAAGCATAGTGGAAATTACTTTTTCTTCTCCAAAGTTATAAGAAAATTCTTCCATATCTTCTTCTGGTGGTTTTATAATTTTTGTTTTAAAAGTGTATAAATTTGCTCCATTGGCACTTACCCTGGTGTACAGCATTCAATATGGGCTCAATTTTATTTTTTTTCACTTAGCTACCCAAATGATCCCAGATCATTTGTTTAAAAGCACATATTTACCTTATTTTAATTATGAAGGTTTTGAAATATGTTTTAATACCTGGCCTGGCCAGTTTCCTCCTATCTTCTTTTTCAGAATTTCCTGGATAATTTTGCTGCTTTATTTTCCACTTGAGATTCCATATCAGCTTTTATAAATTTCAGGGGGAAAAGTATATCGGTCTTTTTGTTGGAATTTTATTAAGTTTAAAAATTATACCAGAGGAAATTGGCAACTTTATGATATTGAGTCTTCCTATCCAAGAACATATTATATAGTCTTCTTTTGTGTTCTTTAGTAGTATTTTGGAGTTCTTATTGTAGATTTTTTTTCACACATTTCTTATTAAGTTTACCTCTTGGTTGTCTTTTTCTTGTTGCTGTTATAGAGACTATTTTTCTATTGTACGTTCTAACTAGTTGGGTTTTTTTTTTCACATGTAAGTGCTCCTAATTTCTGTATATCATTCTGTACTCTGCTACCTTACCATTATTGTTGGTTGTCATTTTCCGGTTGATTCTCTTGGATTTTCTAGATATACATTTATGTCATCTGCAAAGTAATAACTTTATTTCTCCTTCATTCCAATTTTCATGTATCTAATTTAAAAACTCTTCCAAAATTGCGTAGGTTAATCCTTTGAATGCAAAATTAAGTAGAGGTGCAATAATGGGCATTCTTATCATGTTCCTAATTTCCTAGATGTGGGAATACTTCTAATATTTCTCCCCACTTAGAAAAATCTTTTTAAAGAAGTATTTGCTGATTTCTCTTTTATTAAATGTTTTTATGAAAAATGGATATTAGGTTCTATTAATGCCTCTTCAATAATTTTCTTTTGAGATCTTTAATATGTAAATTCTGTTAATAAATCTCCTAATATCAAAACCCCTTGTATTCCTGAAATAAATCCCTCTTGGTCATGATGAATAATTATTTTAACATGCTCTTGGATTCTATTTGTTAATAATTTGCTTGGGATTTTTGAAAAAATATTTACAAATAAGTTATATCTGTAGTTTTCTTTTGTGTAGTTTGTCAGGTTTTGTTAGAAATGTTATTTTTTTTATTTTTTATTTTTTATAATGAAACTCTCTAGGAGTTAAGCCAGCATTTTATTTATTTATTTTATTTTTGGCTGTGTTGGGTCTTCGTTTCTGTGCGAGGGCTTTCTCTAGTTGCGGCAAGTGGGGCCACTCTTCATCGCGGTGCGCGGACCTTTCACCGTCGCGGCCTCTCTTTTGTTGCTGAGCACAAGCTCCAGATGCGCAGACTCAGTAATTGTGGCTCACGGGCCCAGTTGCCCCGCGGCATGTGGGATCTTCCCAGACCAGGGCGCGAACCGTGTCCCGTGCATTAGCAGGCAGACTCTCAACCACTGCGCCACCAGGGAAGCCCAGAAATGTTATTCTTGCTTCAAAAAATAATTTAGAATGTTAGTGAAGATGTGGAGTAAATGGAACCCTCATGCATTGTTGATGAGAGAGCAAAATGGTAAAACCACGTTGGAAAAAGATTAGTCAGTTTCTTATGAAAATCAAACATAATACCTGCTCCATGATCCAGCAATTCCATTCCTAGATATTTATCTAAGATATATAAAAATATATGTCTAAAAAAATGACTGTAACAAGAATGTTCATGGCAACTTTATTCATAATAGTAAAAACTTGAAACAGCTGAGGAGTCCTTAAATAGAAGAAAGGATAAACAAACTTACATATTCATATGATGGAATACTACTTAGCAAGGGAAAGGAATAACCTAATGATACACAGAAAAACAGTAATCAATCTTCAAAATATTACCATGAGTGAAAGAAAGTTTACACAAAAGAACACATATTGTATGCTTCCATATATATGAAGTTCTGGAATAGGCAAAACTAATTCATGGTGGAAAAAAATCAGAACCTCTGGGTGAGGTTGGAGAAAGGATTGATTTGGAAGGAACATGAGAAAACTTTCTGGAGTGATAAGCCAAGCATAGTAAAATATTAATTGCAGAATCAATGTAGTGAAAATACAGACGTTAATGGTAAAATTCTTTCAATTTTTCTGTCTGCTTGAAATTTTTTATGGAAAATACCCGATTAGAAAAAACAGTTTAGGATTTCTGCTTCCAACCATAACAGAATAACTGGTGATAGAATTACCTTCCCATGGAAAACAAGTCTAGGCAACCCAGGTCTAGGCAGCCACTAATCTACTTTCTGTTTCTATGGATTTGCCTGTTCTGGGCATTTCATAGAAATGGAATTATACAACATGTGATCTTTTTGATTGGTTTCTTTCATTTAACCTAATGTTTTCAAGGTTCATCCACATTGTAGCATGTAGCAACACTTGATTCCTTTTTATAGCTGAATAATATTCCATTGTACGGATATACATTTTTTTTGAAATTTAAAAAAGTTAATTAATTAATTTTGGCTGCGTTTGGTCTTCGTTGCTGTGCGCGGGCTTTCTGTAGCTGTGGTGAGCGGGGGCTACTCTTCGTTGCAGTGCGCGGGTTTCTCATTGTGGTGGCTTCTCTTGTTGTGGAGCACGGGCTCCAGGTGCGTGGGCTTCAGTAGTTGTGGCACTCGGGCTCAGTAGTTGTGGCTCGTGGGCTCTAGAACGCAGGCTCAGTAGTTGTGGCGCATGGGCTTAGTGGCTCCGCTGCATATGGGATCTTCCCGGACCAGGGCTCGAACCCATGTCCCCTGCATTGGCAGGCAGATTCTTAACCACTGCACCACCAGGGAAGTCCCTATCTGTCTTTTTTATTATAGTCATCCTCTTGGGTGTGAAGTGGTATCTCATTGTAGCTTTGATTTCAATTTCCCTAATGTCTAATAATGTTGAGGATTTAACATACACTTATTGGCCATTGATATATCTTGTTTGTATCTATTCAGGTCATTTGCTCATTCTTCTTTTTTTGGCCACACTGCGCGGCTTACGGGATCTTAGTTCCCTGACCAGGGATTGAACCTGGGCCCTGGCAGTGAAAGCGCCAAGCCCTAATCATTGGGCAACCAGGGAATTCATAGCCCATTCTTAAATTTGGTTATTTATATTTTATTATTCAGTTATGAGTTCTTTATATATTCTGGATATAAGCCACTTATCAGATATATGACTTGCAAATATTTTCTCCCATCTTGTAGGTTTTCTTTTAACTTTCTTGGTGGTGTCCTTTAAAGCACAAAAATTTAATTTTGATGGAATCTAATACATCCATCTTTTCTTTTGTCTTTTGTGCTTTTGGTGTTGTGCCTAAGAAAGCTTTGCTTAATCCAAGGTCATGAGGATTTATTCCTGTTTTCTTCTTAGAGATTTACAGTTTCAGCTCTTACATTTAGGTCTATGATCCATTTGGAGTTACTATTTGTGTATAATGTAAGGAAAGGATATAAATTCATTCTTTTGCATGTGGAGATACAGTTGTCCTGCTACCACTTCTGGGACAATTATTATTCTTTCCCCATTGAATTACCTTGGCATTCTTGTCAAAAATGAATTGACGATAAATGTGACAGTTTGGTTCTGGACTCTCAATTCTATTCCATTGATCCATGTATCTATCCTTATTACGTCAGTACCCCAGAGTCCTGATTGTATTGCTTTGTAGTAAGTTTTGAAATAAGGAGTTGTGAGTTCTTTTTTCCAACTGTGTTCTTTTTTTCAAGATTGTTTTTGGTATTCTGGATCCTTTATGTTTCTGTATGAATTTTAGGATCAGCTTGTCAATTGCTGTAAAAAAAGACAAGCTGGGATTTTGATAGGGATTGCACTGAATCTGCAGATCAATTTGACAAGTTTTGTCATCTTAACAACATTGTTTTCCTCGCCATAAACAAGAGATGTCATTGTATTCACTTAGGTCTTCTTTAATCTCTTTTTTAAATTTAATTTAATTTTATTTGTTTTTGTCTGCGTTGGGTCTTCGTTGCTGAGCCCGGGCTTTCTCTAGTTGCGGCGAGCAGGGGCTACTCTTCGTTGCGGTGCGCAGGCTTCTCATTGTGGTGGCTTCTGTTGTGGTGGAGCGTGGGCTTCAGTAGTTGTGGCACACAGGCTCAGTTGTCGTGGCTCATGGGCTATAGAGCGCAGGCTCAGTAGTTGTGGCGCACAGGCTTAGTTGCTCAGCGGCATGTGGGATCTTCCCGGACCAGGGCTCTAACCCATGTCCCCTGCATTGGCAGGCAGATTCTTAACCACTGCACCACCACGGAAGTCCCTTTAATTTTTTTCAACAGTGTTTTGAAGTTTTCAGACTGCATGTTTTGCAACCTTTTGTCAAATTTATTTCTAAGTATTTTATTCTTTTTGATGCTACTGTAAATGGAATTATTTTCTTAATTTTGTTTTCAGATTGTTCACTGTTAGAGTATAGAGATACGATTTATTTTTGTATATTGGTCTTGTACCCTGCCACCTTGTTGAATTCATTTATTAGTGCTAATAGTCTTTTTAGTGGATCCTTTAGGAATTTTTTTTTCATTGAATTATAATTGATTTACAGTGTTCTGTTAGTTTCAAGTATACAGCAAAGTGATTCAGCTATACATACATATATGTCTTTTTTCAGATTCTTTTCCCTTATAGGTTATTACAAAATACTGAGTATAGTTCCCTGTGTTATACAGTAGGTCCTGGTAGGTTATCTATTTTATATATAGTCGTGTTGCAGGAAAGAGAGTGGGGCAAGAGAGGATGGTCATGTCCCAGGTCTCAGGCGAGTCCCAGGGATGGCCGCCAAGTATGGGTTCTTGGGTTTGTGCAGAAAAGAATTCAAGAGTGAGCCATAGTAAAGAGAAAGAAGGTTTATTCAGGGAGATACACACTCTGAAGACAGAGTATGGGCCATCTCAGAAGGCAAGAGAGGCACCAGGGTATGGGGTTGTCAGTTTTTACAGGGGTGGGTAATTTCATAGGCTAATGAGTGGGAGAAGTATTCCAGTTATTTTGGGGAAAGGGTGGGGATTTCCAGGAATTAGGCCATTGCCCACTTTTTGACCTTTATGGTCAGCCTTGGAACTGTCATGGCACCTGTGGGTGTGTCGTTTAGCGTGCTGATGTGTTACAATGAGAATATAGTGAGGCTCAGGGTCAAGTGGAACCATCTTGGACCTAGTTTGTTCTAATCAGTTTATGTTGTGTCCTCAGGCTATGTCATTCTTTTAAAGGCTGTGCCCTGCCCCCTTCCTGTCTCAGTAGTGTGTATATGTTAATCCCAAACTCCTAATTTATCCCTTTCCCCAGGAAATATACAAGATATTCAAGATATAATATACAAGATAATGTCATCTGCAAATAGAAACAGTTTTGCTTCTTCCTTTTCAATCAGGATGCCATTTATATCTATCTATCTATCATCATCTACCTATGTATATCTATCTGCCTGCTTATCTAATTCCCTGTTTGTTTGTTTGTTTTTGCCTAATTGCCCTGGCTAGAACCTCCAGTAAAATATTGAATAGAAATGGTGAGAGTGGACATCCTCATCTTGTTCCTGGTCTTAAGGAGAAAGCATTCAGCCATTCACCACATGTAGGCAGAATAATGCCCTCCGCCCACCAAAAGATGTCCATAGCCTAATCCTGGAAACTGAGAATATAGTACTTTACATGGCAAAGGAGAATTAAGGTTGCAGGTTGCTAATCAGTTTAAAATAGGGAAATTATTCTAGATTATCTGGGTGGACCCAGTGTAATCACAAGGACCCTTGCAAGTAGAAAAGGGAGGCCAAGGAGGCAGAACCAGAGACATGGCAGCATGAGATGGACTCTATGTCTTTGGCTTTGAAGATGGAGGAAGAGGGCTGATGCTGAAAGTTCAGCTTCTCTGTGCACCGGTGCCGAATAAAATCTCAGAGACAGAGTTTTGGGTGAAGTAGAAAAGGATAGCTTTATTACTTTGCCAGGCAAAGGGGGACACAGTGGGCTCCTGCCTCAAAAAACTATGTGTCCCAACCCAGGAGGATGTGATAAGGAGTTTTATAACAATATTTCCCAAGGGTGGTGTTGCTGACAAGATTAGGGTGTGTGTAGGGGCTCAGGTGGTCGGGTCTCCTAATTTTTCTTTTTAAACTTCATTTATTTATTTTTAAATATTTAATTAATTAATTTATTTGGCTGTGCCGCCAGGTCTTAGTTGCAGCACGCGGGATCTTTAGTTTCGGTATGCAAGATCTTTAGTTGCGGCATGCGGGATCTAGTTTCCTGACCAGGGATGAGCCCAGACCCCCTGCATTTGGGAGGGCAGAGTCTTAGCCACTGGACCACCAGGGAAGTCCTGGTCTCTTAATCTTGATGAGCGTCTCTGGTCCCTTTAATCTTGCCTCAGCTGGTTTCTTGGCTGCTCCTTCCTTGATTAACAACTGTTTGAATCTGCCCTTTGGAACTCAGGGAAGGTCATGGAGGCTGGAGTCTTGCCTGCAAGAAATGGGGGAGAAAAAATAAGAGGGCTCAATGCCCAGGAGCCTCACAGGGCCCCGCTCGGTTTCAGGGTTATGAGACAACGAATGCGGTGGTCTCTAGAAGGTGGCAAGGAAACAGATTCTGCCCTAGAGCATCCAGCAAGAATTGCAGCCTTGCTGACACCTTGATTTTAGCCCAATGAGATCCAGGGTGGACTTCTGACCTCTAGAACTGTGAGGTAATGAGTGTGTATTAGTTAAGCCACTAAGTTCATGATAATTTTTTTTACAGCAGCAATGGAAACTAATATACACCATTAATTATGATGTTAGGTGTGGCTTTTTCATAGATGCCCTTAGTCAGGAAGTTCCTTTTTTTTTTTTTGTAACTTTGGGTTTATTTATTTTATTTATTTATTTACTTATGGCTGTGTTGGGTCTTTGTTTCTGTGCGAGGGCTTTCTCTAATTGCGGCAAGTGCGGGCCACTCTTCATCGCGGTGTGCGGGCCTCTCACTGTCGCGGCCTCTCTTGTTGCGGAGCACAGGCTCCAGACGTGCAGGCTCAGTAGTTGTGGCTCACGGGCCTAGTTGCTCCGCGGCATGTGGGATCTTCCCAGACCAGGGCTCGAACCCGTGTCCCCTGCATTGGCAGGCAGATTCTCAACCACTGCGCCACCAGGGAAGCCCAGGAAGTTCCTTTTTGTCTTGAGTTTGTTGAGTGTTTTTATCACAAAAGGGTTTTGGATTTTGTTAAGCGCTTTTTCGGCATCTACTGAGATGATCATGTGGTTTTTATCTTGTATTCTATTGATATTAATCGAATTTCACATGTTAAATCCCCTTTGCATTACTGGAATAAATGCCACTTGGTAATTAATCCTTTTTCTAAGTTGCTGGATTCAATTTTGTTGAGGATCTCTGCATGTATATTGGTCCATAGTTTTCTTTTCTTTTGATGTCTTTGTCTTTGATATCAGGATAATACTGGAGTCACGGTGAAACCGTGTGACTCAGAATGGGACTTGAACCCACCGTCTTTTAACTGAGATCACACACTTGGTCTCCGGACTTAATGAAGCTCAGGTTCTTGATGTCTCATCACAGAAAGAATTCAGTGAGAGACACAGTGATGGGTAAGAAGTGGATTTATTTAGAGAGAAGCACACTGCACAGACAGAGTGTGGGCAAGAGAGGCACCAGAGTATGGGGTTGTCGGTTTTTATAGGGGTGGGTAATTTCATAGGCTAATGAGTGGGAGAAGTATTCCAGTTATTTTGGGGAAGGGGTGGGGATTTCCAGGAAATGGGCTACCGCCCACTTTTTGACCTTTGTGGTCAGCCTTGAAACTGTCATGGCATCTGTGGGTGTGTCATTTAGCTTGCTGATGTGTTACAATGAGAATATACTGAGGCTCAGGGTCTAGTGGAGCCATCTTGGACCTAGTTTGTTCTAATTAGTTTACGTTGTGTCCCTGGGCTATGTCATTCTTTTAAAGGTTATGCCCTGCCCCCTTCCCTCCTGTTTCAATAGAACAAGCTGGGAAGTGTTCTTTCCTCTTCAATTTTTAAGAAGATTTTGTGAAGAACTGGAATTAATTCTTCTTTAAGTGTTTGACAGAATTTACCAGTGACACCATCTCTTTCTGTTGATCATACTTAGAGCTTCTTGGATGTGGATAATGTTTTTTATCAAATTTAGGAAGCTTTCAGCCATTATTTCTTTGAGTATTTTCCTGATCGTTTTTCTCTCTTTTCTCCTCTGGCATTTCCATTACATGTATAGTAGTGTACTAATGATATCCCACTTTTCTTGGAATTCTCTGTTCATTTTTCTTCATTCATTTTCTCTCTGTTCTTCTGATTGCACCATCTCTATTAGTCTACCTTTAAGTTTGCTTTTTATTTCTTCTGTCAGCTCAAATCTACTGTTGAGCCCCTCTAGTGAATATTTCATTTCGGTTATTGTACTTTCCAATTCCATAATTTTAGTTTGGTCTTCTTTTTTAAAAAATAATTTTTATCTCTTTGTTGGTATTCTTTATATGAAATAAGGTCATCATATGTTCCTTTATTTCTTTGAGCATGATTTTCTTTGGATCTTTGAACATATTTATTATTGCTGCTTTGACATGTTTGTTAAGCCTGACATCTGGGTGCTCTCAAAGGCATTTTCTCTTGCCTTTTTTTTTTTCTTCCTTATGGTCACACTTTCCTGTTTCTTTGCATGTCTCATAATTTTTTTTTGCTGTTGTTGAAAACTGGAGATTTTAGATATTACCTTGTAGCAAAGCTGGATACTGATTCCTCCCCCACTCCTCCCTGGGCCTGTTGCTTATATTGTTTGCTTATTTGTTTAGTGACTTGGATGGATATTCCAGTAAAGTCTGTTTCCCTTAGTGTGCAGCTCTGACTAAGGGGGTGCAGCCTCGGGATGACTTATTTTCTTTAGGGCCCTCTGACTTTCGGTGATCTCTCTGCTAAGCTATCTGCCTCTGTTGGTGCTACACCCAACTGTTAGCCTAATTGCAAGGTAGGCTCTTTTGTTTTCAGCAATGTCCTGGGGCACAAATTGCTCCACCAGCTCCTCTAGGCACAGCTCCTGAAGTGTGCATGGCTTCCCCAGACCTCGGGTCCTGCAGCACGTGTGGTTTTATCAACTCCAGCTCCTGCTGTTTGGATGGCATCTCTTGTAGTAGCTTTCCCTTCCAGGCCCCTTGGGTAGTTTCACTGCAGAATGCCTCCAGCCAGATACTTCCCTGTGAATGAAGGGCTTTTAATAGCACCCAGGTGGGCAGATTTCCAGCAAATTTTTTTGGTGAGGGTTGGGGTAGATGCCATCAAGTCCTGCTGGTACAGCAGCAGAGCAACTATTAACCGATTCAATGAAGCCCTCTCCAACAAGCTCTGGACCTCAAGCCAATGGGGTGAGAGGTGGGGTTTTTCCTTTGGGTGCGCTATCTCAGCCCTAGGGGTAATAGTTGTTCCTTATATCTGCAATTATTTTGAGCTTCCATTACTTCTTGCTTCTTCTCTCGTGACTCCCTGTTATGGTTAATAATTCCTTCTGTTGCACTTTTCCTCACACAGTGTAGAAGCTGGGTGCTGGCAAAGCCACGTGGTCTGAAGGATACTGCCGTGTGAGTACCTGGAACCAGGAAGCAGAGCCCTTCTCTCCTGAGATGTCTTTCCAGTGCGCTTTCTTTCTTTCTTTTTTTTTAAATTAATTAATTAACATTTATTTTTGGCTGCGTTGGGTCTTCGTAGCTGCACGCGGGCTTTCTCTAGTTGCGACGAGCGGGGGCTACTCTTCGTTGCGGTGCGTGTGCTTCGCACTGCGGTGGCTTCTCTTTGTTGCGGAGCACGGGCTCTAGGCGTGCGGGCTTCAGTAGTCATGGCTCACGGGCTCTAGAGCGCAGGCTCAGTAGTTGTGGTGCATGGGCTTAGTTGCTCCACGGCATGTGGGATATTCTCGGACCAGGGATCGAACCCGTGTCCCCTGCATTGGCAGGCGGATTCTTAACCACTGCGCCGCCAGGGAAGTCCCTCCACTACTCTTTCTTGACAATGCTTTGGTGCCAGTGGACAAAGGAAAGACGTTGAAAGTTTCCAGCCCATTTTCACAGAGCAGGCAAAAATTGTGAGTTTGGAGCTAAGAGGCAATGCAGTGATAACTGGCAAAAACTCAAATGTCCTTCAGCAGCAGAAGGACAAATATACCACAAATATACCAAATATACCACAAAAGTTGTGATATATTCATACAATAGAGTGCGATACCAGAATAAGAATGAATGAACTGATACATACAACACGGAAGATACATACAGCAGTGTTCAGTGAAAGAAGCCAGACATAAAGGATCACTCTCTGCATGATTCCATTTGTATAAAATTCAGAAACCAGCCAAATGAGCCTTGGCTGTTAAAGAAAGGACTGTGGTTACCTCTGGTGGGTGTAGTAACTGGGGGAGGGGGCGGTGGTGATGTGGAGAAGATTCTCTTTATACTGGTTTGGGTGCTGGTCACTTGGGTGTTTTTGTTTTGTGAAAATTCCTCAAGCTTATCTTTATGATTTAAGCACTTTTACATATGCACATGTATGCATATATTTATTTATTATAGCTCAGCAAAATTGACTTGAAAAGTGAGAGGATGTTTACACACCCATGTTCATTGCAGCACTATTCACAATTCCTCAGTCAGGTTCTCTAATTATCTCCTTCTTACAGGAGAGGAAATGGACATGCGGAGAACAGACATAACTTACCTAAGACCACAGAGCCAGTAAGTGGAAAAGGCAGGATTCAACCCAGGTGGGCTCGCCTCTGAGTGGGTCCTGTTAACCTTGGGCTCCGCTGCCTCTCCCCAGGGGGATTGGAGCATCAGAGCGGGGTCAGGACAGCCGACTGGAATAAGATGCACTTTGCCCACCTTGACCAGATGCACAGGAGGAAGGCTGGCCGTGTGTCTCCTATTTTACAATTGAAAGATCAGGCCAAAGACTCCTGAGCAGCTGGCACGAGACCTCTCCCTTGGTGCCCAGCTGCGGGCTCTGTTTGAGCCTGATATTTGCTGAGCCTGTGGGAAGCCCATCTCCCAAGACTCCCCCTGGTCCCTGTATTCCTTAAGGACGTAGGTCCCTCCGGCTCCCACTGGTCGTGTTGTGTTTATGTTTAAGAAGCCAGGTCAGGTCACAGGTCAAAGTTAATCCAAAAAGAGTGGGAGGCTACCAAAGCATCAGCTGGGTGCTTTTCGACCACCTAGAGAGGTGGGATAAGGAGGGTGGGAGGGAGACGCAAGAGGGAGGAGATATGGGGATATACGTATGCATATAGCTGATTCACTTTGTTATACAGCAGAAACTAACACGACACTGTAAAGCAATTATACCCCAATAAAGATGTTAAAAAAAAAAAAGAGAGAGTGGGAGGGAGGAGACAGCCGATATGACCAGCTTAAGTCCCACTGACAGAAGTTCCTAAGCTCCTCACGGCCTCCGGAACATGGTTGTCCCGTGGCTGGTGCTTCTAGCTGCACTGTGCACCTTTCTCCTGGGGGTCTTTGTCTGGGCTGTCTTTGAGCACTTCCTCACCACACGTGTCCCCTCTACTCTGCAACATCCTGCCAAGTTCCGATTTCTGCACTGCGTGTTCCTCTACATGGTCACTTGGGTGAGTTTGCACTCAGGCCCTGTCATGGGTTGGGGCACTCTCTCTCTCTCTTGCCCCTCCTTTCCCTCTTTCATTTGCCTTTCCTCTCTCTCTTCAGACTCCCTCAAGAAAGACAGACTTTGCTATAAAGTGGGCTCTCCATATCCGCAGGTCCTGCATCCATGGATGGGGGGTCGACTGTAAGAGATTGAGCAATGAAGATGTTGGTATCATGGCGGTCCTGGAACCAGTCCTTCATGGACACTGAGGGATGGATGACGGTCCTCTCTTTTGTGTCTGCTATTCTGTTTCTCTCCTTCTTCTTGTCCTTCCTCTCACCTGCCCCCCGCCTCCTTTCCTTCCTTCAACAGCAAATATTTACTAAGTGCCAATCACCGGGCTCATTTCTGAGGATTCCCAAACAATTCCAGACCCAGCCTCTGCCCTGGAAAGGCTTAGAGCCTGACAGAATGAACTTGCTTCAGCCACAGTGTCTTCCACTTCATGGCACACAGGCGTTTCCCTCCTGCTTAGATTGCAAGCACCTGGAAGGCAGGGACCACCTTATGCATCTCTGCAAGCCTAGCCCCAAGCCCAGGGCCTGGCACCTAGCAGGTGCTTACTCACCATTTGCTGATCAATCACCAGGGAATTCACCCAGCATTTCAGAGTGGCCACACCAGCCAGGCTCTGAACAGGGGTTTGGGATTTTGGGTAGAACGGTGCATGCCTAGAGCAGCAGATTTGGAAACAGTTTGGCACTAAGAGACAGGCAACTTGATTTAATCCCAATGTCCCAACCCTGGGTGGAGACCTGATGGCAGCCAAACAGTTCACAATGATGACCTGTGGGCAGAACAACTGTTGAAGGAGGTGAGGAGGCCACACTCAGCTCTGACAGCCACTCCCTGGCTGTGTGATCTTGGGCAATTTACTTCACCTCTCTGTGTCTTGGTTTCCTCATCTGCGAAGGGGGAACAATTGCATTTCTTCCATCAGATTGGTAAAGGGATCAAGATGACAGGTGATAAGGGCTAATTTGTTTGGTGATATTTGGTAAATAAGTAAAATATGTTTCTGTGCTGCTGGAATGTTTCACCAGGGAAATGGATGACTTTCAGAGAAATGAACAAGTCTACGTCATAATTACATGAATGTCACTGCCCCAAGGAGACAGGCTGAGGATGTGGTACTAGCATCTCTCTTATTAATCCTGGTCACGCACTTTGCTGGAGGTCAGGCTGTCTCAAGCCAGTGGCTGCAATCCTTATGGAATTATAGGCTAGTTTGAGGCCCTAGGGCTGAAGATGAGGGCCTCAGAGGTCCAGGTGGCCCAGAAAACCCGAGACCTTTCCAACCTTCAGTGTTTCTCCTCAAGAGTAGCCCACAAGCCAAGCATCTCTGATGATAGCTGCTCACGGGAGCCTCTGAGATGGGCCATGGAGGGTGAATTCAGCTCATGATGTCCCATCCTGGTCCCCCCAGCACTGAGCCCTCCTAGGACAGACTGCTGTTCACAAGGTGACTGTGATGAGGGTGATGATATCCAAGTGGTCACTTGGTTCCAGAAGACAGATAGGTACAGGAAGGATAAGAATTTTAAGGAGAAGGAGGCAGAACCTAAAATCTTCTACGGCCCAGAAATCAGGTGTCTAGTTTTGGTATCAGACAACCTTGGGTCTGAGACCTGAATCTTCACTTGCTAGTTTTGTAGACTAATGTCTTTGAGTCTCTGTTTTCTGCTCTAAAAAATGAGGATAGCAAGAGATGCTTTTTATAGGTGTGAGGTGCGGATTGAATGAGAAATGCATTTAAGGTGCAAGGTACAGTGCTGGGCACTTAGAAAGGACTCCATAAAAATAGATTATTAGTAGTATATATATCAAATCTCTGAAGGCAAAGACACAGCATTTCCTAAAATCATTATTGATTTAAAAGCTGTGATGAATGATTTCAGCCTTACTAAAAGATATAAGGACTAATATAACAAATGCTATAGATTTTATTTTTTGTTTTTGTTTCATTTTTTGACCTCTTCCCAGGGTGTGTAGGATCTTAGTTCCCTGACCAGGGATTGAACCCGCGCCCCCTGAGTTGGAAGAGTGGAGTCTTAACCACTAGACTGCCAGGGAAGTCCCTAGATTTTATTTTAAAGGGCAAACTCTGCTAGAATATTTTGTGAAAGAGTTTCAATATCCATCTAAAGTTCTGGATCTCAGGCGTTCCTAAACTAGTGATGGTCCCGTTTATACTACTACTAATACATTCTTATAAATAATATCAAAATATTACATTATATTTATAATATTCATATACACATATTATAACATTTATGCAAATAATATATTTATAATATAGAAATATAATATTTATATATACAATATATTTATAATATTTATATATAAATAATATGTATTTATAATATTATATAATAATATATAATAATCAATCTTCCTTATTTGCCTCTGTCTTAAATTACCAGCTCTGGCAAATGTGGACTCACTGTGGGAAAAAAACCAAACCAAACAAAATCTAACTTCCTGGCTGTATCTAGTGACCTTTCAGAATGTCGTGCTAAGAGACGTTTATCACCACATTGCAACGTTCAAAATCCCTGAAACATTTACTCTTCTAGATGCTGGAAATGGATTCCTCAGATGTGGGCTAAGTGGTGGGGAAAGTAGGTCATCTCCACCACGTTGGTCACCTTGCTCCCACCTCAGGCCAGGAAATAGGGGTTTTGTTGGGAGTTCCCTTTTGAGAAGCCTAAGCCTTGGCAATGGGGCAGTGGGGACGGGGATGGGGTCGTCTCCATGGAGCGAATGCACTGGGACATCCCATAAACCTGGGGCAGGACCCAGTATGAGCTCACACTTGCCAGGACCCACCAGTGACACACTCCATATGGGTGGTTGCATCTAATTCCCAAGCTTCATCCTCAGGGACTGTAGACTCCATTCTTCTATTTTATAAAATGAGGAAAATTGAAGCTCAGAGAAGGTAACGCTCCAGATCTTTCAGTGAGTCGGTGGTAGATAGAGCTAAGTCTTGAATCCAAATCTGCTGGACTTGAGAACCCAAGCTCTTTCTAGTTTAGTGGTTGAGAACATAAGTTCTACATCTTACTTGTTGTTGGACAAGGCACTTGACCTTGGCATGCCTCACTTTTCCCATCTGTGAAATGGAGCTGATAATTGTGCTTGACTTAGGAGGGTCGCTGAGTAGTTTAAGCCAGTTAATAATCCAAATCACTTGGACCAGTATTGGCATGTTGTAGGAGACTAATAAGTGTCAGCTGTTCTTATTATGCTCACAATTATCCCGTGCTGTTTTCTTTATGACAAAGACACATATTCCATGCGAGGTCCACCGAAGAGATGATCCATTATGGTTGAAATGCATTTAGTACATGAGATATGATACCATGTAACTTTATTTGATGAAATATTCAGATATTTTGCTTGTTTATAACTAGAGTGACCATATTAGTTTAAAAACAATGGACTTCTTTTCACATTTGGCAAATATATAGCCCTTGTGCCATTGCCCCTTCCTTCTGAGCCCATGGCAGACATCCCTAATCGATCCCATTACTCTTTCCTGTTGAACACAAATGAGACTTAAGGGTCTGTCATAACCCAGAGACGCAATGATGGTGTTGACCCAGGTGATGGACCGTCTTTGCTGTCTTAGGCTAGGAGCCAAAGAGAGCGAGGTTGCCAGCCAGCTGCCTTGGACATTGGCTTTGATCAGTTCAATGCCCAACCACTCAGCCCAAACGTGGGCTAGCTCTTTGGCAAATTCATACCACTATTCAACCAAGAGCTTTTGGGAGGAGATTCTGAAAGCCCAATGCTTTATCTGGACACACCCTAGAGCCTGATGAGCCCTGGGTGCATGCCTTTGAGGCAGATGAGAAACTGCCAAAACATCCTAGCAGTTACAAGGGGCAGGAGTCATCTACCATCCAGATAGATCCTAACCTCTCCTAATATCTCCCGCTCTTTCTCTTACCTCTAACAGGGGAATATACTTGAGAAATTGGGGATTTGCTCCATGCCCAGATTTATTCAGTTTTTGCACAACAGCATGAGAATCAAGAAGGACCCTGGGCTTGTGGTAACCAACCTGCGTTTTGGAACCGTACCCGTGAGGCTGTTCCAGCCCAAGGCGGCCTCCCCCAGCCCCCCGCGAGGCATCATCTTCTTCCACGGAGGGGAAGCCGTATTAGGGAGCCTGGGTAAGATGGTCCCCGGCGGCTTCGTGAAGGAAGAGCCTCATCTTCATGCACAACTCTGCCCACCCCTCCCGTGGGAACCTTTTTGGAGTCACTCCAAGGAATCAGCAGCTGGAGGTTCTTATAGGGAGCCCTGACTAAGGGCTTTGGGCTCAAGTCAGCAGATGGTGTGAAAACGTTCTTTTTTATACTATGATAGTCTTGGTCAAGGAGAGGGTGGTGAAGTGGCCAGGGCTGGGGTGGGTTGGGGTTTGGTGTTTATGGCCCTGCAGTGTTGACTCTTCTCTGCTTCCTCACCACTCACAGCCATTGACGACTCCTGTCTGTTCTCACCACACAGTATTTCCCAAACCCATGCGTTTCTCTCCGGCTCTGCAAGACCCCTGTGGTCCGAAGCCACCTTCTCTTGCCTGCATCCCTTTATCCCTACATCCCAGTAACTGCTCTCCCCATGTCACGCCTCACCCCTCACAGTCTAATCCTCACCCAGCAGCCAGAAAGAACCCTTAAAAATACAAGACTTGTCAGTCTTGCAGTGAACACTTCCCGTGGCTTTACAGGGTCTTTAGGTGAAATCCCAACTCCTCCCCACAGCTGGTGCTGGCCCCGCAGACCTCTCTGACCTGGTCACCCGGGTCTCCCACCTCCCACAACGATTCACTCTGCTGCAGCCATGCTGCCAGTTTCTCTGGGCTTTGGACACACCAGGCTCCTTCTCACCCTGAATCTCCTGCACTTGCTGTTCCCGAGTCCTCCAAAGTTGTGTCTCCCCCCACCCCTGCTTTGCAGGATGGGTGACCCCTTCTTCATTCTTCCAGTCTGATCTCAAATGTCCCTCCACAGAGTGGACTCCCTGGACATCTTATCTAAAGAACTCTCCCTGCCCACTTTAAAGTTTTCTTCATGGCACTTGTCGCAATCTGAACTTATCTCATTCCTCCTGGTGTTTCCTTATTTACCGTCTGCCTTCCCCAACTAAAAGTGGAAATTCCAAGAGTGCAAGAAAGTCTTCTATTTTGCTTGCTGCAGGATCCCCAGGGCCAGGCCTGTGTTTTTATTTTTGGAATGGATGTATGAGTGCATGAATATATAGATGGATGGATGGGCAAATAACTGGGTGAAAGGATATGTTCATGAAACAACAAACCAATGGATGGATGGAGGGATGGCCGCACAGGAGAAAAATTTTTTTAAATTAATTTTTTGGAGTATAGTTGATTTACAGTGTTGTGATAGTTTCTTGCTGTACAGCAAAGTGAATCAGTCATACGGATACATGTATCCACTCTTTTTTAGATTTCCTTCCCATTTAGGTCACCACAGAGCATTGAGTAGAGTTCCCTGTGCTATACAGTAGGTTCTCATTAGTTATCTATTTTATACATAGTAATGTTATATGTCAATCCCAGTCTCCCAATTTGTTCCACCCTTCCCTTCCCCCCTTGGTAACTATAAGTTTGTTCTCTACGTCTGTGTCTCTATTTCCGCACAGGAGAAAATTTGCCCATGTGAAGAGGTGGGCTGTTGGCATTACATGTTCCCTGAGATTAGGGTGTACTGCCACCTGGTGGTGAAAAATACAATATCTGCATTTGCTGCCTTGAAGCTCTCCCCTTTTCAGAAGTTAATTATGAATAATCTCCCATCTACTGGCCTCACCCTTGTCCAAGATCACTCTTCCCTTTCAGAGGCCCCGGGCAGCACCCCCATTCATTGGCTGGGTCTGTTCCCCTTCCTCCGTGGAGGGATGACGTTATTTCCAAAAGTAAAACCAGGGCTCACTCAGCAAATGTTTACTGAGCACCTACTTTGTGTCAGACCCTCTTTGAGGCACGGGGGACACTGTGGAGAACAAGAAAGGTCCTCATTGGAGCCCACTCAAATGAGGGGGCCGGACAGTGAAACAAATGAGTAGGGTAATTTCACATCGTGGTAGCACAGAGCGATGGAGTAGAGAATGACCCAGGGAGCAGATTTAGTTTTTCCTATCAGAGGAAGCCTCTCCAAGAAGGCAAAGTTTGAGCCCAGGATCAACTGATGAGAAGGAGCCGGCCCTACAGGGGCCGGGAAAGAGAGCTCCAAGCCTTACGGGAATGGGGTGAGGCAGGTGAGGCACCCTCCTTGGGCTCCGTATTTAAAGGGGCACCCAAAACCACAGTGATCCAGATAAATATATTTTTATGCAATATTAAAAATATCAGTATTCATGCAGAAAACTAAGATGAACAACATACCAACGTTTATATAAAAGCAGGATCCAAGAGAGCTGGGTAAGTCGTGCAAAAGCAAAGGAGGATTCTATTTAAAATTTCGATATGTTGTTCATCACGGACGTTTCTGGCATTCATTTTGATTCCTTAAAATATTGCACCGAAGTATTATTTATCTTGGGTACTGAGTGTTTTGACGCTCCCTTAATTTTGCGCCCAAGGCGAGTGCCTTGCTTGCCTCACCCTAGTCCCAGCCTTGTTAAGGGAGAGCAAGTGCAAAAGCTCGGGTGCTTGAGAGAAAGAAGAATGTCGGGGCCACAGAGAGGGGGGCTGAAGTGGGGAAGGTCGGCAGGACCAGGTCGTGGCTAGCAGTCGTCTCCACTCTGGCTGCGTGCACTTTAGAATCACCCGGGGGCTTGAGATTCAGATTGGGGTGGACTCAGGTGTCTGACTTGGCTTTTTGTGTTGTCCCGGCAGAGCTGGCCAGAGTCACTTCAGAGGAGCCAAGAATTGGAAGAAAGGGAAGACGCCACACCCAGTGCCAGCACTGTTGGTAGCTCTTCTTGGGGGTTGGGGAGCAGTGCTGGGCCCCGTGGGGCACCGACCTCCCTACTGGTGGCTGCTGTTGTGTCGGTTTTGTCTTGCAGACATGTACCGCACCCTGTGTGGTTTTCTATCCCAGGAGACCGACTCTGTGCTGCTGTCGGTTGGGTGAATTGTTGGAGAAAGTTGGTGGGTGTTACCTGGGTGACAGAAGGGAGGGGTGAGGCCTCAGATGATTTGCAGAACAGAGGGAGAGGAGGCCCTAGGCCCCCGAGAGAGGCACTCTTACACATGCATCCACGGAGACAGGCGCAGCATCGTTCAAAACAGCCCAGACCTGAAACAACCCAAATGCCCCTCGACGGGAAGTGCATGAATCAACTGTGGCATAGTCAATGTTGTATTGCACAGCTATTAAGGCGTTATGGGATATGACATAGCTGTTCAAATGAGTGAACCGGAAGGCACACCATACTGTGGATGAATGTCAGCAGTATAACATTCAGTGAAAAAATTTTCAAAAAATTACGTAAAGCCAGATACTTTGTCTACAAAATTAAAAACAATTAAAATCATAATAATACTTTTAAGGAATATACAGAGATACAATGGAACTATGTAAAAAGGAAAGAAAAGGAGTGATGGATACGGGATTCAAGGTAACCGTTCTCTCAGACTGGGAAGGCAGCGAGATGGGTTGGTGGTGGGGGTATTAAGGGCTTGGCTGAAGGTTCTGGTCAAGGTCCTGGCTGTGGTTTGGGGCGATGATGCTGCAGGTGCTTTTTGCATTGTTGGAACTAATACCTTCAAGTCCCAATCTGGGTTTAGGCTGGGTTCAAGTCCCGGCACGTGGGTTCAAGTCCCAATCTGAGGTGCACGGTTTCAATTGGGCCTGGGACAAACTTTTAAATATTTGTTTCTAGGCTTTTTTTTTTTTTTTTTAGCTTGAGGCCATTTTGACTTAAAAAATAACTTTTTAGCTTCATGCTTTCCTTTAATGTTATTTGTAATAACTGAGCAAAAAAATTCAAATTAATTAATGTTTAAACGTGTCTTTGGGAATTAATAAATATTAATATTATTAATATTAAAAAAACCCCTAATACCTAATGGACTTATGAACTAACTAGCTAACTAATTAACTGTTGGCCATGCAGGGACCAATGTTGGGAGCGTCTCAAGAAAACCATGACTCAGGGCACCTGAGGTTCTTTGAAAACAGGAGAGGGGGAGCTTTTTAGTGGATGGAGGGGGCCATGGGTACCACTCACCAGAATTCTGGTTCTTAATCCAACAGATTACAGCAAGTCACAGGGAAACGGTTTAGAGAAGGCAAGTGAGAGGAACTAAAAACTGCCTTTTTAGGTTCAACCTCTAGAACAAGCCCCCTTATACAACTTACTTAAAGTAACTTCCTTAACATCTCTGGTTTTCTTGATGAGCTTGAGGAAGACAGCATCTTTCCAGGATCCATCAACGTACCTCCCAGCTGACTGAGCCTTGTGTCTGAAATTCCACCATCAGAGTTTCCACCAGACTCTACATCTCTGAAGGGTGATAATAAAAACATCCCTTGAACACATAAAGGTGTTAATAAGCACCTCTGTTAATACCCTGTAGGAAATTGTTGAGGATATTGTTATTCTAGATAGTTGAAAAGACCTAGCACACAGGCCAGACTGGTTTTGATCGACAGGCTGGTGGAGGAAGAAAGGCAGGTAAGGTTCTTCAGGCTGCCAGGGGGCTGCAGGTGGATGGTGCCTGTGAGGAAATGCCCCGAGAGCACTGTACGGGGGGAAATGGTCAGGAGCTGGGTGCCCCCTGATTCCTCATCAAGACATAATGTGGTTTCTTAAGTAAGCTCCTGGAGGAGATCAGCCTTTCAACTGTTTGGTTCTGCAGAGCCTTCACCCCTGTGGTGGATGGGCAAGAGAGAGTCCAAGGAGGCATGGGCATTTCTGCTTCCTTCTGGCAGGTCTGCGTTGTGATCTGCGGAGACAGCGCTGGGGCAGGGATTGCGACCTTGACCTCTCAGACCTTGGTGGGCAGATCCGGTCTTCCTCGGTCCTGATTTATCCCATTGTCCAACTCATCAATTTTTGGCTGCCATCCTTTCCGCAGAACCAACACGTCCAGTTCCTCACCCGGAAGTTCATGATGCGTGTTTAAATATGTGCTTATCGACTTCTCCTGGTGGGATGCCATCTTAAGTGGTGCTTTTATTCCCCCGGAAGTCTGGAAGAAGTCCTGGAAGTGGGTCAGCGCGGACAACGTACCCGAGAGATTCAAAAAGACAGACTGGGCTTCCCTGGTGGCGCAGTGGTTGAGAATCTGCCTGCCAATGCAGGGGACACGGGTTCGAGCCCTGGTCTGGGAAGATCCCACATGCCGCGGAGCAACTAGGCCTGTGAGCCACAACTACTGAGCCTGCGCGTCTGGAGCCTGTGCTCCGCGACAATGAGAGGCCCGCGCACCGCGATGAAGAGTGGCCCCCGCTCGCCGCAACTAGAGAAAGCCCTCGCACAGAAACGAAGACCCAATACACGCAAAAATAAATAAATAAATAAATAAATTTACTAAAAAAAAAAAAAGAAGACAGACTACCAACCCGTGTTTCCTGCCCCTTTCAATGAGGCTGCCTATGTAGAAAACAATCCCTTGTTGGATGTGGAACATACACCCCCCATAAAGGATGATGAGACCATTGCCCAGCTTCCCGAGGCCTTCCTGGTGAGCTGTGAGTATGACATCCTCCGTGATGACATCTTGCTCTATAAGAAGTGCTTGGAGGACCAGGGGGTCCCCGTGACATGGTACCACGTGGAGGATGGCTTTCATGGATCTCTGATATTATTTGATAGGAAACCTTTCTCTTTCCCATGCTCCCTGAAAATTGTGAATGCTATAGTCAGTTATATAAAGAGCACACTGTAACCCTGGGACCCTGAGTAGGGCATAGCAAGTATGGACTCTACTACGTGCTGAGTCCTTTGATGAATTGTATTTTGTTGATTAAGGAGATGCTAAGTCAGGGCTTACCCTGCAGGGGAAGGATGAGAAGTAAGCTAAGAATAGTCTTGCCTAGTGTTTGAGAAAATCCAAACTGTGTCTGTTTCCTTTCAGTGCCAACAGTGTTCAATTCTGGATCTAGCAACATTCTCTAACATTCTCATTCAGGTGAAATAAATAGTCAATGGAGAAAAAAATGCCTTTAAAATTTCTCAAAGCTCTAACACACAAGACCTCTGCAGAATGAATGCCAACAGCTGACCATACTGTCCGTGGTGGGTATATACGCATAATGCTGAAGCATTGCTTGGGGTCAGGTCCCTGTTGGAGGAGGGGGCACCTAATTGTTCCTGGGGCCAAAGGTCACCAGCCAAATTCCTGCAGATTGGTTACAGATTGGTTCCAGTTGGCCTGAGAAATGCTGCTGCAGTGGATCTCTGCCCTCAGTATAGCCACATTTGGGCTGGACTAAAGGGAAGTTTTGGAGGAGATCACTGGAAAGGGAGATGCAAGAAGAAGCAAGAGGAAGGTAGTGAGGAAAAGGGTGGGCTCTGGGGGCTGGGGACTTTTCCTGGGCTTAAGTCTTTAATCTGAATTCCAAAATTAGATCACTGGTTACCAAGAGGCAGGGTCTCAGAGCCAAGGCAGTCTTGGGAATCTCTGGGTGCCATCTGGGATATGGAAACTGCATTCCCTAAAGCAGTAAGGTGTCAGCTTTCTTTGGTGCACTTATATATTGGTCCCACTTTTACAAAGAACCTTGCCTTTACTTAGCCCACACCACTTTCTCTGCTCACAGAGAAAAGGAAGAGAATATTTGTATTGCATGCTGGGGGCAGTCCACATTAGTTTTTGCATTGGGCCTGTGTTTGCTAGATACATTTGTAGTAGCACTGGGCCTCTCTGCTGCCTAGTCCCACCCAAGTGCTAAAGTTGGAGGATCTCTCTTCTCTGCAACCATAGCATCTCTTGGTGCCAAGGACCTCACCTGGAGGAGGGAGTCTTACAGGTGTCTTGGATCCTTGCCGAGGGGGCAGATATCTACATAAGCAGTTTGGACTGGGATCCTGGGAGCATGGACAGGCATCATGATCCATGTGTTATATGCAAGCAGCTTTGATGGAAAAGTTTGTTAATTATCTATTGCTGTGTAACAACACTACCATGAACTTAGTGGCTTAAAACAGCACACATTTATTATCTCACAGTTTCTGTGGGTCAGGAGTCTGAGAATAGCTTAGCTGCAATCAAGGTGTTGGGGCTGTGGTTTCATCTGAGGCTCGACTGGGGAGGGATCTACTTCCAAGCTCAGTCAGGTTGTTTGCAGAATTCAGTTTCTTGAAGTTGTAGATGGAGAGCTTCAGTTGCTTGCTAGCTGTTGGCCAGAGGCCACTATTGGCTTCTAGAAGCCACTCACAGTTTTTTGCACGTGAGTTTTCCCCAAATGACTGGTTTCTTCCTTAAAGTGAGCAAGGGAGAAAGACTTAAGCAAGCTAGCCACTAAAATCTAAAGTGATTTAATCACAAATGTAATCACATATATGCCATCACCTTTGCCTTATTCTGTTAGTTAGAAGCAAATCACAGGTCTTGCCCACACAAGGGGATCACACAAGCATGTGAACACCAGGGAGTGGAGATCTTGGGGGCCACTGTAGAGTCTGTCCACTCCAAAAGGTGTCTCCAGAAGGGGACGGGAAGAAGAGTCAACACAACTTCTCTGCCTAGGAAATACATTGGCTTGACTTTCTGGAGCTAGTGATGATAGTTATGGGCTGTACGTTGAGACTCTTCCCCATAGGGTCCCCCAGGAGAGGTCCTCTCATCTCTCCCCAGTCCTAACTCCCATCACATCACCATCATCTGGTTTCCCCAAGGGGCAGTAATCTGGACCTTCCTCTAGTCTCTTCCCAGTCTATTTTTATGATAAACTCTATGCTCTTGTATTAGTCAGGGTCCAATCAGGAGAAGGAAATCACACCACTCATCTTCTTTTTTCTTTTGCAAGTCTTTATTAGCCTCAAGTACAATAAAATCTTCTGAAGACATTTTCTGCCTTCAAGGATCTACCTAAAAATTACATCCAGGAACACTTATAGGAAATTGTGGACACACAAAGTATCTGGACAGCTAAATGTATCACAGTACAAGATTTGATAAGTAAAAAGTCAAGATTATTGATTTTTTTAAAGGGCTGGACAAAGACATAGGGCTCTTCTAGTCTAACCAATCATTAAATTTTTTTTTTATTGTAAAATAGTTGATTTACAATGTTGTGTTACTTTCTGCTGTATAGCAAAGTGAATCAGTTATAAATATACATATATCCACTCTTTTTCATATTCTTCCCATATAGGTCATTACAGAGTATTGAGTAGAGTTCCCTGGTTTATACAGTTGGTCCGTATTAGTTATCGATTTTATATATAGTTGTGTGTCTATGTCAGTCCCAATCTCCCAATTTATCCCTCCCTTCCTTTCCACCCTGGTAACCATAAGATTGTTTTCTATATCTGTGACTCTATTTCTGTTTTGTAGATAAGTTCTTTTGTAGCGTTTTTTTTAGATTCCACATATAATATCATATGATATTTGTCCTTCTCTGTCTGACTTACTTTACTCAGTATGATAATCTCTAGGTCCATCTATGCTGCTGCAAATGGCATTATTTCATTCTTTTTTATGGCTAAGTAATATTCCATTGTATATATGTACCACATCTTCTTTATCCATTCCTCTGTTGATGGATATTTAGGTTGCTTCCATGTCCTGGCTGTTGTAAACAGTGCTGCAATGAACATTGAGGTGCATGTCTCTTTTCAAATATGGTTTTCTCTGGGTATATGACCAGGAGTGGGATTGCTGGATCATATGGTAGCTCTATTTTTAGTTTTTTAAGGAAACTCCATACTGTTTCTATAGTGGCTGCACCAATTTACATTCCCACCAACAGTGTAGGAGGGTTCCCTTTTCCCCACAACCTCTCCAGAATTTATTGTTTGTAGATTTTTTGATGATGGCCATTCTAACTGGTGGGAGGTGATACCTAATTGTAGTTTGATTTGCATTTTTCTAATAATTAGTGATGTTGAGCATCTTTTCATGTTTTTTTTTGGCCATCTGTATGTCTTCTTTGGAGAAATGTCTATTTAGATCTTCCACCCATTTTCTGATTGGCTTGTTTGTTTTTTTGTTATTGAGCTGCATGAGCTATTTGTATATTTTGAAGATTAATCCCTTGTCTAACCCCATCATTTTGCAGCTGGGGAAACAGCTGCTCCAAGAGTGAGATGATTCACCCAGGATCACCCAGGGATATTCGAGGCATGAGTGGGGGAGTGGCAAGAGTGTCTGAAAAGTCAGGCAAAGGATAGCTCCCACAGGCTTTGTAGGCCATGTAAAGAAGTTTAGAGTTTAACTTAAAGCCTTTGGGATACTAATGTTTTTAATCAGAGAAGCAACATGATTAGATTTATATTTTAGAAAAAGTGTCCTGGAGGAAGTTGGGAAACATGTTGCAAAGGACTGAATGGTTAGTTAAAACGCTACAACAATCCCCCATCCCCTCCCTGCTCTCCACAAAAGCAAAAACAAACAAACAAAAACACATACACACACACACACAAACCCCCCAAACAATCCACTAGAATGGAACAAGGGATGGAGGAATGGAATGACAATATTGGCTGTAGGGCTAGAGAAGAGAGAACAGAGTTGCATCTTATTAAGGAGGTAGAAGGAGACTCAACAGCAGTTTGAGACCAGAGTAGATAGGGGAAAGTGTCAAGGGGTGAGCATAGTGTGTAGCATGAAATGGCTAGGCACATGGACACTGAATCCAGTGAGTTACTTAACCTTAATGGAGCTGGTAAGCATGTAGTTTAGAAAACCTTAGTGAGACATAAGTAAAGTGGGGGGTGGGACATGAACCCCTCAACAATCAAGGGGGCAACCATCTTAGTGAAATTTCCAGGGGTTCAACTCCAAGATAAAAGAGAAGTTGCTGCACTTGTATCACCTACTATGACAAATGCACAATGCTCGTTAGGCTTTTCTGGTTTTTGGGGAGGCAACATGCTCAGCTACAAAACTCATAGCCTATTGCCTTTTTTGAGTGGGGACCAGAGCAAGAGAAGGCTCTGTAGCAAGTTCAGGCTGTAGTAGAAGCTGCTCTGTCACTTGGAAACCCTACCGCATACGACCAGCCAGTTACTGTCAACCTGTACCCTACAACTGATGTAGGTCCCACCTGGTTGACCCCAAAATTGTAAGCCATATTTTCTTTCCAGGGGCACCATGTGTTCCCATGGGGCCATACTTCTTGTGTGGAAGGTACGTATTAACTTGCATCCCTCCCCCAAATACAGTGATTTGTACCTCCCAAGAGGTGAAAAACCTCATATGAGGTCTTTGAGTGTTTAAGGAAACATCACCTTGGCTCTAACATACATTCAGATAAGCCCTGACTCCCTGCCCAGCGTTATTGCAGATGATAAAATTGCTTTAGTTTCCCTCCTTGTGGGATGAGGCAGAGTTTGCACAGCTGTTAATACATCCTGCTGTACCTGGATTTATGCTTCAAGTCCAATAGAAAAATCAATACAAAACTTAAGAGAAAGCCACTTGCCTTTCCAAGGTAAATCCTGATGGTTTATCAGATTTTTTCAACTGGCTGCATCTGCTACATGTTAGCCTTATCCTAATTCTTGGGGCCCCGTAGAAAGTACTGTTAATCAAATGCTATGTAAGATAAACTAAAGATTTTCCCCCTCCTCCCAGCCTCTGTCAGTCAGGTTAATTGGAGTGGCTGAAGGAGAAGCATACTCATGGAAAAATTTGCCAGAAGCCAAGACCATGTGGAAATGAGGAAATATTTTTGGGAGACGATTCTCCATGGGTCTCTCATGTTTCTGTACTTCTTGTGAACAGGTACTGGTAGCTTTTGATCCAGACAGTCTTTTCAAAGGCATTTGTAGAGTAAACAATCCTGGAAGACAGAGGTAGTGTTCCCCACCCCCCCAACTGTTTCCAGAAGAGGGCAGCTTTGTTTACTATCTGGTATAATGTAATAATGGGGAAGTTTTAGGTTGGCATGTAAGGAGCTTAGAAGTTGTCGTTCCATTGTAACAACAAGGCAAAAGCTGGACAAACTGAAAATTAACAACCCTTCTTCTTAGATCCATCAGGGAAGTGAGGACACAGGGAAAACCACTGCCCTCCCCGGCCCTCACCCCCCTCAAAAAAGTTGGTGAGACATACAGGCACATACAGAGGATTACAACTTACTGGAGCAGAAACCGAGGAGCAGAAACTTCCATAGGAACCAGTGCCAAGGTAGGAAAACCTGAACTGTATCTGTTCATTGCTGGAGGACAAGGCTGGGGGTCAAAAACTCCAGGGGCGCCTGTCACTGGGAAGCCCCCACACTTTTGTGAGTTTTGCCTCCAGGAGTTCTATCAGATTCTCACAGTGAATATTGGAGAAAAATTCCCCTCATGCTTCTGGCATGCTTCTAGAGGGGAAAAGGAACCCTTTTGAAATATACCAGAGCATTCTGTTTTTCTTAACAAGGCCTGCCCTCAGGAGAATCTATTTTACCAGGTCCGAGTCTGCTAGAGAATCTATTTTATCAGAGCCTAACATACCTGGGGGAGGGAAATACCCAACTTCAGCCCTCTCCAGCCATCTTGTCCCATGTAACGTGAGAGGAGGGGAAATTGGGGTTGAGAAGCATTGGTGAAGTTCACAGCCCTGGATGCACAAGCTCACTAAGATACTGAGACCTAATCATAGGACTATAAATGCTTCCTCTTCCCCCACACCTTACTGCTACATTACTAAGAGCATATGTACCATCATTCATTCTATTCAGTACATCATGTCTACCCTTCAACAAAAAATTACAAGGCATACTAAAAGACAAAAGCCACATGTTGAAGATACTGAATAAACATAAGAACCAGAGTCAGATATGGCAGGAATGTTGGAATTATCAGACTGGGAATTTAAAATAAAACAACTAAGGCTAATATGCTAAGGGCTTCAATGGAAAAAGTAGACAACATGCAAGAACAAACAGATAATGTAAACAGAGGATAAAAATTCTAAGAGAATAAAGAACAAATGTTAAAGACCAAAAACACTTAAACAGAAATGAAAATCACCTTTGATGGGCTCATTAGGAGACTGAACACAGCTGAGGAAAGAATCTCTGAGCTTGAGGATATGACAGTAGAAACTTCCAAAACTGAAAAGCAAAGAGGAAAAAAAAAAGAAAAAAAAGACAGAATATCTAAAAACTGTGGGACAACTATAAAAGATGTAACATATTGGGTTGGCCAAAAAGTTTGTTTAGGTTTTCCTTATGGAAAAACCCAAACGAACCTTTTGGCCAGCCCAACATATGTAACAGGAATACCAGAAGGATAAGAAAGAAAGAAAGGAAAAGAAGCAATATTTGAAGCAAAAATTTCCCCCAAATAATGTCAGAAACCAAACCACAGTTCCAAGAAGCTCAGAGAACACCAAGAAGGATAAATGCCCCAAACCTACACCTAGACAGATCATATTCAAACTTCAGAAAATCAAAAATAAAGGAAAAAGTCTTTAAAGAAGGAAGAGGGGAAAAAATGCCTTACCTATATATAGAGGAGCAAAGATAAGAATTACATCTGATTTCTCCTCAGAAACCATGTAAGCAAGAGGAGAATGGAGTGAAATATTTCAAGAATTAAGAGAAAAACCCATCAACCTAGAATTCTGTACCTGTTGAAATTACCCTTCAAAGGTGAAGGAGAAATAAAGACTTTCTCAGACAAAGAAAAAATGAGGAAATTTGTTGCCAGTAGACCTGTCTTGTAAGAAATGTTAAAAGAAGATTTTTTGTTTGTTTGTTTTTGTTTTTTGTATTTGAGATAAGGAAAATGATACATGTCAGAAACTCAGATCTACATACAGAAAGGAAGAGATTTGGAGAATGAATAAATGAAGGTAAAATACTTATTTTTCTTTTCTTAGTTGATCTAACAGATAACAGTTTGTTCAAAATAATAAAAGCAATAATATATTTAATTACATGTGCTTATGTGTAAGTGAAATGAATGACAGCAATGATACAAGGGACAATAGAGAGTAATTAGAAACATTTTGTTATTGGAAGGTACTTGCACATGGAACATTCACCAACATGGTCTAGGTCCTGGGCCATAAAACACACCTTAACAAGTTTAAAAGAATAGAAATCATACATTTGCTTTCAGACCACAATGGAATTAAACTATAAATCAATGACAGAAAGACAGCTGGAAAGTCCCCAAATACTTGGAGATTAAAGACACACTTCTAAAGAATATCTGAGAATGGTGGGACAACTGTAAAAAGTAATATACGTGTAATGGGAACACCGGAAGGAGAAGAAAGAGAGAGAGGAAAAGAAGCAATATTTGAAGTAATAATGACTAAAAAAATTTCCAAAATCCTTTGACATGGGTCAAAGAATCAATCTCAAGAGAAAATTTTTTAAAAAAAATCATTGAATTGCACCCTTTGTTTTTATTTTTTAATAATTAATTAATTAGGTTACACTCAGTCTTAGTTGTGACAGGTGGGCTCCTTAGTTGTGGTTCGCTGGCCCTTAGGTGTGGCATGCATGTGGGATCTATTTCCCTGACCAGGGATGGAACCTGGGCCCCCTGCACTGGGAGTGCAGAGTCTTAACCACTGTACCACCAGGGAAGTCCCTCAATAGAAATTTAAAAAATATTTTGAACTAAATGAAAATGACAATACAACTTATCAAATTTGAGGGATGCAGTGAAAACAGTGCTTAGAGGGAAATTTATACCATTGAATATGCATATTAGAAAAGATGAAAGACCTAAAATCAATAATCTAAGATTCCACCTTAGGAAACTAGAAAAGGAAGAGGGAATTATGTGCAAGGTAAGGAGAAGAAAAGAAATAATAAAAATTAGGCCGAAATAAATGAAATTGAAAATAAGAAATCAACAGAGAAAACAAAAATCTGGTTCTTTGAAAAGATCAACAAAATAAATAAGTCCCTAGCCAAGCTAACTAAGAAAAAAAGAGATAGGACACAAGTTCCTAACATCGGAAATGAAAGAGGGGACATTATTACAGATTCCATTGACACTAAAAGGATAATAAAGGGATATTATGAACTACTATATGCTGACTGATTTGATAACCTTGATGAAATGAATGGAATTCCTTAAAGACACAAGCTGCAAAAAACCCACGCAAAAAGAAATAGGCCATCTGAATAGGCTTATACCTATTAAAGAAATTGAATTAAATTAATAAACTTTCAAAATAGAAAGCACCAAGCTCAGATGGGTTCACTGGTGAATTCTACCCAACATTTAAGTAAGAAATTATACCAGTTCACTTCCAGAATATAGAAGCAGAAGGAATACTTCCTAACTTGTTCTGTGAAGCCAGCATTACCCTAATACCAAAACCAGATAAAGACATTACAAAAATCCCCCTAACCCCACCCCAAACAATGGACTACTATCTCTTATGAACATAGATGAAAAAATTGTCTACAAAATATTATCAAATTGAATCAAAAATGTATAAAAAGAATTATACACCATAATAGAGTGGGATTTTTCCTAGGTGTAGACGCCGGCTCAACATCTGAAAGTCAATTAATGCAATCCATCAGGTTAACAGGCTAAATAAGGAAAATCATGTGATCATATCAATAGATGCAGAAAAAGCATTTGACAGAATCTAACACTCATTCATGATAAAAACTCAGCAAACTAGGAGTGGAGGGGAACATCTTCAACTTGATAAAGGACATCTACAAAAAACCTACAGCTAACATCACACTTGATGGTGAGAAACTTGAAGCTTTTCTGGTAAGATCAGAAAACGTCAAGAATATCCCTTCTCACCACTGTTATTTGACATTGTACTGGAAGTCCTAGCAAATGCAATAAGATGATAAAAGGAAATAAAAGGTATATAGATTAGGAAGGAAGAAACAGAACTGTCTTTGTTCATAGATGTCATGATCATCTATGTAGAAAATCTGAAAAAACTGACCAAAAACCCTCCTGGAATTAATAAGTAATTATGGCAAAATTGCAGGATACAACATTAATATATAAAAGTCAGTTGCTTTCCTATATACCACAATGAACAAAGAGGAATTTGAAGTTAAAAACATATACCATTTAAATTACTCCCCCTGGGACTTCCCTGGCAGTGCAGTGGTTAAGAATCCGCCTGCCAATACAGGGGACACGGGTGCGATCCCTGGTCTGAGAAGATCCCACATGCTGCGGAGCAATTAAGCCTGTGCACCACAACTACTGAGCCTATGCTGTAGAGCCTGTGAGCCACAACTACTGAGTCTGCGTGCCACAACTACTGAAGCCTGCTTGCCTAGAGCCCGTGCTCTACAACAAGAGAAGCCACTGCAATGAGAAGCCTGCGCACCACAACGAAGGGTAGCCCCTGCTCGCTGCAGCTAGAGAAAGCCTGTGCACAGCAACGAAGACCAAATACAGCCAAAAATAAATAAATAAACAAATAAAAAATGTTTAAAAAAACTAAATAAGTTACTCCCCCCATTTTATACCTATTTTTTTACTTAGGTATAAAAATAACAAAACACGTACAAAATCTATGTGAGGAAAACTTCAAAAGTCTGATGAAAGATGTCAAAGAACTAAATAACTGGAGAGATATTCCATGTTCATGAATAGAAAGACTAAATATTTTCAAGGTATCAGTTACTTCCAACTTGATCTATAGATTCAAGGACAACTCCAATAAAAATACCAGCAAGTTATTTTGTGGATGTCAGCAAACTGATTCTGAAGTTTATATGAAGAGGCAAAAGACACAGAATAGACAACTCAGTATTGAAGGAGAAGAACAACGTTAGAGGACCAACACTATCCAACTTCAAGATTTTCTATAAAGCCACAGTAATTAAGACAGTGTGGTATCAGCTAAAGAATAGACAAATAGATCATGGGAACAGAATAGACAGCCCAGAAACAGACCCACACAAATATAATCAACTGATCTTTGACAAAGGAGCAAAAGCAATGCAATGGAGAAAAGATAATCCTTTCAACAAATGGTGTTGGAACAAATAGACATCCGTGTGCAAAAAAATGAATCTAGACACAGACCTTACACTCTTTACAAAATTTAAATCAAAATAGATCTTACGTCTAAATGTAAAATGCAAAACTATAAAACTCCTAGAAGATAACATAGGAGAAAATCTAGGTGATAACTGTTTAGATACAGCACCAAAGACATAATCCATGAAAGAAAAGATTGATAAGCTGAACTTCATTAAAAGTAAAAACTTCTGTGAAAAACAGTGCTAAGGTAATGAGAAGACAAGCCATGGATTGGGAGAAAATATTTGCAAAAGACACATCTGATAAAGGACACTTATCTAAAATATACAAGAAACTCTTAAAACTCAATGATAAAAAAGAGCAACCTGATTTAAAAATGGGCAAATCACCTCACCAAGGAAGATATACAGATGGCAAGTAAGCATATGAAAAAAAAGTTCAACATGATTTGTCATTGGGAAATTACAAATCAAAATGACACTACACAGCTATTAGAACAGCCAAAATCCAAAATACTGACAATACCAAATGCTGGCAAGGATGTGGAGCAACAGGACCACTCCATTGCTGGTGTGAATGCAAAATGGTACAGCCACTTTGGAAGACAGTTTGGCAATTTCTTACAAAACTAAACATACGCTTACCACATGATCCCAAAACTGCGCTCCTTGGTATTTACCCAAATGAACTGAAAACTATGTCTACACCAAAACCAGTATAGGACGTTTATAGCAGCTTTGTTCATAGTTGCAAACTTAGAAGGAACCAACATGTTTTTCAGTAGGTGAATGGATAAATAAAGCAGCTTTGTTCATAGTTGCAAACTTAGAAGCAACCAACATGTTTTTCAGTAGGTGAATGGATAAATAAATGAATACATCTAGACATTAGACTATTATTCAATTCTAAAAAGAAATGAGCTATCAGGGCGTAAAAAGACATGGGGGGTGCGGAGTCAAGATGGCAGTGTGGGAAGACACCGAGTTAGCATCTCCCCACAACTAGGGCACCTGCTGGCGGCTGGTGCAGGACCCTGATGCCCAAGGAGATGGGAGGAACCCCCAAGTGAACCAGTAGGGTGTGGGGGGACTGAGGGGGGAGGAGTAGTGGAGACCAGATAGGATTGGCACCCCTGAGGCCAGGGAGATCAGGAGAGGCAGGTGGGAGGGGCCCTCCGGGAGGAGCGTGAGAGGAGCGGAGGGCAATTGCCCCGCCCACTAGGACCCGGGGAGCCTGCTGAGCTCGCAGGCTGGTCCCCTGCCCTCCAAGACACGCCCTCCTCCTGGCTGCATTGGTCGTGGGGGCACAGGAAGGAGGCTGAGGGGAGAACAGGAGAGGCAGGTGGGAGGGACCCTCCAGGACCGGAGGAGCAGTAGAGGAGAGGAGGGCATTTGCCCCACCCACTTGAGCCCAGGAAGCCTGCAGGGCTCCTAGGTGAGGTCCCCTGCCCTCTGACACCAAGGGTGGGGGACACGCCTGGGTCCCTTCTGTTCCGTTGAGCCTAAGCCCCACCCCCACAGCCCCCAGGGCCTTTTCCAGCCCTGTGGGTCCTAAGCATAGGCCCTGCCCACAGCCCAAATCTTGCCCTAGCTTAGGCTCCACCCTCTACAGATGAGGAGGAGGGCTTTTCCCCCCCTTTTCTTTTTTTCTTTTCCCTCCTCTTTTTTACTATTGTGGTACTGTTGTACCTTCTGGTTGTTGATTCATCTATAATTTTATTTTTATTTTTTATTTTTATTTATTTATTTTTTAATAGTAATCTTTTATTTATTTATTTATTTTTATATTTATTTTTGGCTGTGTTGGGTCTTTGTTTCTGTGCGAGGGCTTTCTCTAGTTGCGGCAAGCGGGGGCCACTCTTCATCGCAGTGCATGGGCCTCTTCACTATCGTGGCCTCTCTTGTTGCGGAGCACAGGCTCCAGACGTGCAGGCTCAGTAGTTGTGGCTCACGGGCCCAGTTGCTCCACGGCATGTGGGATCCTCCCAGACCAGGGCTCGAACCCGTGTCTCCTGCATTAACAGGCAGACTCTCAACCATTGCGCCACCAGGGAAGCCCTATATTTTTATTTTTATATTCTTTCTAACATATCTGTTAGTTTCCTAGTCTAATTTTATTTTTTACTTTGTTATTGTTCTCTCTCTCTCTTTTTTTTTTTTTGCCACCCCACGTGGCTTGTGGGATCTTGGTTCATGAGCTGGGGGCCAGGCTGAAGCTTCTATGGTGGGCGCTCCGAGTCCAAACCACTGAACTAATAGAGAACCTCAAACCCCAGGGAGTATTCCTCTGAGTGAGGTCTCACGGAAGTCCTCATCTCAGCACCAAGACCCAGCTCTACCCAACAGTCTACAAACTCCAGGGTTGGAAGCCTCAGGCCAAACAACCAGTAAGACAGGAACACAATCCCACTCATAAAAAAAAAAAAAAAAATGAGATGGCAAAAATATATGTCACAGATGAAGGAGCAAGGTGAAAACCTACAAGACCAAATAAATGAAGAGGAAATAGGCAATCTACCTGAAAAATAATTCAAAGTAATCATAGTAAAAATGATCCAGAATCTCAGAAATAGGATGGAGGCACGGACTGAGAAAATACAAGAAATGTTTAACAAAGATCTAGAAGAACTAAAGAACAAACAAACAGAGATGAACAACACAATAACTGAAATGAAAAATACACTAGATGGAATCAATAACAGAATAACTGAGGTAGAAGAACGAATAAGTGAGCTGGAAGACAAAATGGTGGAAATAACTGCTGAGGAGTAGGATAAAGAAAAAAGAATGAAAAGAATTGAGGACAATCTCAGAGACATCTGGGACAACACTAAACACACCAGCATTCGAATTATAGGGGTCCCAGAAGAAGAAGAGAAAAAGAAAGGGTCTGAGAAAATAGTTGAAGAGATTATAGTTGAAAACATCCCTAACACGGGAAAGGAGATGGTCACCCAAGTCCAGGAAACACAGAGAGTCCCATACAGGATAAACCCTAGGAAAAACACACCAAGACAAATATTAATCAAACTAACAAAAATTAAATTCAAAGAAAAAATATTAAAAGCAGCAAGGGAAAAACAAAAAATAACATACAAAGGAATCCCCATAAGGTTATCAGCTGATTTTTCAGCAGAAACTCTGCAGGCCAGAAGGGAGTGGCAGGATATACTTAAAGTGATGAAAGAGAAAAACCTACAACCAAGATTACTCTACCCAGGAAGGATCTCATTCAGATTCAACGGAGAAACCAAAAGCTTTTCAGACAAGCAAAAGCTAAGAGAATACAGCACCACCAAACTAGCTTTACAACAATAGCTAAAGGAACTTCTCTAGGCAGGAAACACAAGAGAAGGAAAAGACAACAGATGAATGGATAAAGAAGATGTGGCACATATATACAATGGAATATTACTCAGCCATAAAAAGAAATGAAATTGAGTTATTTGTAGTCAGGTGGATGGACCTACAGTCTGTCCTACAGAGTGAAGTAAGTCAGAAAGAGAAAAACAAATACCATATGCTAACACATATATATGGCATCTAAAAAAAAAAAAAAAAGGTCATGAAGAACCTAGGGGCAAGACAGGAATAAAGACACAGACCTACTAGAGAATGGACTTGAGGATACGGGGAGGGGGAAGGGTAAGCTGGGACAAAGTGAGAGAGTGGCATGGACATATATACACTACCAAACATAAAATAGCTAGCTAGTGGGAAGCAGCCACATAGCACAGGGAGATCAGCTCGGTGCTTTGTAACCACCTAGAGGGGTGGAATAGGGAGGGTGGGAGGGAGGGAGACACAAGAGGGAAGAGATATGGGGACATATGTATATGTATAACTGATTCACTTTGTTATAAAGCAGAAACTAACACACCATTGTAAAGCAATTATACTCCAATAAAGATGTTAAAAAAAACAAACAACCCAAAACAATTAAGAAAATGGTAATAGGAACATACATATCAATAATTACCTTAAATGTAAATGGATTAAATGCTCCAACCAAAAGACATAGACTGACTGAATGGATACAAAAACAAGACCTGTATATATGCTGTCTACAAGAGACCCACTTCAGACCTAGGGACACATACAGACTGAAAGTGAGGGGATGGAAGAAGATATTCCATGCAAACGGAAATCAAAAGAAAGCTGGAGTAGCAATTCTCATATCAGACAAAATAGACTTTAAAATAAAAACTACTACAAGAGACAAAGAAGGACATTACACTACGTAATGATGAAGGGATCAATCCAAGAAGAAGATATAACAATTGTAAATATTTATGCACCCAAATAGGAGAACCTCAATACATAAGGCAAATGCTAACAGCCATAAAAGGGGAAATCGATAGTAACACAATAATAGTAGGGGACTATAACATCCCCCTTTCACCAATGGACAGATCATCAAAAATAAAAATAAATAAGGAAACACAAGCTTTAAATGACACATTAGACAAGATGGACTTAATTGATATTTATAGGACGTTCCATCCAAAAACAACAGAATACACTTTTTTCTCAAGTGCTCATGGAACATTCTCCAGGATAGATCATATCTTGGGTCACAAATCAAGCCTTGGTATATTTAAGAAAATTGAAATCATATCAAGTACCTTTTCCGACCACAACGCTATGAGACTAGATATCAATTACAGGAAAAAAACTGTATAAAATACAAACACATGGAGACTAAACAATACACTACTAAATAACCAAGAGATCACTGAAGAAATGAAAGAGGAAATAAAAAAATACCTAGAGACAATGACAATGAAAACGACGACCACTCAAAGCCTATGGGATGCAGCAAAAGCAGTTCTAAGAGGGAATTTTATAGCAACACAATCCTACCTCAAGAAACAAGAAACATCTCGAATAAACAACCTAACCTTACACCTAAAGCAATTAGAGAAAGAAGAACAACAACAAAAAAAACCCAAAAGTTAGCAGAAGGAAAGAAACCATAAAGATCAGATCAGAAATAAATGAAAAAGAAATGAAGGAAACAATAGCAAAGATCAATAATACTAAAAGCTGGTTCTTTGAGAAGATAAACAAATTGATAAACCATTAGCCAGACTCATCAAGAAATAAAGGGAGAAGACTCCCATCAACAGATTTAGAAATGAAAAAGGAGAAGTAAAAACTGACACTGCAGAAATACAAAAGGGTCATGAGAGATTACTACAAGCAACTAAATGCCAATAAAATGGACAACCTGGAAGAAATGGACAAATTCTTAGAAAAGCACAACCTTCTGAGATTGAACCAGGAAGAAATAGAAAATATAAACAGACCAATCACAAGCACTGAAATTGAAACTTTGATTAAAAATCTTCCAACAAACAAAAGCCCAGGACCAGAGGGCTTCACAGGCGAATTCTATCAAACATTTAGAGAAGAGCTAACAACTATCCTTCCCAAACTCCTCCAAAATATAGCAGAGGGAGGAACACTCCCAAACTGATTCTACGAGGTCACCATCACCCTGATACCAAAACCAGACAAAGATGTCACAAAAAAAGAAAATTATAGGGCAATATCACTGATGAATATAGATGCAAAAATCCTCAAAAAAATACTAGCAGATAGAATCCAACAGCACATTAAAAGGATCAATCACCATGGTCAAGTGGGGTTTATCCCAGGAATGCAAGGATTCTTCAATACATGAAAATCAATCAATGTGATGTACCATATTAACAAACTGAAGGATAAAAACCATATGCTAATCTCAATAAGCAGAAAAAGCTTATTTTGTTGAAAGCAGAAAAAGCTTTCAACAAAATTCAACACCCATTTATGATAAAAACTCTCCAGAAAGTAGACATAGAGGGAACCTACCTCAACATAATAAAGGCCATATATGACAAACCCATAGCCAATATCGTTCTCAATGGTGAAAAACTGAAAGCATTTCCTCTAAGATCAGGAACAAGACAAGGTTACCAACTCTCACTACTGTTATTCAACATAGTTTTGGAAGTTTTAGCCATGGCAATCAGAGAAGAAAAAGAAATAAAAGGAATTCAAATCCGAAAAGAGAAGTAAAACTGTCACTGTTTGCAGATGACATGATACTATACATAGAAAATCAAGATGCAACCAGAAAACTACTAGAGCTAATCAATGAATTTGGTAAAGTAGCAGGATACAAAATTAATGCACAGAAATCTCTTGCATTCCTATACACTAATGATGAAAAATCTGAAAGAGAAATTAAGGAAACACTCCCACTTACCACTGCAACAAAAAGAATAAAATACCTAGGGGTAAACCTACCTAAGGAGACAAAAGACCTGTATGCAGAAAACTATAAGACACTGATGAAAGAAATTAAAGATGATACAAACAGATGGAGAAATATAGCATGTTCTTGGATTGGAAGAATCAACATTGTAAAAATAACTATACTACCCAAAGCAATCTACAGATTCAATGCAATCCCTATCAAACTACCAATGGCATTTTTCTCAGAACTAGAAGAAAAAATTTCACAATTTGTATGGAAGCACGAAAAACCCCGAATAGCCAAAGCAATCTTGAGAAAGAAAAACAGAGCTGGAGGAATCAGGCTCCTTGACTTCAGACTATACCACAAAGCTACAGTAATCAAGACAATATGGTGCTGGCACAAAAACAGAAACATAGATCAATGGTACAGGATAGAATGCCCAGAGATAAACCCACGCACCTATGGTCACCCAATTTACGGCAAAGGAGGCAAGAACATACAATGGAGAAAAGACAGTCTCTTCAATAAGTGGTGCTGGGAAAACCAGACAGCTACATGTAAAAGAATGAAATTAGAACACTCTCTAACATCATACACAAAAATAAACTCCAAATGGATTAAAGACTTAAATGTAAGACTGGACACTATAAAACTCTTAGAGGAAAACATAGGAAAAACACTCTTTGACATAAACCACAGCAAGATCTTTTTTGACCCACCTCCTAGAGTAATGGAAATAAAAACAAAAATAAAAAAATGGGACTTAATTAAACTTAAAAGTTTTTTCACAGCAAAGGAAACCATGGACAAGACAAAAAGACAACCCTCAGAATGGGAGAAATATTTGCAAATGAAACAACAGACAAAGGATTAATCTCCAAAATATACAAACAGCTCATGCAGCTCAATATCAAAAAAACAAACAACCCAATTAGAAAATGGGCAGAAGACCTAAATAGACATTTCACCAAGGAAGACATACAGATGGCCAAGAGGCACATGAAAAGATGCTCAACATCACTAATTCTCAGAGAAATGCAAATCAAAACTACAATGAGGTATCACCTCGTGCCAGTCAGAATGGCAATTATCAAAAAATCTAGAAACAATAAATGCTGGAAAGGGTGTGGTGAAAAGGGAACCCTCTTGCACTGTTGGTGGGAATGTAAATTGATACAACCACTATGGGGAACAGTATTGAGGTTCCTTAAAAAACTAAAAATAGAATTACCATATGACCCAGCAATCCCACTACAGATCATATACCCTGAGAAAACCATAATTCAAAAAGACACATGCACCCCAATCTTCATTTCAGCAGTATTTACAATAGCCAGGACATGGAACCAACTTAGATGTCCATTGACAGATGAATGGGTAAAGAAGGTATGGCACATATATACAATGGAATATTACTCAGCCATAAAAAGAAACGAAACTGAGTTATTTGTACTGAGGTGGATGGACCTAGAGTCTGTCATACAGAGTGAAGTAAGTCAGAAAGAGAAAAACAAATACCATATTTTTTAAAAAAAATTTTTATTTATTTTTATTTTTTTAATGCTATTCTTGTCTGCTTACATTCTTTTTATGTATGTATGTATGTATGTATGGCTGTGTTGGGTCTTCGTTTCTTTGCGAGGGCTTTCTCTAGTTGTGGCAAGCGGGGGCCACTCTTCATCGCGGTGCGCGGGCCTCTCACTATCGCGGCCTCTCGTTGCCGAGCACAGGCTCCAGACGCGCAGGCTCAGTAATTGCGGCTCACGGGCCCAGTTGCTCCGCGGCATGTGGGATCCTCCCAGACCAGGGCTCGAACCCGCGTCCCCTGCATTGGCAGGCAGATTCTCAACCACTGCGCCACCAGGGAAGCCCAAATACCATATGTTAATGCATATATATGGAATCTAAAAAATAAAATGGTACTGATGAACCTAGTTGCCGGGCAGGAATAAAGATGTAGACATAGAGAATGGACTTGAGGACATGGGGTGGGAGGGGGAAGCTGGGGCGAAGTGAGAGTAGCATTGACATATATACACTACCAAAGGTAAAATAGTTAGCTACTGGGAAGCAGCAGCATAGACAGGGAGATCAGCTCGGTGCTTTGCGATAACCTAGAGGGGTGGGATAGGGAGGATGGGAGGGAGGTTCAAGAGGGAGGGGATATGGGGACACATGTATGCATATGGCTGATTCACTTTGGTGTACAACAGAAACTAACACAGTATTGTTAAGCAATTATACTTCAATAAAGATCTATTAAAAAAAAAGACATGGAGGAATCTTAAATGCATATCACTAAGTGAAAGAAGTCAATCTACAAAGTCTACATACTATATGATTCCAACTCTACCCCATTCTGGAAAAGGCAAAACTGTGGAGATGGTAAAAGAACTAGTGGTTGCCAGCAATTGAAAGGAGGGAGGGATGAATAGGTAGTGAACAAAGGACTTTTAGGGCAGTGAAACTACTCTGTATCATACTAATATTGGATATATGTCTTTATACATTTGTTAAAACCTATAGAATACATAACACCAAGAGTGAACCCTAATGTAAAGTGTAGACATTGTGTGATAAGGATGTGTCAATGCAAGTTCATTTATTATAACAAATGTACCACTCTGGATTGAGATATTGATAGTGGGGGAGTTTGTGCATGTGTGGATACAGGGGGCATATGGGCACTGTCTGTACTTTCTGTTCAATTTTGTTGAGAACCCAAAACTCCTCTAAAAAATAAATCTTATAATTAAAAAAAAATAATAATGGGAAAAGACCAGGCAAATTTGCTTCCTTATAAAAGATTTGAGCTCCCTAAGGTCAGGGTTCCTAAGCTGTAATGCAAACCTGTTATATGCACACCATCCACCTGGGCATCTCTGAAGTTCCCATGCGACTTCAGAGGGAAGGAGAGTTAGTGCTAAAATGAGGTTCATTCTGTTTGCTGTGCTATAAGTAATAAAAGTCTTTGAATCTGAGCAAGGTATCCTATGTTTTCTGACAGTATCCTTGAAATGGGGGCAGGCTAACTTGTTAGTTTGCGAGTAGGATAAAATCTCAGACCTATTTCACAATTCTTGATATTCCCGTTTCATATTTCTCCTTTGCCATCTGGAACAATGTTAAAGTTTGTCAGTAGAGGGCGCTGGAGGAATATTGAAAAAGGATGGGTCTCTTTCTGGTTCCAGCGTACTCCTCTGGCCAGACGCCTGCAGTTCTTGGCTTCTCTAGCACTGGGCTCCTGCAGCAGTTTCTCCAGCACACGGTCCTGCAGTGAATGGCTTCTTCAGTGCCTGGCTCCCACAGCAGCCATCACACCCAAGTGGACAGCAGCTCCTTTGGTACCATTCAGGCAGTTTTACAGCCGAATGCTACTAACAAGGCACTTTCCCATGATTTGCTTCCTTGGCACCCCTTCCAGTTAGCTCTAGCCATGGCTCTAAAGTAAGGTCTGCATCTTGCCTTAGGAGTAGTGGTTGTTCGTTACATCTGTGATTCCCTGTCTCTGTCTCCTGGTTGCACCCTGACTAATACAGCATATAAAGTACTTGCTGCTGTGTGCCCAGATGGTCTAATCAGCACAATGTCATCAAGGTAGTGGATCAGTGTGATGTTGGATGGAATGTCATGATCGTGATCTCTGCACACTATATACACTTCCACAATATCAATCAATCAATCTCTCTCTCTCTCTCTCTCTCTCTATCATTTCACACTATATACTTTCCTGCAAAAGTAGATTTGACAGAACCCTGAAGAGAGACTATAAAAGTATACTGTTGACCCTACCAGATAAAGGCAAATGGCTCTCGTATCCCTTACAAATTGCTATGCAGAAAAAGGCATCATCCAGGTCAGTGGCTGCATACCAAGTGGCAGGGGCTGTGTTGATGTGCTTCAATAAAGAAGTATAGCTGGGAGAGCAGCTGCAATTGGAGTCACTGCATGAGTAAGTTTAGGATCATCCATTCTCCAAGATCTGTCTGACTTCTGCATATTCCAAACTGGTGAGTTTAATAAGGGGTGTGGTAAGTGCTTGTTTCACGTCTTTTGTGGTGGTAGTACTCTCTGCAGTTCCCTGTGATATGTGGTTTACCCTCTTGGTAGAGAGGTGAAGACCCAGGACCTTCCAATTAGCTCTTCCTACCCCCGACCCTCCTCTCTTTGGTCAGAGAGCCAGTGTGGGGACTCTGCCAGTTTCCAAGGACGTCCATTCCAATCAGACATTCAGGAATACAAGTGCCCCAATGGGGCCTCCTGAGAGTTGGACTTGAGGCAAGACCATGTCTGTCACCTGACCACAGTGAGCCCCTACTTTGACTGGGGGACCAAAGTAGTGTTTTTGGTCCACATGAGCAAGCGCTGGGGTTGGTCAAGAGCAGGAGGAGATGGAAGAATGCTGGGCAAGAGCCTTTATCGTGGTTTCCATGGGAAGGAACAGGTGAGGCCAGGTGAGCAGGCTTAGGATTGGCTACTGTGAATAATTTCAGTGGCCTCTGGGGCATAGGGGCTGCCCCTACTTGTCTGGCACCCAGCCCTGGGGGTGCTTAGGGCAGGAGGATAGTGGCCCAGAGTGTGAAAACTGGATAGAGGAGGTAGTTGGGGGGTGTGGGCTCTGGATGGGCTGGTTTGCATTTGAAAATCTCACTCACAGGGGAGTGTTTACTCTCTGTAGGAATTGGCTAACTCTGGTAGGGGGGGTTCCTTCTGGGTCAGCGGGTCCCTTCTGGGTCAGCAGGAACCAGATGTCAAAGCATCAGACTACAGAAAATAAAATACCTGGTTAATACAGGAGTAATTATGAAGCAATTCCTTAACCTGCGAAGATCAGGTCAGTGGGACAGGAGAGGTGAGAATGGGGTGGGTGAATGTGTCACTCCTCAGGATTTGCTCCCTCTTACCCAGGCTGAACTTGGCTCTCCTATCTCTGATTTTACAAATGAGTAAAGAGCCAAGGGCATCTGAGGTAACTTTTGTAAGTTTCCCCAATCTCCCAGGAGCTGGGCCAGGGAAGCTTTTCACCCAGAAGGGCCCCCTATGGCCATCTCCTGACCAGGATGGTGGTTCAGCATGCCTCCCCTGGGGACAAGGTGCCAGGGCTCCACTCCTGCAGGGACAGGGCCTCCCCAGGTATGAATCTGACACTTAACATGGGGACACTTTGAATTTGCTAAAGCTTCTGCCTGTAGGGGAGAGCCAGGCCCTGGAGCCACTCCACAAATTATAAGGTTGGGGGTCTGCAGGGGACAGAGTTATACCGAGTCTTCTCCAGGTGACAGTTTTTTCTCAGCTCACTGTCAAGGAACAAGAGAACGTTAGTCTTTTATCCAATAAACATTGATCAGGCACCTGTTCTTTGCAGGGCACTCTGCTAAATGTAGGGCACAGGGAAGGGTAATCTGGAAATAAGTGCCAGGAAGGCCAAGGCCTTGCCAGCCCAATCCTGGGACAAGGCTCAGGAAATCCTCTGTCCTCAGGACAACCTGAGAAACAAAGTGAAAACATGGACCATTTTCCCAGTATTTTTTAATAAAAATAAAGTTGCATATTCTCTGAGCCAAGGTCAGTGCTAAATGCAGTCCTCACAAAGTTTCCAGGATATGACTGTAGGGCAGTTGAGTTTTATATTATTCAACGAATATGTATAGGGCCCATACTCTGGGCCAGACCCTGCTCAAGGTGATGAGGATCCAGTGGTGAATGAAAAGGATACGAGTCTTGCATGGAGCTTACCTGTTAGTGGTAGACGGACAACCAATGAATGCACTCGGCAGCCCACTAAAAGAGACTGTGTGCTGGTGGGGCAGCGTGCTGTGGAAAAGAAAAGGCAGGCAGGGGGATGGAAATACCTGGCCTGGGACGGCCTTGAAGAGGGGTGGCAGTAACTGCTGGAGGAGGTGAGGGGGTGAAGCACATGAGCGTCCTGGGGGAAGAGTGGTCCAGAAGGCACGTGTGTTTGGGGAACAGCCAGGATGCCAGTGTGGCTAGGACAGAGTGGGCAGGGGAGAGGGAGGGAATGGTGAGAGGGTGGGGAATGGTGTAGGACCCTGAGGATATTCTAAGGCCTTTGGTGTTTCCTTGAGTGAGATGGGAAGACACGTGGACAGTTCACAGGTATATATATGCCAACTTGCGTCAACTCGCTGTGCATTGCCTTTGAGCGGAGGGCTCCGCAGAATAACCCAGTGAGCTCCTTCATTCTGTCCCAGCCACGGCTGGTAATAGAGCAAATAAACGGATTTCCATGGGGCATTTGTGGCCACCAGGTCCCAGTCACACCTTTTCCACCTTCAGGAATCCCATTACCAGGGGCTTCCCTGCGGACTTGTAGCCTTGAGCATTGCCTCTGTCACATTTAGAGAGTGTGCGCTGAGTCCCTGCCAGGCACGTGGTAGGTGTTCAAGAAATCATGGGAGAGGCAACGAGCCTTTGCAGAGTGCATTCAGTTGGACTTTCCATAAATAAATCTATTTAATCCCCTTTGAAACCCTTCAAGACACTAATTATTCCCTTTGTTGATGAAGTGTGTCATTCATTTAGCTACAGCCACACGGCTTCAGGCAGTGGTGCGAGTTGAACATAGGTCTTTCCATCTGCAAAGTTTATTCTACAAGGGGCCTAAATCAAAGACAAATTCTGGGTCAGCCACTGGGCTGTGCTATGCACTGTGTGTGCAGGAAGGGGCCTGTGAAGGCCGAAGTGCCGAGGGTCCATGAAAGTCATAATGTGGCTATAGGCCTAGAAAAGCAATGGCCTCCCACAAACGTTTGTTGAATGAACAGATAAAGAAATAAACGAAGACACCAAACTACCTTGGAAATGATGTCCTGGATAGTTAGAATTAAGAGCCAGCATAGGATAAATGGGCCAAGGGGGTTTTGTATGGAGGCTAAGAGGAAATTCTATCCAATAAGGAGGAATCACCCCCTTCTCCTTGTTCACATCCACCTTACTTCTTAGAGCTTCAGGAGCAGCTTCTGATAATCACCTGTGAGAGGGGAAAACCAGCTGAGAGCGCACCCAAAACGGCAGCTGTACCTGTGCATAACCTCATCTGAAACAGGCAGCGCCAGCTGCGTGAAAAGAATCACTTCATCCTGCAACCAATCGATGGTCTCTCTCTCTGTCCCTCTTTCAAACAGGGACATAGTTTAGAGAAGTTGGGAATTTGCTCCATGCCCAGATTTGTCCATTTTGTACATGACAGCGTGAGAATAAAGAAGGACCCTGAACTACACCCATGAGGCTGTTGTCACCCAAGGTCGTGTCCCCCAGTCCCAGCGAGGCAACCTCTTCTACTCTGGAGGGGGTGGGGTTTTCCAGAGGTGCTTCCCTTACTCAGCTTCGTATAGGAAGAGCCTCATTTGCTGGCACATAGTAGGTACTCAGTAAGTATTTGTCCAGTGGATGAATAAGAGAATGAATGAGCAGCATCTTCTCCCAGCTTATCCTCTTTACTGTCCACTGATTCAGTTCCAGTGATGCCTTAATGGAATTAGGCCATCTAGAATTATATATTTATCAACAGGTCCAAAATTCCTTATCTGCAGCTCCAATATCCAGACAGTTGGGAAAGCTGAGAATTTTTTCACAACTTGTTTGGCAGTCATATTTGACCTGAGCTCATTTGTTCGCATATTCAGATTTAAATTGGGATGAGGATACTTATTGCCCTTATTTATTCACTTATGTGATGTTCATAGGTTTGCTGTAGAAATATTAATGTGTGTAATAGTGGAATTATTTTCCCATGTCCTGCTGGTGTGATATGTACTATACAGTTCATGCACCTCTTAAGTTATTTTGTTATAGCTATTAAATGATCAGAAACACATAGGAAATCACAATGAGATATCACTATACTTCCATCAGGTTGGTTAAAATAAAAACATAGTGATAAAATCATATGTTGGCAAAGATGCAGAGAAACTGGATCATTCATTGCTGGTGGAAATGTAAAATGGTACAGCCACTCTGGAATACCTAACAATAGAGGTCTTCAGAAACATATAGCTTTAAACGTTCAGCTATAAAAACCTGGACTTGCTGAACAGAGTCAGCATTTGATGATCTTGGCTTTTGGATCTTTCTTTCCTCTGTCCCTACCAGCAATTAGCATAGTTTCTTTGAAGTTCTCATCAGCTTTTTAACCTTTATTTTAACAACCAAGCTCCAAGCAACTCCAGCAAAGGGCTGCATCTTACGAGTAGCACCTTTTCCCTTTACCAGGCGCTGGTTCCCCATCAATCCGTATTATAACCATCGTAGGTCTGACATTAATTCTACACTCTCATTAATGAATGCAGTGGAGTCCACTGAAGTTGTAAAATGTCCTCCATAAGAGAAAGCCTAGATCAGGTTCTGCTCAGATGCTTATGCAGAAAGCTCAAAGGTAGACAATAAATATAAGCTTTGACATGAGAATGATACCATTTATTTTTGCCCTCTTTTCAACCATACAAATATTTATGGAGTGTCTGTGGTAAGTCAGATACTGTCCTGGCTCTGGGCTATAGGACTGAGTAAAACCGGACTGAGTCTATTGATTATCCTTTGTTTTCCAGAGTTTACATGAGTTATGTGGTTACTGAGGAGCGTGACTCTCTACTTCTGTCAATTGGGTAAGAGAGAGAGTGCAGAGGGTGAGATGCTGATGGGCAAGGAATGCATGGCAGCGAGGAGGGGGCTCAGATCTTCCTGTTTGGGTTTCATGCTGAGTTGAACTGACCTCCATACCCTGGAGTCAACCGCAGCAGACCAAATCATCAAGAAAAGGAGGAAATTAGGAAGGAATAGTTAGGTCAATTCAGAAAAAAAGAGTAAAGAGGAGGGATTTTTCCTACCTGGTAGTAACAACATACTACAATGCAAAGACATAGTCATACAAGCAGCATGATGCCAACACAGGAACTGACAAATAGGCCCACAGGGCAGAATAAAGGGCTCAGAAACAGACTTGATAGGTGATTGGTGATACCCCAAATCAGTGAGGAAAAGATGGATTGTTTAGGAGATGGTGTTGTGACATCTCATTCAAGACAAGGGGAGAAATAAAGGTTGGCTAGCACCTTACACTACAGACACTTTGTATAGAGGTGGAATCCAGATGGCCTCAGAACCAAAGCAGGAGAGGTAAAACTATAAATCTACTAGAAGAAAATGTAGAAAGATATTTCTATGGCATAGAATTGGCAAGCAACTTAAATAACATACAAAAAGCATAAACCACGGGGTGAAAAACGGTATGGATTGTATACAAAAAACTTAAGAATTTCTGCTCAAAAGAGACACCATAGAAAAGTCATCAGAAAGATGATAGTCTCAGAGAAAAATCATATGATGTCTGAAAGTAACAAGAGATGTCCAGAAAACACAAGGGATTCCTGAAATGCAGCAGAAAAGACAGAACACACCTGCCTAAAAATGGGTGAAGGATGTCAAAAGGCAACTCACAGAATGGGAAATATTACTGCTATGTGGATATGAAAAAGTGTTCCAATCCACTATAAATAAAAAATGTAAATTAAAACAACAGTCAGATGTGCCTTTATAATCTATCAGACGGGCAAGAATGAGAAAGAGGGCAATTGCTGCTGAGGATGTGGGGAAATGGAAATCTTTGCTTGTTGCTGTCTAGGGAGCTGCAGGCATCTGGGAGATTCTGGCAGTATTTTTTTTTTTTAATTTATTTAATTTATTTATTTTTGGCTGCGTTGGGTCTTCGTTGTTGCGCGTGGGCTTTCTCTAGCTGCGTCCAGCGGGGGCTACTCTTTGTTGCGGTGCTCGGGCTTCTCATTGTGGTGGCTTCTCTTGTTGTGGAGCACGGGCTCTAGGTGCGTGGGCTCAGTAGTTGTGGCTCGCGGGCTCAGTAGTTGTGGCTCGTGGGCTCAGTAGTTGTGGTACATGGGCTTATTTGCTCCGCAGCATGTGGGATCTTCCTGGACCAGGGCTTGAACCCGTGTCCCCTGCATTGGCAGGCTGATTCCTAATCACTGCGCCACCAGGGAAGGGAAGCCCTCTGCCAGTATTCAGTTAGTTAGGCACGTGTCTACCCGAAGGCCCAACAACCCCTCTGCGTGGGTATTCCCGATAAACTGTCACCCAGTGCTGTGACATACATGGCATACATCAGAGTGCATACAGAGACAACCTGTTTCCATCACTAGGAAAACAATGAGTAAAACGGCTTGCACTGATATTGTGGAATACTGTTCAGTAACTACAAAGAACACACAAGATGTAGACACAGCAACATAGATCTTAAAAACTCAGTGAGAATTAAAAAAGTATAACAGACAGAATGAAAACAACAACATAAAATTTATGTTAATTAGAAAACACACAAACAATACAATGTGTTTCATAAGACATGTATATTCACAGACATGTATCAAACATACTTGGGCGGGTGCCTATGGGAGAGGAAATAGAAATGGGGAATAGAAATAAAAGGAAGTAAATAAGTAAAACAAGAGTGGGACCACATAAGGACTGATAAGGGTTTGCTGTGAGCATGAGCTCCAATTGAAAACATTCGCTAGATGGAGCAAGCAGGAAGCTGAGCTCGATCAGGGCCACGGGGCTTCGAGCAGGATGGCCAGCCGTGGGTGGGAACCTGGGGCACGTGAATGGCATTGCATCAGATGGGGGATTAATCAGGGGTTCTCAGAAACTGCTTGGTCCAACTCCCTTATTTTCCAGGAAGGCGTCTGTGATCTGGCGAGTTATGGGTCCTCAGAGCCATGAGTGGCAAAGGTAGGACCAGAAGCCACAGTTTCTGCAGCCCCCTCAGCGCAGGGATTTTCCTTCTGCACTTCATCTCTTCGGCCACGGGGAGGCGCCTTCACAAGGGCGGAGGCAGCAGGGTGTCTGGAGGCAACTCTCTGTGTCCAGATTTTTAAGGAGGGTGGGTGGATTAGCCACATAGATAAAACCGTACCTGCTGCTCCGCCCCTCCCCGCAGGCGGCGCAGCTTCCCTTGCAGCACTTCCCCTCTCGGGGAGGGAGCCGGAAGGGGCTCCGGATGCCGCGCGCAGACCTGCTCCGGCTGCGCGCGGCGCCGCGCTCCTAGGAGCGCGGCAGCGGTAGCCGCGGCGGCCACAGCGGCTCACGGCTTCCGCAGCTCCTCGGGGGAGCCGAGCGCGCCTCTCCTGCGAGCCCAGCACCCCCAACCTGCTCCCCGCGCGCAGCTGAACCGCCGCGCGGGACTCGCCGCCCAACATGGATTTCCTCCTGGCGCTGGTGCTCGGGTCCTCGCTCTACCTGCAGGTGGCCGCGGAGTTCGACGGGAGGTGGCCCAGGCAAATAGTGTCGTCCATCGGCCTGTGTCGTTATGGTGGGAGGATTGACTGCTACTGGGGCTGGGCCCGCCGGTCCTGGGGACAGTGTCAGCTGGCTTCCAGGAATGAATGTAGTAAAATAGGAAAATAGAATTAACAAAGGCTAGAGGAAGAAAAAAGGGTAGAATAAAAGCCCATGTATTTTAACGATCAGTCAGCAGTTGACAGAGTTGGTACCCAGAAGCATTGGGAATGGAATACAGATAGGTGTCTCCACCAGTATCTAGTATTAGGATCCGGTATTAGGAGGCTCTGCAAAGAAATCAGTGTGAGAATTTTTTGTATCAAATTTGTATGTTATTATTTTTGTATTCATTGAGTATCAGTATAAAAAGTCATTACCAAAAAACCCCATATCTGCTCAAAAAAATAACCAGCAATGGTGAGACGGGCTAATAATCCTCCAAGGAATATAAGCAAAGCAATCAATGGTATCCATTGAAGTAATAGGCATGCAGAGGTAGAACATCTTTGCTGACTAATCCTTACTGAAACGTGGCACAGTGGAAAACATCCTGGCTGCACTATCCATGCAGGGCAGGGTTCAAGTCCTGGTTCTACCATAAAACGCAGGTGGCTCTGGGCAATGATCCACTATGATCCACTTGGCTCAATAATGTTTATTGAATACCTGTCACCCGCCAGATACTGTCCTGTCATGTGGAATATACCTGTGAATGAAACAGACAAAAACTCCTTGCTTCTGAGAGGGTTCCCATCCTAGTAGGTTCCTGCACAGTTGCTGCATGCACAGCCATCCCAAGTCTGGGATAACTTCTCAAGCTTTGGGCGTGGACACTGAGTGTCTGGAGGTGTCTCCTCCACCACACTCTTATGTGATATGGGATACATGGCAATGGTTCTGATTTGCAGTCAGTGGCTGCAAATGACCCTAACCACAAATCCTTTACAAATGTTGTCCCAGGAGTTGACTTTTCTTTTCTTTTCTTTTTTTTGGCCATGCCGTGAAGCTTGTGGGATTTTAGTTACCTGACCAGGGATCGAACCCAGGTCCCCTACAGTGGAAGTTCTGGGTCCTAACCACTGGACCGCCAGGGAATTCCCAGGAGTTGAGTTTTCTTTTCTTACTTGACAACAGCTAGTTTCATGAAGACATTTGCTTCCCCAAACCTACGACTTCATTAACTTGGACAGGCTTGTTTCCTCCTAGGTTTTGGCCAGCTTGCCTGGGGCTCACCCAGCCCTTTGGGGTACATTTTGCAGCCTTCCCCAGTCCTTTGACTTGGGGCCAGTCAGTCCTCTTCTTTTGTTCAAGTCAAACAGTTCTTCTGACGTTTCTCCTTGCCTGTTTCCTTTGAAGAAAGACACCTCTGTTAAGTCATTATTTGAGCCAGAAACATGCAATTTGTTGGCCCTGATCACTAGACTTCCACCATGGGAGGTAGACGGTTGGTTCTGGGAGTCTAGTTTAGGATGAGAAAGCAATGCCTAACATTGTACATGTTCCGTTAAGTGTTAGCGTCATCAAGTGACATCGTTGTTAAACTTGGACTTGCTCTTGAATTCATTAGGATCTTTATTGTGTTTATATTAGCAAAACCAGACAAGTTCCAGGGAGTTTTAGGTGTGCCAGGGTCTCTCTCTCTCTGTTTATTCAGATGGAAGAGTTCAGGACCTTCTATGGTCCTGGTCCTTACTCTTAGTTCCTCCTTCTAGCACTTTTCTGTTGTTGTTAGGGGTCTTCCATGTCCTCTCCTTCCTTTCCAGCCTCCAAAGTCTTGTCCTTCCCTCCTCCCTGTCCAGCAGACCACCCTCCATAGAGTTGGGTCAACAGGGATAAGCTAGTATTTATAATTTTAATAATTATAATAATAACTCAAGTATGGAAAGACAACTTCTGAGAGGGATTTGAAACATAGTAACAGTTCCTTTTAAAATTATAGCATCTTTTTTTTTTTTAAAGTTATTTTCTTATACTTTACTGGTGGGATTCCGAATTGATACAACTTTTTTTTTTAATTAGTTAATTAATTAATTAATTAATTTATGGCTGTGTTGGGTCTTCGTTTCTGTGCGAGGGTTTTCTCTAGTTGCAGCAAGTGGGGGCCACTCTTCATCGCGGTGCGTGGGCCTCTCACTATCGCGGCCTCTCTTGTTGTGGAGCACAGGCTCCAGACGCGCAGGCTCAGCAATTGTGGCTCATGGGCCTAGTCGCTCCGCGGCATGTGGGATCTTCCCAGACCAGGGCTCGAACCCATGTCCCCTGCATTGGCAGGCAGATTCTCAACCACTACGCCACCAGGGAAGCCCTGTAGCATCTTTTAAATCAATGAAAATGTATATGGCACCCTGATGTATGAAACAGAGTTGTCTGGTTGAGGTAGAGAGAGGAGGTCTATCCACTTAGCCTCTCCCTTGAACTCATGGTTTATAGTCACCAAAAACATCTATCACCAGGACAAGGTGAAGCTAGTGGCATTCAGTTCCATTTCTACTTATGGAAGAGCAAAATTCTTTTCTGTTTAAGTCTTAGGTCCTTGTCTTTGGGTTTTCACTGCAACTACTTTCTCTACAACCATCTAATCACGTACTGGCCAAGAGTCCCTGTGCGCTACGCTTAGATCCCCGGTCATCTCCCTCTTTTCACTCCTTCATGGATGGAAAGAATAGACATAGCCACACTTGAGGCTTGACTGCCACTTGGTGGCAGCATACTCAAAACAATAGGTTTAAATTTCTAAGAAGCACATGTTTTGAAGGTTGACTCTTCAACCTCAAACTGGTGGTAATAGCGGCACGATGATAGATGAAATGAGACACAAAGCAGACAAGTTTTGGCAAATGAGACAGTGTATAGAGGAAAGAAAATTTCATCACCTGAGGAAGGAGCCAATTTTGATGGAGGGAATCCAGGTGACTATGGGGCAGCATACAAGCCTAACAAAGAAGGCAAAAGGTCATAGATAAGTTTCTAATTCACAGTTTTGTTCAAGATCAGCCATGTGTGCTGTGGGTTATTACACTGATGCAATAGTAGCCCCAAATACTACCAGGCAAGGTATTCTGAAGGTCACTGAACAGAAAGGCTCACAGACCAAATTAAGATGGTCTAATCACAAGGCTTAAGTCCATTTTAAAAACAGCAAGAAGCAAGGGGAAAAGTGATGAGTAAATTAGACCATGTAAAGTAAGGTGCCAGGGGGTGGAAGGTTCATACCTGCTCCATATAGGATTAGGCAATATTGACATGTCCTCTCTCCTCTGTTGCATGCACCTTCCCCTCTGTTGGTGTGTTTAAGAGGACCAGAGGGGTTCCAACAGATGGAGGGTGTCTGGAACCAACACACATGCTTACTTCATCAGAGAGACACTGGAGCAGGTACACCTGGCCACAGCAACAGTTCACCTATTAGCCTGCTGGGTATCTGTGAATTTTATCTGCATTCTTTGGGAGACAATGCCTAGGGCCAGAATGGAGCCATACTGGGTGTTACCAATGATTGGCCAATTTAGGATGACGTGGCTATCAATGCACACATGGCACGCTCATGACTTCTGACTTAATCTTTCCATTACTTTCTTTCTATAAGTGGTACTCTTGTTTGTTTCACCAAATATTGTTTCATAAATACTCTATTTTTAATATGGTGTGCTGTTACTATCTTACTGTATATCTTAATGCATGATATAATTTCTTTCTTTTATTTTAACATCTTTATTGGAGTATAATTGCTTTACAATGGTGTGTTAGTTTTTGCTTTATAACAAAGTGAATCAGCTATACATATACATATATCCCCATATCTCCTCCCTCTTGCGTCTCCCTCGCACCCTCCCTACCCCACCCCTCTAGGTAGTCACAAAGCACCGAGCTGATCTCCCTGTGCTATGCGGCTGCTTCTCACAAGCTAGCTATTTTACATTTGGTAGTATATATAAGTCCATGCCACTCTCTCACTTCGTCCCAGCTTACCCTTCCCCCTCCCCGTGTCCTCAAGTCCATTCTCTACATCTGTGTCTTTATTCCTGTCCTGCCCCTAGGTTCTTCAGAACCATTTTTTTTTTCTTTTAGACTCCATATATATGTGTTAGCACACGGTATTTGTTTTTCTCTTTCTGACTTACTTCATTCTGTGACAGACTCTAGGTCCATCCACCTCACTACAAATAACTCAATTTCTTTTCTTTTTATGGCTGAGTTATATTCCATTGTATATATGTGCCACATCTTCTTTATCCATTCATCTGTCGATGGACATTTAGGTTGCTTCCATGTCCTGACTGTTGTAAATAGAGCTGCAATGAACATTGTGGTACATGACTCTTTTTGAATTATGGTTTTCTCAGGGTATGTGCCCAGTAGTGGGATTGCTGGGTCGTATGGTAGTTCTATGTTTAGTTTTTTAAGGAACCTCCATACTGTTCTCCATAGTGGCTGTATCAATTTACATTCCCACCAACAGTGCAAGAGGCTTCCCTTTTCTCCACACCCTCTCCAGCATTTATTGTTTGTAGATTTTTTGATGATGGCCATTCTGACTGTTGTGAGGTGATCCCTCATTGTAGTTTTGATTTGCATTTCTCTAATGATTAGTGATGTTGAGCATTCTTTCATGTATTTGTTGGCAATCTGTACATCTTCTTTGGAGAAATGTCTTTTTAGGTGTTTTGCCCATTTTTGGATTGGGTTATTTATTTTTTTGATATTGAGCTGCATCAGCTGCTTGGATATTTTGGAGATTAATCCTTTGTCTGTTGCTTCATTTGCAAATATTTTCTCCCATTCTGAGGGTTGTCTTTTCGTCTTGTTTATGGTTTCCTTGGCTGTGCAAAAGCTTTTAAGTTTCATTAGGTCCCATTTGTTTATTTTTGTTTTTATTTCCATTTCTCTAGGAGGTGGGTCAAAAAGGATCTTGCTGTGATTTACGTCATAGAGTGTTTTGCCTATGTTTTCCTCTAAGAGTTTTATAGTGTCTGGCCTTACATTTAGGTCTTTAATCCACTTTGAGTTTTTTTTTGTGTATGGTGTTAGGGAGTGTTCTAATTTCATTCTTTTACATGTAGCTGTCCAGTTTTCCCAGCACCACTTATTGAAGAGGCTGTCTTTTCTCCATGGTATATTCTTGCCTCCTTTATCAAAAATAAGGTGACCATATGTGCGTGGGCTTATCTCTGGGCTTTCTATCCTGTTCCATTGATCTATATTTCTGTTTTTGTGCCAGTACCATGCTGTCTTGATTACTATAATTTCTTTCCTTGTCTCCAAACTCCCTGTTTATTCATGATCTGTATTTGACACTTCCTATGTGTTTTGTCTATGTCTTGAGCTACCAGCTTACTTTACTTCTATGCTTAACACTTATTATGAGTTTCATTCATCCTGTTTTTCTTTCTTTCTTTTTAGGATTAGAATTGAATATTCTTAAATAATAAAGCAAGCACCCATTACCTCAGGCTTCTGCTTTCCCATCTTTACAATGAGTAAGAATTTTTGCCCCATCTGTCTCTCAGGAATGCAGCTTCAGGTATTTTCAAGAACCATATGATTGGAAATCATTAAAGTGTGAGTGGGTCAAGAGACGCAAAGGGAGAGATACTCGGGGGGTTGCTATAAGCTTTGTGATATGTGGACTGTGGTAGTTTGTTGACAAGGAATGAACTTGGCCTTGGAGTCAGATGTGAATAGACTTGGATTTAAACAAAATTGGATTTGAGTTGAATTGGATTAGAACCCCAGCTCTGTCTGCCACTGAATGTGGGCAAATTGCTTAATTAAATGCAGCTTCTGTTTTTTCATCCATAAAAATAGAATTAATAGTGTTTCTGTTTCTGGAACTCTCCCTACCCAGCAGTCAAGCGCTCTTTGGGACCTGGGATAACATAGTGGAGACAGAGGCTGTAGAATCTGAAGAGATTGGAGTCCAAGATGGTTTCAAAGAAATAAACTTCACACAGATTTCATGTGTGTTTTCTCCAGACTTTTTGCAATTCCATCCCCTCTCATTTCCACCAGCACCTGTAACCAACAATACACACAACCAAAGCAGCAAGAGAACGAGTTGTCTATATTACCCTTGTGAAAAAAATGAATACACAGAAACCTCAATTAAATAGAGTCAGGAGACCAGCAGGGGAAGCTCTCACACCCTGTGATGATAGTAGAGCCCAATAAGAAGAAGGAGTGCTTTTCTTTCCTGGCAACAAGCCATAGACTCTTTGTTTACTATAGCCCTCCCAACTTCCTTTTCCCTGCTCTAAAATTTTGAGTTCTCTTTCCCTTGTTGTGTGGAGTTTTGCTCATGGCTCACCGTGGTTGCAGACCCTGAGTTGCAATTCTTTGCTGATCCTGAATAAACCCACTTTTGCTGGGGAAATAACTGGCAGTCTATTTATTTTGGTCAACAGTATGGGGATCCAGAGAATACCCCTGATGATTCCAGGGCTGGTGGGTAAACTGGTGCAGTACCCACACTGAGCCCATTGTTGCTCTCTGCTTTTCTCACCAACCCTGGATTTGGAATGCTCCTCTTTCTCCTGAATCTGAGCTTCTGCCCTCTTTGTGTTTGGAAGCTCTCCAGGTTTAATTTGAGATCTATTTTAAGATTATGTCTTTTCTGGTCAAGGTCTTGTTCTGTATGCAAGTACTGGTTTGGCACTTTGGTCTGATTTTGAAATCAGACTGTTTCATTGGAACTGGCTGGCCTTTGACCCATTCCTTCAGGAACAGGGGCTGTTTCATTGGAACTGTGCTGGTTCAGCCTTGGGCCCATTCCTTTGGAATAGGAGCTGGTCTGTGGGAACTGGGCTTAGAAACCTTCAGCCTGGCTCCTCAAGGACCACGTTGTTCCCTTAGAACTGGCTGGTATTAAGCCTACAATTTGTTTGAGGTATTTGAGCTACTGGAGTTGCACACTATTTCTCTTATTTGAGTTGTTTAAACTGTTTTGAGATGTAAGCTATTTATGCTGTTTGAAAATTATTCTCTTTCTCTAGAGAAAGTCTTCTGAGAAATGGGATCCCAGTTATCTACATATTTTGAGGGTACCCTCCCTACAGGTACTCTAGCCTATTATATATTTAATAACCACCATCCTTCCTCATTCACATTTCTAACTAAATGGACTGACCTAGCCAAAGGCAATTTAGACTATCAATGGCTATTACGGGGAAGTTGTGAACACCTCAAAATTACTTTTCTTAAAACTGAATTGGGGACTTCCCTGGTGGCCCAGTGGTTAAGACTTCACCTTCCAATGCAGGGCATGTGGGTTCGATCCCTGGTTGGGGAACTAAGATCCCACATGCCTCACAGCCAAAAAACCAAAACATAAAACAGAAGCAATATTGTAACAAGTTCAATAAAGACCTTAAAAATGGTCCACATCAAAAAAAATCTTAAAAATAAAAACTGAATTGGACTACCATAGCTCTAAAATTTCCAAAACTGAATGGAATGCCTATTTCAGTTGGTATTTTGAGGATTCCATATGTTATCAAAACCCAAAATTGCCTCTCTGCAAAATTAGATTTTAAGATTAACTGAGGCAAACAAACCATTAAAGAAAGATAAATGGCTTCTAAAGTCTCAGGCTCCATTTCATTGGCTTTTAAATCTCAGGCCACACCTCCAGCGCCGTCTTCCTCCTTCCCTTCTATGCTGCCTACATCTCCTCTATACCCTCAGCTCCCATTACTAATTCTCTCAGCCAGCCCTTCTTTTTCTCTGAAACTCTTCCCATTCCATTTTCCTGTGAATTTATCAGAGCCTGTCCTTTTTTTAAAAAATATTTTTATTTTTTATTTTTTAAATTGAAATATAGTTAATTTACAATGTTGTGTTAGTAATGTAATATTTTTATTAATTAACTGCCAAACATACATCTTTGATACTTTTTTCTTCTAAATTTCTTGACTGCATACTCTTTTTTTTTAAATTAATTTTTATTGGAGTATAACTGCTTTACAATGTTGTGTTAGTTTCTGCTGTGCAGCAAAGTGAATCAGTTATACATATACATATATCCAGTCTTTTTTAGATTTCCTTCCCAGTTAGGTCACCATACAGCACTGAGTAGAGTTTCCTGTGCTATACAGTAGGTTCTCATTAGTTACCTATTTTATACATAGTAGTGTATATATATCAATCCCAATCTCCCAATTCATCCCACCCTCCTTACCCCTTTGGTAACCATAAGTTTGTTCTCTACATCTGTGACTATTTCTGCTTTGCAAATAAGTTCACCTGTACCATTTTTCTAGATCCCACATATAAGCGATATTATACGATATTTATTTTTCTTTCTGACTTACTTCACTCTGTATAACAACATATAGGTCCATCCAGGTCACAGCCTGTCCTTTAAAATGAAGCCTTCCAAGGATACAGAGGCTAACCCCTTAATTTCTTATACTCCCAGGACTAAAGCTGAACTCCAACCATAGTCAAAGATTTTCCCAAAGTAACCAAAGATCCTCACAGATTTGCTGAGGAATTTAATATAGTTATTCAAACTATCAATCTGGTTTCTCTGACTTATATCAGCTAGTTCATATGCTTGTTGGTGAAGGCCAGGCCAAGCATTGGATGAAAACCACTAATGGCGAATATCCTGAAAGGTCTGTAAGTACAACCAAAAGACCAGCCCACTAACTTATATGATCAGGCTCAGGGAATTGCTAGGCAACTTCACTGGGAAATTCCTGGGGATTTTCCAAAGCCTGTAGATTGAAACCAGATTTAGACTTCCTCACAAAAATCTGATGAACCCGTTCATGACTATTACAATGGATGTCAGATTATTTTAAAAGAAAAGTCTGGTCTTCCTTCAGATATTGATTCCACCTGGATAGCTTTTAACCCTGTGTTTATTGATGTGCTGAACTGGGACCTTTTCCTTCTAGTAAAAAGGATCAGGATGGAATGGAAACTATGTCCATACCAGGTTTAGTTAATTTGTCAAACCAGCTCTCTCTCATTCTAGATGAATCACCTCAAAGGAAGACTACCAAAATTCTTAATCTTCAACACCAGCAAATGAAGGCACCCCCCCTCCCCAAACCCAAAGGCTTCTAGTTTCTGCTATTATTGCAAAGAGCCAGGGCATTGGAAAAGAGATTGTTATAAATTTAAGTGCTTCAGGCACTTTCAGTCTTCTAACCAGACTTTCCAATGTCCTCCCAGTTCTCAGTAATGGGGCTCTGAGGAACTACAGGGGCTCTTTCCAGTCCTTCATCTTAATCAGCCTGGAGAACATTTCTCCAAGTTGAAGATGAATCTCTTCCAGTCCTAACTGACAGTAGAGCCACACTCTCAGTGCTCAACCACACTACTATAAAACAGTCCCTGCCATGGAGTCCTAAAAGAGTTCAAATAGTGGAGATCTCTAATAAATCTGAAGAGGTTCCTGTCTCTGAACCTATTCCCTTTGGTTTAGCCCTTTGAGAGATGCACACCCTTTTCTCCTTAGTTCTTCTACAACTTTCCATTTATAAGGCCAAGACTTCTTAGAGAAGTACCATGCCAACATTTCTTTCTCCCCAAAGGGGGAAATAATTCTAGAAATTGACAGTGGTCATAAAAGCATCCAACCAGGTAAATTAAATGACCCTTTGATATCTTTTATTTGCTGTCTCTGACGGTACTAGAGCTGATTCTGGAAACACTGCTCATTTGTCCCTAGTGCATCAGCTACCAAGGCAAAATCTCCAACTGATTTTGGCACAATGCACAGCATATCTCCCATAAAAATTCAAAAAGATCTCTTCAAACCTCTTTCCAGAATTAATCAATACCCAATAAATAAGGAGCACTTCAAATCCTAACATCCATAATTTATTACAACTCTCAAGGTCTCATTATTTTGCACTATTCCCTGTAAGATTCCTGTTTTACTGGTGAGAAACTTAAGGACCAAGGATGGAGGTTTTTCAGGGACCTCCACTCAATAAACATCATTGTTATCACTTAAACCCTGTCATTCCTACCTCCCCGACACTACTGACATCTATTCCTACTGGAAGCAAATTCTTTACTATAATTGATTTATGCAGTACATCCTTTCCTATTCCAGTTGATAAGGTTAGCCAATACCTTTTTGCCTTCACCTGGCATGGACAGCAATGCACCTGGACAGTAATGCCTCAGGGTTTTACTGAGAGTCCTTATTTCTCACAAATCCTGAAGGCTGACCTATGATATAAACCTCCCTAGGAGTTCTATGCTATTGCAATATGTGGATGGTTTCTTTCTTCTTTTCTTCTTCTCAAGCTTCCTCACAGGAAGACAGCATCCGCTTGCTAAAGCTTTTAGCCATAAAGAGATATAAGGTCACCAAAGGAAAATTGCAGCTTGACCAAAGCCATGTTCAACATTTAAGGTTTATGATATCAGAACAAGGGATACACCTAGATCCAGACAGACTTCATGGTGTTTTAAGTTCCCCCAAATCCAAAACTAAGCACCAATTGTGAGATTTTCTTGGGCTGGTTGGTTATTGCTGAAATTGAATCCCAAATTTCTCTCATGGTCAAAACTTTGTATGTTTTACTAAAGAATAACAACCCCAACTTATTTTTTAATGGGAAAACCAGACAACATAGCTTTCAAGGTCTTAAAGGAAAGTTTGATGAACCCACCTGCCCTTGGCATCCCAATTATCAGATTCCCTTTTCCTTTTTGTATATAAAAAGGAAGGGAGGACTTCCCTGGTGACACAGAGGTTAAGAATCTGCCTGACAATGCAAGGGACACAAGTTCATTCCCTGGTCTGGGAAGATCCCACATGCTGCGGAGCAACTAAGCCTGTGCGCCACAACTACTGAGCCTGTGCTCTAGAGCCCGCAAGCCACAACTACTGAGCCTGCATGCCACAACTACTGAAACCCACACGCCCTAGAGCCCGTGCTCCAAAACAAGAGAAGCCACCACAGTGAGAAGCCCACACACCACAACGAAGAGTAGCCCCCACTCACCACAACTAGAGAAAGCCCGTGCACAGCAACGAAGACCCAATGCAGCCAAAAATAAATAAATAAATAAATTTATAAAATAAATAAACAAATAAAGGTCTGAGCCTTTCGAATGGGCTATCCTGTATATTTAAAAAAAAAAAGGAAGGGAATGCCCTTGGGGTACTCACCCCAAAACATGGAGACCATCACAGACCCATATGGTATCATAGCGAGCAACTGGACCCTGTGGCACTGGGATACCCCTTGCCTTGGCGCCATCATAGCCACTGTGCTTTTGGTTAGGACCATGGAGAAAATTGTTGTGGGATTCCCTTTAACCATTTTCGTACCGCATGCATTTGAAGCTCTCCAGAATTGCCGTCACACTCAACATTTCTCTTTCAGCCTCCTCACATAACTCTTTTACATTGTAATAACCTTAACCCTGCTACTCTTCCCCCCTCTGTCACTGAGGAAGTCCTTCACAACTGCTTGATGCTGATGGATCACATTCTGACTCCTCGTGGTGATCTACAAGAAGCTTCTGTGGGTAACACTGAGTTCTCATGGTTCACTGATGGTTCTTATTTAAAGGTGACGGTATTGTGCTAGGGATGCTATTACAGCTCCTTTTGATGTTGTTGAAGCAGCATCTTTACCTATGGCTGCTTAAGCCCAACAAGCTGAATTACACACTGTTACACAGGCTTGTACTTTAGCCAAGGACAAAACTGCCAATATTTATACTGATAGTAGTTATGATTTTGGAGTAGCTCATGATTTTGGAATGTTGTGGAAACAACATGGTTTCCTTACTTCCAGCAGAAATAAAATTAAAAGTGACTTCTTTGTTCAGGAATTATTAGATGCAATATTTTACTGACTGCTTTAGCCATTATCAAGATTTTGGGGAGTTTTAAACTTGACTCTCTGGAAGCTAAGAGAAACAACTTGCTGATATTTCCACAAGGAATGCTGTCCTTAAAGGGACCAACAGCAGGCAAACCTCTGTCATGGTACAAAGTGATATCTCCCCAAAAGATAACTTAGAAAAACTGGCTAGAGAAGCCCAACAATTGGCCTGAGAAAAGGAAAAACAAGATTGGAAATTCAATTGTTGGTTTGATAAGAAGAGAAAACTCAGATTTGGACCAAATAACCCAGTCCTAACTGGAGACTCTAAAATTCCCACTCCTCACCACTGTACCTGCATTAAACAATTGGTCTACTGACAAAAATGATAGCATTCATGAGCTGAATATTGCTGAGGGAATATTAAAAAGGCTGCAAAATTGCCTACCTCACTTGTCCCACTTGTCCAACAATACAACCTGGGGAAGCCTGTTCCTACTGCTCCTGGACATTTAAAACTGCTTAATGAACCATTCACAGTCTGGCAAAAGGATTTCATACAACTTCCTCCATCTCATGGATATAAATATGTTTTAGTCATCATCTGTACGTTTTCACACTGGACTGAGAAGCCTTCCCTTACAGACAGGCTACTGCCTCTTCTGTTGCTAAAGTCCTTTTGGAAAAGATTATCCTTACATGGGAGGTCCTCTCAAACTTCATAGTAATTGAGGAAACCATTTTACTGGTCAAGTACTTCAATAAGTTTGCATTGTTTGGCTGGTTATAAACATTTTCACTGTGCTTACCACTCTCAATCCTCTGGTTTAGTTTTATGCACTAATGGTGCTGTTAAGACACAATTGGCATTTCCTCTAAGATCAGGAGCAAAACAAGGATGTTGCCTCTCTCCACTTTTATTCAACATAGTTTTGGAAGTCCTAGCCATGGCAATCAGAGAAGAAAAAGAAATAAAAGGAATTCAAATTGGAAAAGAAGTAAAACTGTCACTGTTTGCAGATGACATGATATTATACATAGGAAATCCTAAAGGTGCTACCAGAAAGATACTAGAGCTCATCAATGAATTTTGTAAAGTTGCAGGATACAAAATTAATACACAGAAATCTCTTGCATTCCTATACACTAACAACGAAAGATCAGAAAGAGAAATTAAGGAAACAATTCCATTTACCATTACATCAAAAAGAATAAAATACCTAGTAATAAACCTACCTAAGGAGGCAAAAGACCTGTACTCAGAAAACTATAAGATACTGATGAAAGAAATCAAAGATGACACAAACAGATGGGAGAGATATACCATGTTCTTGGATTGGAAGAAACAATATTGTGAAAATGACTATGTTACCCAAAGGAATCTACAAATTAAGTGCAATCCCTATCAAATTACCAATAGCATTTTTCACAGAACTAGAACCAAGAAATCTTAAAATCTGTATGGAGACACAAAAGACCCTGAATGGCCAAAGCAATCTTGAGAAAGAAAAATGGAGCTGGAGGAATTAAGCTCCCTGACTTCAGACTATACTACAAAGCTACAGTCATCAAAGCAGTATGGTACTGGCACAAAAACAGAAATATAGATCAATGGAACAGGATAGAAAATCCAGAGATAAACCCACACATTTATGGTCACCTGATCTATGACAAAGGAGGCAAGAATATACAATGGAGAAAAGACAGTCTCTTCAATAAGTGGTGGTGGGAAAACTGGACAGCTACATGTAAAAGAATGAAATCAGAACATTCTCTAACACCATACACAAGAATAAACTCAAAATGGATTAAAGACCTAAATGTAAGACTGGATATTATAAAACCCTTAGAGGAAAACATTGGCAGAACACTCTCTGACATAAATCGCAGCAAGATCTTTTTTGATCCACCTCCAAGAGTAATGAAAATAGAACCAAAAATAAACAAATGAGACCTAATTAAACTTAAAAGCTTTTTCACAGCAAAGGAAACTATAAACAAAATGAAAAGACAACTTACAGGATGGGAGAAAATATTTGTAAACGAAGCTACTGACAAGGGATTAATCTCCAAAATATACAAACAGCTCATGCAGCTCAATATAAAAAAAAAGCAACCCAATCAAAAAATGGGCAGAAGATCTAAATAGACATTTCTCCAAAGAAGACATACAGATGGCTAAGAGGCACATGAAAAGATGCTCAACAGAACTAATTATTAGAGAAATGCAAAGCAAAACTACAATGAGGTATCACCTCACACCAGTTAGAATGACCATCATCAAAAAATTTACAAACAATAAATTCTGGAGGGAGTGTGGAGAAAAGGGAACCCTCCTACATTGTTGGTGGGAATGTAAACTGGCACAGCCACTATGGAGAACAGTATGGAGGTTCCTTAAAAACTAAAAATAGAGCTACCATATGATCCAGCAATCTCATTCTTGGGCATATATCCAGAGAAAACGATAATTCGAAAGGATACTTGTACCCCAGGGTTCACTGCAGCACTATTTACAATAGCCAGGACATGGAAGCAACCTAAATGTCCACCGATGGAGGAATGGATAAAGAAGATGTGGTACATATGTGCAATGCAATATTAATCAGCCATAAAAAAAGAATGAAATAATGCCATTTGCAGCAACATGGATGGACCTAGAGATTGTCATACTAAGTGAAGTAAGTCAGACAGAGAAAGACAAATATCATATGATATCACTTATATGTGGAATCTAAGAAAAATGGTACAAATGAACCTATTTACAAAACAGAAATAGAGTCACAGATGTAGAAAAGAAACTTATGGTTACCAAGGAGGAAAAGGCGGGGGGATAAATTGGGAGATTGGGATTGACATATACACACTACTATATATAAACTAGATAATTAATAAGAACCTACTGTATAGTACAGGGAACTCTACCTATACGGGAATAGAATCTAAAAAAGAGTGTATGTATGTATATGTATGATTCACTTTGCTGTACAGCAGAAAATAACACAACATTGTAAATCAAATATACTCCAATAAAAATTAATTAAAAAAAGACACAATTAGCAATTTTTTTTTTAAATGAGAAAGGCATTGGGCTAGTTGTGGGGGAAGCATAGAGATTAATAAAACACAGCTCTTTCTCTCGAGGAGATTATAACTTATCCGGAAAGAGAAGCACTTACTCAATAACAGTAACACGAGGTTGAAGTAAACATAGTCCATCCTTGTTATTCATGGATTCTCGATAGAATTATTTATTGAAATCAATACTCATGGTGCTTTCACAGTCATTCAAGGCCACGTACACAATGGTGAAAATTTTTTGGTTGCTTGACAAGCATGTTCCCAGCTGAGGTTTTTCACAGCCTATTTAGTACCAGTGTATAAAGATGATACTACTTAATATTCATGGAACAGTAAACACTCTTTTAACTAATTTCATATCCAATACCTCAGAGAAAAGATAATACAAGAAAATCAGCTGAAGTACAGGAAGGTTTTTTTTTTGTTTGTTTGTTTTTAACATCTTTATTGGAGTATAATTGCTTTACAATGGTGTGTTAGTTTCTGCTGTATAACAAAGTGAATCAGCTATACATATACATATATCCCCATATCTCCTCCCTCTTGCGTCTGCCTCCCAGTCTCCCTATCCCACACCTCTAGGTGGTCACAAAGCACTGAGCTGATCTCCCTGGTGCTATGTGGCTGCTTCCCACTAGCTATCTATTTTACATTTGGTAATGTATATATGTCCATGCCACTCTCTCACTTCGTCCCAGCTTACCCTTCCCCCTCCCGTGTCCTCAAATCCATTCTCTACGTCTGCGTCTTTATTCCTGTCCTGCCCCTAGGTTCTTCAGAACCTTTTTTTTTTTTTTTTTTAGATTCCATATATATGTGTCAGCATACGGTATTTGTTTTCCTCTTTCTGACTTACTTCACTCTGTATGACAGACTCTAGGTCCATCCACCTCACTACAAATAACTCAATTTCTTTTCTTTTTATGGCTGAGTTATATTCCATTGTATATATGTGCCACATCTTCTTTATCCATTCATCTGTCGATGGACACTTAGGTTGCTTCCATGTCCTGGCGATTGTAAATAGTGCTGCAATGAACATTGTGGTACATGTCTCTTTTTGAATTATGGGAAAACTACAAATTTTTAAAAGCTAAAAATGCCACCAACATCACAAAAATCCAGAAAGTATTATTTAAATGCCTGACACAGCTCTATCCTACAGGCAACGGACCCTGCTGCTAGTGTGGAAAGAAGTCAGTATGGTGATACACCAAAATCAATGCATACTACTTGCAGAATTTAAAAAAAAAAGGATGTTTTAAAAAAATCAGTAAGTCTGAATAGCTGATAGACTCTTCTTTACCTTTGTCATAAAGTAATAAATCTTAGGCCTGACAGATTTTTAACGTGGCTGCCGGTTACGCAATGAGCTGGGAGTTCCTGCTGAGTCGTTGCTGTTCAGCCACGTTTCCGCAGCGGCTGGATGGGAGACTGGTTGAGGCGTAGGTAAGGTCTGCTGAGCGTTTTCTTTATTCCTTTAAATTTTGGCAGCGCTCAAAATAAGGGCCTGAGAAGAGCCTTGCTTGGTTCTGAGGCTCCCCTACAACTTAGGTTTATGAGTTTTGTGACCTTGGGGAAGCTACTTACCCTCACAGAGGCTGAGTTTCCTTTTCTGTAAAATGGGGACAAGAAGAGAGTCTACCTAAATAAAGGGTTGATGGCAGAACTAAATGTATTAACACACACAGAGGGTTTGGCTCAGCACCGGACACAGAGCTGGGACCCCAGTTTGCTTTATAAGTGAAGAAGCTGCCAGCAGAGAGGGGGTGAGTAAATTGCCCAGTCTTATCGTGCTAGGTCAGAAGCAGAGGTGGAAGAGCGCCTGGGTGTCTGCCAGTCTGGGTTCCTTCACTGCTCACCTCAGATGGCGGTGGATGCAGGGTTCAGGTATCAGGATCAGTGGCTTTCCTGGGAGTGAGTTCAGTGTCTTGCAGTCGAAGGATAAAAGCGGAAGGAAATAAGCAAGAGTTACACAGAATTAAAGCAAATTTAGACTTTGGCGTTGCAGAAGTCCTTCCCAGCTTTCATGTTGCCACTGCAGCAATACGACCCAGGAGAAGCTAGTAGCCATGACAAATGATCCTATATCTCAGTAGTTTAACACCACCAACCTGCATACCCCATCAGGCAACACCAGACAGGTGCTCCCGCTGGGTCCCCTTTCTGGCATCTCACCTCCAGGACTGACACGGAGATCCAGGCTCTGCCATTGTGAAGCTTAGCCATCAGGAGTCCCTCCTTTCTGGAGAGAGCGAGCATGAGGGATCACATGAACATTCTAATAGCAGGCTTGGAAGTGGCGGCAGCGTGGTGACTCACAGCCCCTGGCCAGAACACATCATGTGGTCACTCCAGAAGCAGCAGGGGCTAGATTAAGTGTTATCACCTGTGTGCCTTTCCCTCTACAAGGGGAGTGAAGGGGTTTGGAGAACACATAGAAATGTCTTGGCCTTGCTCCCTGACATCTATTAAGGGTTCCCACACCCAGACTCAGGCTAGATGCTTACAGACACGGTGCCTTTGATGCACCCAACAACCCCATGGGGATACTATTATTATCCACCCCATTTTACAGATTTGGAACTGGGGGATTAGAGAGTATAACTTGCTTATGATCAGAATGCTGGCATTTGGCAGGATTCAAATCCAAGTCTTACTAACTCAGGGTTTTTCAACCTCGTCACTATTGATACATTTGACCAGATAATTCCTTGTTCTGGGGACCATCCTGTGCGCTGTACAATGCTTCCCAACATCTCTGGCATCGACCGGCGAGATGCCGGTGCCAGCCCCTGCCCCCATGGAGTTGTGACAACCAAAAATGTCTCCAGATGTGCCCTGGGGGGTAAAATCCCCCTGTGTAAAAACCGCTGCCCTGACACCACGGTGGGGAGGTGAGAAAGATAGTAGACATCATCATTATCACAGAGGATGAGGGACTTTGTTGTTAGGGAAGACTTTGAACACTGATATCAATCTCTGACCCAACCTGGAAAGGCAGGTGAGCTCAGTTTTTTTTTTTTTTCTGCTTTATGATGAAAAGGACAAAGCCTGTTTATTCATTCCTTCATTCAATAGACATTGCTGAGCACCTACTATGTACCAAACCCTGATCTAGCCTTTGAGGACAAAGCAAGTAAGAAAACAAAAATTCCTGTCCTCACAGAGGTTACGTTCAAGGCAGTAAGTGAAGAAGTGAAGCACGTGGTATCTCAGGCAATGATAAAGGCCACAGAGACAGAGTATGCAGGTGGGACCAGGGAGGGTATAGGAAGGCTTGTGGGGACTTACAGTGTTAAATAAGGTGGCCAGGGATGGCCTCACTCAGAAGGTGACATTTGAGCAGAGTCGCAGAGTCGCAGTAGGGGAGGGGTTGAAGTGAGCTGACGTCTCAGGGAAGAATGTTGTGCAGGGAACTGTAAGTGCCTAGGCCCTGGGGCCTCCTTGGCAGGCTGAGGCTCAGTAAGTGCAACCAGAGCGGAATTAGGAGGTGGTGATGAGGTCACAGGGCTGGTGGAGGGAATAGTGCTTGTGATGTCCACGGTGACTTATCCAAGGCCATTTCTAGTAGCAATTCCAGGATGCAAGCTCAGACTTCGGAGCTCTCCCTTCCAGCTAAATCAGGTTGCACGAGCCACTTTCTCCTCCGCACGGGCCGTGTCCTGGAACCAGACCCTCACCTGAGTCTGTGACTCACCTGGCTGGACCAGTGCTTGCAGCACATGGGGAGGCGGTGAGGGCAGGTTGTGATGTATAAGTGGAGGAGGTCTGCTGGCTCCCATCCGAGTCCGAAATAGCCTGTCCTGAGCACAGCCTCCTGAGCACAGGCCTCTCCCGTGGTGGAATCAGCAAGACGTTCTCACTCCTGCTTCTGGTCCTTGCTACAGCCTGCGTGTTCTCCGTGGGGGTTGGGCTGTGGGCTGTCGGCAACCATTTCCTCACTGCAGACATCCCTGCAGCCGTTGGCCACCCCGTGAAACTTCAGGTCCTCCGTTGCTTCTTCCAGCTGTTGGTGACACGGGTGAGTTTTGTGTTTTATTTGTCTGCTCTTTCTGAGGATTAAGGAGGGAGCTGGGGAAACACGCGCCAGAATCTTCTAGTTGAATTAATAGTCGTATCATGGCGGTGGAGGCTGACAGCATATTTCAGACCTGAATAATTCCTATCGGGTAACATGGTCCTTAACCTCTTCCTGGTGTTTCTCAAGCTGGACTGGGCTAAGAGCCACAACATCCAAAAAATGATTCACTGGGCTTCCCTGGTGGTGCAGTGGTTGAGAATCCGCCTGCCAATGCAGGGGACACGGATTCGAGCCCTGGTCTGGGAAGATCCCACATGCCGTGGAGTAACTGGGCCCGTGAGCCACAACTACTGAGCCTGCGCGTCTGGAGCCTGTGCTCCGCAACAAGAGAGGCCGCGATAGTGAGAGGCCCGCGCACCGCGATGAAGAGTGGCCCCCGCTCGCCGCAACTAGAGAAAGCCCTCACACAGAAATGAAGACCCAACACAGCCAAAAATAAATAAATAAATTTATTTAAAAAAAAAATGATTCACTTTCTCAGGTAACAGAGAAATTCCATCCTGCCTCCTGTCTTATTTTCTTCACGGCACCCACCACTCTGTGAAGCTGTGACGATAGGAATAACCTTCACAGGGCCCTTGTTACTACCTACCTGCTACCTAGAAGGTAGCAGGTAGGTAGTAACAACAACAACAACAATAAAGAAATGTAACAACAACAGTAACACAATGAAGAAATGTAGCAGATGGATAAATTAGGACAGATGAGCAAAACTACAGAATGTGACTTTTTAGAAAAATATTTTGCTGCTTTTGAGAGATGGAAAACTGTTTCTGTCCTATAGTCAGATTCCACTCATTGTTGCTGGTGTGTGTAATTTAATCAGATCCTTGGAAGGAGATCATGGTGAGGATCTAGTACATGTTGCCAATAAGGATTCGCTGTACTTTTCCAGAAGGGCTGACAGAGACTGAATATAGAAAATATGTTTCTTAAGTCTCTTACTTCATGAAAAGTGAATGCAAGCACCTGTTCTCACTGCAGACCTTGAGGGAGGAGAACCCAGGAACCAGTTTTCTTACCTGCAGGGTCAGCTTTTACAAGATGGGATGGTTCAGTTCTGTGGTTTTTCTGGCCTTGACTCTCATAGTCTACACTCCAGGTTTCCAAATATAGTGACTCGGTTTCCTCATCTGCAAAATCAGGGAAAGTAAGAGACCCCACTTCAGAGCATTTGGTGGGGATGCCATGAGTTAATCTATCCAGAGTGGGCTTTACATGCCTGGCACAGAGTAAGCCGTTCATAAATAGTAGCCTTATTGCTAGTTTTTGATTTGTTTTTTTCTACAAAGTTGTGTTGTGTAACTGCTATGTGTCATTCTCCCTTTCCAGCTCGGAGGATCAGTGATGGGCAAGAGAAATAAAGTCCCAGACAAGAGTTGGCCTGCAGGGAGTTTGGACACTCATGGCAGTGGGAGGTGAGGAGGCAGCAATAAATAAGCAAACTCACTACAAATAAACCAAGTGACCGAGTGGCAGGTGCTGTGAGGAGAGTAAAACAGGGCAGTAGAGTGCAGTAGGGCTTCTTAACCTGGGGTTCCTAGAACCCTCCAAGGGTAACAGAATGCAAAGAGCCCATGAATTTGGATGGGGTGGAAATTGCGCCATTTTCACTAACCTCTAATGCAAATGTAGTATTATTTCCTTCCATTATGCATGAAGGGGACAAACTACCACTGGGATAGCAGAACCCTTGACTTTGTCACCAAGAGGAATCACGGATATCTTCAGAGCATATTATAGCTACTGCAGAGATTGCAAAAAATCTCATATGTGCCTCATTCCTTTGAAATTATGGTAGTATTAGACCAGCCACTAGATCTTCTATTTAGTGTGCTAATAAGGAAGCATATAAGGTATATTATTACAGCATATTTACTCTAGTATTTTGATAACCATATTTCAGTAAAATGTAATAATCCCATGTATTTTATTTTATGTATTCAAAGGTATTCTGTGATAAGGTCCACGAGCTTCACTAAAAGCCAAAATGGCCTTGGTACAGGAAAAGTGAGGAACCGCTGGAAAGAGAATGCCTGGGGGAGAGCCCACATTACTTGTTTATATTTATTTTTTATCATGCAAACTTACAGACATAACTCAAAGGAGACAGAATAATATAAAGAAGCCCCAGGCACCCAACCCATAGCATTCGTGATTATTGACTCCCAGCCAATCTCATTTCATCTGTGCTCCCACATTTACCCTCATTCCCATTTTCTCACGAGTGGATCCTGGACATGGTATTATTTTATCTAAAAATATTTCTGTAGGTATCTCTAAAAAATAAGAACTGTCTCCCCATCCCTTTTAAAAAACATAACCACAATGCAGTCATCACGTCTTAAAAATAGCAGCAAATGCTCAGGATGGCCATGTTGACTAGGGTGGTCCAGAGGGCCTCCCTGGGAAGAGACGTCCCGTCCAGGCTGAGGTGGGAGGCGTTCCAGGTTAGAGGGACCCTCGAAGGGTGGCCAGAAACCGGGTTTGTGGGGCTGGGTGTCCGGTGTCTCGGGAGAGAGGATGGAGAGGGGCTGGTGCTGGGGCATCGTGGGCCTGGGCGGGGGCGGATTTTCTGCAGGTGTGATGGAGGCACAGTGGGGGGACCTGCAGGGCTGCGGTCCAGTCTGCCCTCCAGCCGCTCTGCGGAGGGTGCCGCGGTGGCAGGGCTCCGGCACGGCACACGCTGAAACCCTCCCCGCCCCATTTCCTCTTCTCTCACCAACAGGGGACGATTTTTGAGAAACTGAGAATCTGTTCTATGCCCCAATTTGTCCGTTTCATTCACGATCTGGCGCCTCTCAAGAAGGATCCGGATGGGATAGTCAAGGACCTCTGGTACGGGACGATCCCCGTGAAGCTGTACCAGCCCAAGGCGTCCTCAAGCACCCTCAGGCCTGGCATCGTGTTCTGCAAGGCGGTGGGGGCATCGTACGGAGCTTGAGTAAGAGTCCTTCCCTCAGACCACCCTGCCCCCCGCCCCCCGCCCGGAGTGTGATCTTCTCAGAGCGGAGCTGGCTGGACACCCACCTTCCAGCGGGCGGTGGCGCTCCCGTCATCTCCCCAAGGTCTCAAAGCTGCTATTATGACCAGGACAGTTAGCGGGGCCCAGATCATTCAGGCTAAGATATGGAGTGTATTGACCACTTTCTGGAGGTGAGGATATAGATATCTATAGTACCTATGTATATATATGCCTGTGTATGTGTATCTATGTATGTGTCTGTGTGTATATATATGTGTGTGTGTGTATATATGTATATAAATATATACAATTCACGTAACATAAAATTAACCATTTTAAAGTGTACAGTTCAGTGGCATTCAGTACATTCAAATGTTGTGTGACCACCACCTCTATTTAGCTGGAAATAAGGATTTCAAAAAAAATAAAAATAATTAAACACACAATTGTGTTTCACAGTAGCTATTGATGAAGACAAATTCTGGTACAGACAGACAGTTTTTCTCAACTCTTTTTTTTTCTCAACAAAGAGTTGCGAAAAATTAATGAGGGAAAAAATGCAAAATTGAGACAATGTTATTGTTTTAATTTTTTCCATCATGAATTAGGGAGAAAAACCACCTTTATATAGTGCTTTCTAATCTGTGGAATGCCAGGGTCGTGTAGTCTTTGAGAATAAGGGATTTAATGTGACCATGGTTTTGATTTGGTCTGCATTATCAATGATAGTAATAGCCAATATTTATTGGTTGACTTTTATTAATATTAATATTTACACGGCAGATACTGTGGAAGCTGTGTATATGTAGGATCTCATCTAAGCCCCCAACAGCCCTATCACTGTCTTTATCTCCATTTTACAGAAGAGGAAATTGAACCCCAGGGAGGTGAAGGGACTTGCCCCCTACTACTTCAGGTCAAGCTAAAAGGAGGCAAATTTGGGATTTGAACTTGGGTCTGAATCCAGAGCTCACCCCCTGAACCACTGTGCTCCATGGTCAGACAGCTTCTCAGATGCTGTGAATGAATTGTAGAATTGATGGGGTTGGTGGGGGGTGAGTCTTAGAGAAAGTTGTTGAGACAGTGCCACAGAGGAGAGCTAGTGAGAAGGTTGAGAGAGGAAGGCTGCTGAGAGCTAGAGGAGAGTCTGCAAAACCTTGTTAGAATCAACCTAGGCACTCCGTCTGTCATGGTTGTTAGTGAGAAGGGCAGTTGAGGATGGCTGGCAAAGGAAACCCACTAGCCTTCCTAGCTTGAATGTTTCAAACCTTTCATTTTCTAGAAACTCACCATGGCTTATGCTGTCATTTGTGCAAGGAGAGTGACTCAGTGGTTCTAGCAGTTGGGTGAGTAAGGGGAAGACGGAGAGGTGCTGGGATTCCAGGAGTGCCAGGGCAATGATGGGGAGGGAGGCTGGGGGTGGAGGGACAGCAGGAGCAGGGGACGGGCTGGGAGAAGCCAGTGAGCAGGAGGGCAAGGAAGAGGGAGAGGAAGGGAGAGACAGGGAGAGGCAGAGATGGGGCACTCCTTCCTGCGGGTGGCCCTTAGGTATGTTTGAAGGATGCCTTTTGAGCACTGCATCATCTGGAAACTGGATGGCGTTGGGGGGTGGTCTTCGTGAAGCAAATACAGTGCAGAGCTTCACAACCAGTGCACATCTGGGTGGAACACTCTTCACGGAGCAGAACAGCCCTGCACATTCCGAACTCTTAGCACCTCCCTCCACTAAATGCCCACAGTGCCCTGTGCTGTAAGCCCGACAACTTCAAACACTGCCACATCATTTCCAAGTGCTCCCAAGAGGGAGGTCCACCCTGGTGAGAGCCACAGAAGGAAGAAGGAAAAATTAAAAAGCCACTCTCTCTCTTAACCAATCTGGGAGTGTCACCACACAATCTGGAACCTTGAAGGGGCAGGAGAGACCTGGGACGGGCCCTCCCTGGGTCTCCACATCAGGCAAACTGGACAGATATGAGGAGCATACTGAACACCATAGTGGTGTGGGCTCGCCCTCCTGCCCTGCTGCCTGACACATCGTCACCAGGGCCAGGGTGCTTCCTCCTGATCAAGCACTTCCTGAAGTTTTATTTAAATGCCACGTTCCATAAAGAAATATCCACTGCCAACGTCTTGGTGGGAATACAGCCAGTGGAGTAAGTAAAAATTACAGAAGTCAGTCCTGGATGAGAGAGAGAGAGACCTGGAGAAACTCCTCACTTTACAATTCTTGGCTCCAAAACCATTTCTGCAATGGGATGGAAATCTTGACCCAGTTGTTGGCCACTATATGCCTTACCGTTCTGGCTGTGCTGAACCAAGAGATCATCAGTAGAATATACTAGCAAATCCCTGCAAGAAAGTTATTTTATGACTCCAAGGGAGATGGCGTTTTGGAGTTGAAAGCATTGTTGTCCCAGCCTGAACCTAGGGTATCTTAGAACAGGGAGCATCAGAATAGAAATGGCTGACAGAAGATTTGTTGAGTCCATAAAGTATTCTTTTTTTTTTTTTAAAATTAAATTAAAAAAAAAAAAAGTGAGGCCAGCATTTAAAATGGTGAAATTTCTTGCCAACCCCAGATTTCTGGAATCTCTTGAAAGATGAGGCGATCTAGCACTGCCAAGCTGGCGTAGCCGCATGAACATGGAGCCACGGTCTGGAGTGGGCGTGGCTGATCTGGAGGGACTGTATGTTAGCTGCTAGCCCCTTCTGGTATTTAAGTCTTCAAGATCCTCCCACAAAACTTGTGAGCATGGCAGGATTACCTATAATCTACACGCAAGCAAGCCTTATAAAAGAATGAGAACAGGTGTGAGTCAGGGAAGCAGCATCAGGTAGGTTCAGAAAGCTGGGGATCATGTTGGCGATAGCTAAGCTGTTGACCATTAGGTGGATGTCAGGGCTCTTGTGGTCACAGACTGTCCCCTCAGTTGGCATTGAGACAGTGGGAATAGCATACCACTTTCTGAGCCTACGTGCCCAGCACTGAAGGCTTTATGTTTGTCACCTAGTTCAAGCTTTCTACCTTAACGTCACCTGCCCAGGCTTCAGAAAAAGACGTTAATGGAAGAAATCCGGGCTGAAGGATGTTAGACACAGGCGTTTTTGGCTGTGTGGTGAGTGGAAACTGTGTTCCTTACTTCCTTTTCCGATATCACAGGATGCTCAAGCATAGATTTCCGGTGATAGTGAGAGACTCCATGGTGGCTACCATCCACTTCTTGAAGTCCTTGAATACATATGGGGCAGATCCAGCCCAGGTCGTGGTCTGTGGTGACAGTGTGGGTGGGGGCGTGGCAACAATAGTTTGTCAAAACCTTGTGGACAGTTCTGATCTCCCTAAAATCCGTGCTCAGATCCTGATCTACGCCGCTCTCCAAGCCCTGGATTTCCAACCTCCTTCTTATCAGCAGAACAAGAACGTTCCACTGCTCAGGCAGAATTTGGCCTTCTACCGTTGGTGTGGTTACCTGGACATCAGCCCCTCCTGGAAAAGCACCGTATTGAAAGGAGCCCACTTGCCTGCCAAAGTCTGGGAAAAGTACAGAAAGTGGTTGGGTGCAGAAAACATTCCAGATAAGTTTAAGAAGAGAGGCTACATGTCCCATGAGCCCCTGAATGAAACTGCCTGTCTGGAGACAAACATCATTCTAGATTTGACGAACTCACCCCTGATCGCAGATGATGAAGTAGTGTCTCAGCTCCCCAAAGCTTGCATCGTGAGCTGTGAGTATGATATTCTCCAGGACCATTCGCTGTTGTACAAGAAGAGGCTGGAGGACCTGGGAGTCCCAGTGACTTGGCACCACAGGGAGGATGGTTTTCACGGGGTGTTGGTCACCCTTGACCTGGGCTACTTGTACTTGCCCTGCTCCATGAGGATTCTGAATGCTGCGGTCCATTTTATAAAAGAGTTGTGACCATCTTTCCTTCCTGCTGCAGTTGCAAGAGTGTGAATTCCGCCATCATCCAGTTCCCATTGGGGCTCCTTGTTGCTGTTGTAGGTGATGCTGAGTAGGGCTGGGGAGAGTGTTGAGGATGCCATCTCCTCTTGCTTCAGGTTCTAGAATCCTAGAATGCATGTTTCTGATATCTAGAAGGAGAGCAGTAGAAGAGACAGGTTTGGGAGGAGGGTGGGGCTCTCTAGCCATGTTCACTGTAGGGAAAATTTGAGCTGACAGTCTTCAGTGACCATTTGCAAGAGTGAATGAGCATATAAAGACTGCTCATGGCCTCCCCGAGGGAGAGTTCAGGCTGCTCAGGCTGACCAGGCTGTGGGCAACAGGAGTGTCTACTTGGCTGGGCCTTGGAATAACCCAGAAACATCATGGGCAGTCTCATGGGCCTCTTCCAATCTGGCTCAGAGGGCAGGGCTCTGATGTCCTAGTGCTGGGTGGACGTGGAGAAACTGGTCTCACCCTTTTCCTCTGGGTACGTGGTGACACTTCTCCCGCCGTTCTCTGCCTCTGAGCTCAGAGTCTCAACTGCTGGGCTGGAAGAGTGAAGACGGATTGGGTAGGTTTTCCATGATGGTGGACACCTAGTGGCAGATGAAGACTGGAGCCACCTGATTGGCGGAGCTCTGGAGATCTTGGAGTCAAAGTCAGGCTTCCAACCAAGGCCCCGGAAGCAACATGTTTGAGGGGCAGAGTCCAGAGGGAAGCTGAGTCCCAAGTCAGAGACCCATGAAGACAAAGTCTGACCAAACTCAACCATGTCCACAGTGGAAATCAGAGGAGGGCCCAAAGAACTGAAGACGTGTTAGTGAGAACTGTATCTGTTTTAAGACACAGAACCAACTCAAACTGGCCTAAATCAAAGAGAGAATGTATTGGCTAATGTAGCTACAAATTCCAGGGATAAATCAGGCATGATTTGATCCAGGAACTCAAACAGTGTCACCAGCTGCCTTCTCTTCTTTTCTCCAGTCTATGCTCTTCTGTGTGAAGTTCACCTTCCTCTCTCTATATTGTGGCCCTGAGTACCTCCATGCTTGTATTCTCCCAGAGTCAAATCCATTATTATAAACTTGCCTAATTCTCAGCAGTCCCAGTGGAAATCACATTGCAACTCGATGGCTTTCTTGGCTTTCTGAGTGGTGTATCTAGTTGCTAAAACCAAGAGGATGGAATGCTATGACTGACTAGCCCCAAGTCCCATGCCATCCCTGGGGTGGAAGATGGGGTCAACTCCACCTGGTGCTTGGATGGGCATGGAGGATGGAGTGAGTACTCCCTCGCATTAACACTTACTCCACTATACAAGCTAAATTGAAGCCTGAGTCAAGGACCTTGGAAGTGGCAAGAGGTGCCAAAAACCACTGGGCAAGTTGACCACCTGCCACTTAGGAATAAAAATTCCTTTGAAAGGGATGGCCCAGGCTCTCATGCTCGCCCCATCTGGCCTTCAGGAGGCTCTGCTCCTGGTTGGCCAGTGGCTTTTATAGGCCAATATCCAAGTCTACTGCACAAAGGACCCCATGTTTGCCCTTACCTTGCTTTCAGTTGAAAGTTCATGCTGAAACATGGGACAGAGAGGAATCCCATTGGATGGCTTCTTGGTCCATTCACAGCAGGAAGACCGGCTTTGTTGGAGAAATAGGAACCACTCACTGAAAGCACATATTTTGGTGGCCACTCAGCTGTTGGGGAGCACTGTCCCTTCTGAGACAGACCTCCGAGTTGAGTCTGGGTAGGCTCCCCTCCTGGATTGTTGTCTTGATTCACCCTTGCCTCTGGAGATAGGTAGAGGGACATGAGCTGGCCTTCGGGAAATTTGGGTGGTCAGCTCTTCTACAGTGGGGTGGTGAGGAGTGGGTGAGCCACAGGAAGATGGTGCTCAGTGGAGATGAGTGGGTTACACTTTAGTGTCTGGAAGAACTATTGGCTGGGCTCATTTCTGAAGCTGCTTCCTTCTGCAGATCATGGGAGAGATAAAGCACTTTCACCCCCAATGGCTGGTTTGATCTGGAGACCCAGTGCTCATCTCTTCTCCTTTACCAATTCATTGCTATTCTTCCTGCAGCCCGTCACGAGGCTCAGGGAATGGAAAAGTGATAGGAATAAATGTTCACTGAGAGCCAGCTGCATGCTAGGCTCCATACTGGGCTGTTTAAATCTACCACCTCATTGTGATGAGAAACAGATGTGCTGGGTTGCTGCCTAAGCATTTTATAGTACGACAGCCCTGCTCACATCCAGAGTCTGGACATTTTGATAAAGACCCGAGCTTAGGATTCCTACCACAAGTTCCTGCTTTGCTTTGCCCTGGTCACCTTTTAAAATAACCACTTAGAGCTGAGCCTGTGAAAAGTTAGCGACCTCCACCCCAATCACCTTAAAGGAACAGGTGCTTGCTTGCTGCCCTGCTGGCCATATCCTGCTCACTCATGACCTGGAACAGAGGACTGCTCTCCCCACTGCTCATTAATAATAATAAATCCTGTTACTTTACCTCCTTTGTGTGAGTGTATTGAAACTGCACCTTCAGTTGAAATGACCCCTGGGTTTTCGCTTCCCCAGAGCAGGAGTTCAGATGCGGGGCGGGGGAGCTCCCTGCTGACCCCTTGTGGGTTGCTTGTGCCCCCTCATTCATCAGGTCATCATCTGCATAGTCTTAATTTAATACACCAGCTATACTGCCCCCCCGCCCCCCGCCATGTGTGCCTCACATGAATTCTACAAAGTGGGTATTCTTTCTCTTTTTAAAATTATTTATCTATTTTATACGTATTAGTGTACATATGTCAATCCCAATCTCCCAATTCATCCCACCCTCCCCCAAAGTGGGTATTCTTAAGCCCATTTTACAGATGAGGAAACTGAGGCCCAGAGACATTAATAACAATACTCATTTCCTGACCCTTTCCAGTCAGGCTCAAGGCCAGCTGATTCAGTAGTTTACCCAAGGCTGTGTAGTTGGCCAGGCACTGAGCATTGCAGCCCTGGTCTGTCTGACAACAAACCTTTTTGGCTGAGCCCCATGGTCCATTAGCTCTTTTCTTTCCTATCATTCAGAATTAAAATGAGAGACACGACTGAGCCACATGACCTTATGTGAGTCATTTCCCATCCAGCTGGGTGTCAGCCTCCCTCTGATCTGAATTAGATTGATAGCGTCAAGTCTTTTTGCCATCATTTTTGTTTGTTTGTTTTGCTTCCTTGACTGTAGCTTTCTCTAAGTCTGAATGGCGTTGGAATTGGTAACTATAGCCCACTCCAGGAATGCACAGCTGATGTGCCCCACTAATACGGCTCAGGAGAGATGGACACCCCCATACCGTTAAGCCCAGGTGCTCCGGGAGTGTTTTCTCAGTAAGTTCCCAGGACTTTTGCTGGAAAGAGCTGCCAGTTAGGCGGGGGCAAGTGCCATCAGATAGAAAATAATGTGTTGCATCCCAGATTGCTTTCTTTTGTCAGAAGGCAATCGAGGACAAGATCTCAGGGCAAAGTAGAAAAAAACTGTGTCCTCCCCAGGGTACTCCTCACCCCCACCCAGGAACTCATTGACTGCCTGACCCCAGACCTTGTCTCCCTTTACCCCTGCATCCTCTGCTCCAGAGTGCCTGCCTGCTCTCTCCTCCTGTCCTAGTACAGGTTAGGCTCCACTGCAGTGACAAATGACCCTGCAGTCTCAGTGGCTTATGACAGTAAAGGTCTATTTCCTGCTCAATTACCTATTACATGACCCTCAAAGGTCAGCGACAGCTCTGCTGCACGTTCGTCTATTCCTGGATACAGGCTCTCTTTGAAATATCTCCAGTCTCATGGCAGAGGGAAAAAGAACATGACAAATCACACACTGGCTCCCCAAGCTTCTGCTCAGAAGTGATGCTCACCTTTTCTGCTCACCTTTTGTTGGCCAGAGCAAGTCCTATGACCAAGCTTGATGTTGACAGAACAGGGAAGCGTAATCCTCCCCGGAGAGGGGCGACAGTTACTTTTGGACAATATTACAGCTTTTCACACTCTCATTCATAATATTTTCATTTCCATTCTACCTTAAAATTTAATTTTAAATTATGTAAGTGATACACAAATATATTCTCCTTTTATTTATTTATTTATTTTGGCCGTGCCACGTGGCTTGCGGGATCTTACTTCCCAGACCAAGGAGAGAACATGCGTCCTCAACAGTGAAAGCACAGAGCCCCAACCACTGGACCACCAGGGAATTTCCTTTATAAAAAAAATTCTCCTTTTAGACATAAGGCTGAAGTGTCTTTTTACCACCCTCCCTCAACTCTATTCCTTTTTACCTGGATTCATCCACTATTACCTTTTTTAGGGGGTGGAGGGTAGGTTTTCCAACCCTTGAAAACCTGTTTCTATGCTTTCACACATGCAGATATGTACCCACAGAAAATATAGAGGATTATTTTGTGGAATGACTTTGACATATATTGTATATAACAGATACTATTCTGTACATGTTGTGCCACTTGAGTTTTTTTTCACTCAACAACGTATCTTAGAAATCTAGCCTAGTAAACAACATAGATATATCTTGCTCTTTTTAGCTACTGCATGGTATTCCATGGTATGGCATATTACAGTTCTTAGCCATTCCCTAGTGGTGGACACATTTAGTCTCTTTCCAGTTTTTCACAAACAATTCTGTAGTGAACATTTCTGCACATGCCCCCTTCTGCACTTGTGATTCTCTGGGATAGATTCAAGAAGGACTTTTGACCCTGCACAATTTTACATGTTGATAGATGCTACCAAGAAGCCTGTCCCATTCCCTTTTTTTCCTAGCAGGTCTCAGCTTTGGGGGAAGTAGTTGTATCGTAACCACCAATCCCAAAAGCAAAAAGAAAATTGATTGGCTTGACAACTGGTCGAGTGGGATGGAGTTGGTTGGCAGGTCTGTACTTGAAAGGGAAAATTTCTTAACTCAAATGAACCTTTCCAAGAATCAGTTGAGGAGTTTGGGCAGGCTACAATATTACTGGTGTGTTGCCTCTAACATCCTTGTCTCCATAAAGCAAAGGATGCCAGAGTCAGCAGATTGGCTCCTTGTTCCCAGGTTGCCAAGGCTTGCTCTTGGCTAGAACACCCCTGCTCCAACATTGCAGCTGGTTTCTTGCAAATTGCTGTGCAAGGTTGAATCAATTAAGGCAGTGCCCGGGGCTCAATTTTCAAAGCACTTATCGTAGGAAAACCCCCACAAGGGTCTGACCTCCTTACAGTGAAACAACTCCCTGCTATGTCATCACCAAAGGATAGAACAGTTTTAATTTTAAGTTGAAGAGACACATTCTGGATTTGTTATTGCTGCTTGTGCAAAGCCGCTTCTGCAAAGCCGCTTCCGGGAGGCAGAGTGATGGAGGACACATGGTCTGGAATCAATTAGAGTCCCAATATTTAGTTAACCTCCTAGTCCCTCAGTTTTCTTGCCTTGAAATGGGGATAATCATATTGAATGCATAGGGGTGTTTGTGTGAAGCAGGCTGAATCGATGTAAGTTGTGACTAGGCATCTGCTGTTCAACAGATACCGTTACAGAGGTGCTGGTTATCAGACTCACAGCATATCCTCTGATGGGGATAACAAGCTGCTTTTGTGTTCAGGAATCCCCTCTTCAAAGAGAATCTAGAATTGTTCCCTTTGGGATATTTCTGCCCCAATTTCCCAAATTTACTCCTCTAACATAGGGAAAGGAATGGATTTTGTTATTAAAATAAACTTGGTTTAGGCACAAAGGGAAGAGAGGGTTGAACATTTATTGATCCCTTATACGTGATAGGCATTTTACGAAGTGCTTTGTAGGTGACATTTCACTGAATTCTCATAATCTTCTCTTATGAAGTACATGATATTTACTCCCAATTTACAGATTAGGAAACCAAGGCTGGCTTGACCCAGGAACTTGGCCAAAGTGAAACAGCTGGTAAGAGGTGGGACTGGAAGTGGAAACCAAGTTTGTCTGAGTACCCAGCAATCCCCCACCCCATCCCGTTCCTTGTGCAATAACCCAAAGCTGATTGCCCACCTTTAAGAAGTATTTCTGGGATGTACTAGACCAGGAGAAGAGAAGTCAATTCATTATCCATCTTTGAGATCTCACCATAGAAGTGTGCCACCTTCTCTGGAACTAGACCCTTGTCCTATGGACACAGAGTCTGCTGTAGTTCCTCCAGTGTGGTGCTGAGCACACAGTATTGTGATTATTCAATGACCAAAAGTGTCTGCTCCTAAACTGGATTAAAGTGATCCCCAGTTTCTAATATGCACAGGTGATTGGAAAAGCAAGTGACAATCATCTCTGATGGAAGATAATATCATCCTAGACCTTACCATTTAGTTTTTCAGATACCAGGCATACAAGAAGAGAAGAGCTAGCAACAGAAACCCACAGAAACAACGGTTAAAAAAAAAAAAAGGAAGCCACTGTAAAATAGCTCTGTTTATTATGTACATAAAATAGCTGTGCTGAGAATTTCCAAAGATGATTGAATGATTAAGTATTAAAAAGTATTTTATACTTTTCAACATACTTATCTTTATATACTTTTAAAATATATTTTGGGCAAAATCCTTAAACCATAAAATATTGACACAATAGAGGTGATCAACAATGCCACATTTTGGTTCAATAAAAAGACTGATAAAATTGATCAATATCTGATGAGACCAATAAAGAAGAAAAGGAAGAAGCACAAAGAGTAAATACTAGGAATAAAAAGGGACTTCAGCACAGATCTTAGAGATACTAAAAAGATGATAAGAGGACATTATGAACAACGTATGACCCCAAATTTGAAATTTAGATGCAATGTGTAAATTCCTAGAAAAATACAACTCACCAAACTGACACAAAAGGAAAGAGAAAAATCTGATTAGTTTTGTAACTAATAAAAGCCTTAAAACAAAGATACACAAAAGAGAAATCTCCTGGCCTTGATACCTTGACTTATTTAATATTCAGGGATGAAATACATTAATCTTATGTAAACTTTCCTAGAGAATATAAAAAGTAGGCATATTCTTTCTATGAGGTTAACTTAATCTTTTAAAAATTAAAAAAAATTTTTATTTATATAGTTTCTTATTAGTCATCCATTTTATACACAACAGTGTATACATGTCAATCCCAATCTCCCAATTCATCACACCACAACCCCCACCCACCGACCGCTTTCCCCCCTTGGTGTCCATACGTTTGTTCTCTACTTCTGTGTCTCAATTTCTGCTCTGCAAACAGGTACATCTGTATCATTTTCTAGGTTCCACATATATGCGTTAATATATGATATTTGTTTTTCTCTTTCTGACTTACTTCACTCAGTATGACAGTCTCTGGATGCATCCATGTCTCTACAAATGACCCAATTTCCTTCCTTTTTATGGCTGAGTAATATTTCATTGTATATATGTACCACATCTTCTTTATCCATTCGTCTGTCGATGGGCATTTAGGTTGCTTCCATGGCCTGGCTATTGTAAATAGTGCTGCAATGAACATTGGGGTGCATGTGTCTTTTTGAATTATGGTTTTCTCTGGGTATATGGCCGGTAGTGGTATTGCTGGGTCATATGGTAATTCTATTTTTAGTTCTTTAAGGAACCTCCACACTGTTCTCCATAGTGGCTGTATCAATTTACATTCCCACCAACAGTGCAAGAGGGTTCCCTTTTCTCCACACCCTCTCCAGCATTTGTTGTTTGTAGATTTTCTGATGATGCCCATTCTAATTGGTGTGAGGTGATACCTCATTGTAGTTTTGATTTGCATTTCTCTAATAATTAGTGATGTTGATCAGCTTTTCATGTGCCTCTTGACCAACTGTATATTTTCTTTGGAGAAACGTCTGTTTAGGTCTTCTGCCCATTTTTGGATTGGGTTGTTTGTTTTTTTAATATTGAGCTGCATGAGCTGTTTATATATTTTGGAGATTAATCCTTTGTCGGATGATTCATTTGCAAATATTTTCTCCCATTCTGAGGGTTGTCTTTTTGTCTTGTTTATGGTTTCCTTTGCTGTGCAAAAGCTTTGAAGTTTCATTAGGTCCCATTTGTTTATTTTTGTTTTTATTTCCATTACTCTAGGAGGTGGATCAAAAAAGATCTTGCTGAGATTTATGTCAAAGAGGGTTCTTCCTATGTTTTCCTCTAAGAGTATTATAGTGTCCGGTCTTACATTTAGGTCTCGAATCCATTTTGAGTTTATTTTTGTGTATGGTGGTAAGGAGTGTTCTAATTTCATTCTTTTACATGTAGCTGTCCAGTTTTCCCAGCACCACGTATTGAAGACTCTGTCTTTTCTCCATTGTATATCCTTGCCTCCTTTGTCATAGATTAGTTGACCATAGGTGCGTGGGTTTATCTCTGGGCTTTCTATCCTGTTCCATTGATCTATATTTCTGTTTTTGTGCCAGTACCATATTGTCTTGATTACTGTAGCTTTGTAGTATAGTCTGAAGTCAGGGAGTCTGATTCCTCCAGCTCCGTCTTTTTGCCTCACGACTGCTTTGGATATTCGGGGTCTTTTGTGTCTCCATACAAATTTTAAGATTTTTTGTTCTAGTTCTGTAAAAAATGCCATTGGTAATTTGATAGGGATTGCATTGAATCTGTAGATTGCTTTAGGTAGTAGAGTCATTTTCACAATATTAATTCTTCCAATCCAAGAACATGGTATATCTCTCCATCTGTTGGTATCATCTTTAATTTCTTTCATCAGTGTTTTAGAGTTTTCTGCATACAGATCTTTTGTCTCCCTAGGGGGGTTTATTCCTAGGTATTTTATTCTTTTTGTTGCAAGGGTAAATGGGAGTGTTTCCTTAATTTCTCTTTCAGATTTTTCATCATTAGTGTATAGGAATGCAAGGGATTTCTGTGCATTAATTTTGTATCCTGCAACTTTACCAAATTCATTGTTTAGCTCTAGTAGTTTTCTGGTGGCATCTTTAGGATTCTCTATGTGTAGTATCATGTCATCTGCAAACAGTGACAGTTTTACTTCTTCTTTTCCAATTTGTATTCCTTTTATTTCTTTTTCTTCTCTGATTGCCGTGGCTAGGACTTCCAAAACTATGTTGAATAATAGTGGTGAGAGTGGACATCCTTGTCTTGTTCCTGATCTTAAAGGAAATGCTTTCAGTTTTTCACCATTGAGAATGATGTTTGCTGTGGGTTTGTCATATATGGCCTTTATTAAGTTGACTTAGGTACCCTCTATGCCCATTTTCTGGAGATATTTTTTTTTATCATAAATGGGTGTTAAATTTTGTCAAGATTTTTCTGCATCTATTGAGATGATCATATGGTTTTTATTCTTTAATTTGTTAATATGGTGTATCACATTGATTGATTTGCGTATATTGAAGAATCCTTGCATCCCTGGGATAAATCCCACTTGATCATGGTGTACGATCCTTTTAATGTGTTGTTGGATTCTGTTTGCTAGTATTTTGTTGAGGATTTTTGCATCTATATTCATCAGTGATATTTGTCTGTAATTTCTTTTGTAGTATCTTTGTCTCGTGTTGGTATCAGGGTGATGGTGGCCTCATAGAAGGAGTTTGGGAGTGTTCCTTCCTCTGCAATTTTTTGGAAGATTTTGAGAAGGATGGGTGTTAGCTCGTCTCTAAATGTTTGATAGAATTCACCTGTGAAGCCATCTGTTCCTGGACTTTTGTTTGTTGGAAGATTTTTAATCACAGTTTCAATTTCATTACTTGTGATTGGTCCATTCATATTTTCTATTTCTTCCTGGTTCAGTCTTGGAAGGTTATACCTCTCTAAGAATTTGTCCATTTCTTCCAGATTGTCCATTTTATTGGCATAAAGTTGCTTGTAGTAGTCTCTTAGGATGCTTTGTATTTCTGCAATGTCTGTTGTAACTTCTCCTTTTTCGTTTCTAATTTTATTGATTTGAGTCCTCTCCCTCTTTTTCTTGATGAGTCTGGCTAATGGTTTATCAATTTTGTTTAACTTCTCAAAGAACCACCTTTTAGTTTTATTGATCTTTGCTATTGTTTTCTTTGTTTCTATTTCATTTATTTCTGCTCTGATCTTTATGATTTCTTTCCTTCTGCTAACTTTGGGTTTTGTTTGTTCTTCTTTCTCTAGTTCCTTTAGGTGTAACGTTAGATTGTTTATTTGAGATGTTTCTTGTTTCTTGAGGTAGGCTTGTATTGCTATAAACTTCCCTCTTAGAACTGATTTTGCTGCATCCCATAGGTTTTGGATCGTCGTGTTTTCATTGTCATTTGTCTGTAGGTATTTTTTTATTTCCTCTTTGATTTCTTCAGTGATCTCTTGGTTATTTAGTAACGTATTGTTTAGCTTCCATGTGTTTGTGTTTTTTACTTTTTTTCCCTGTAATTGATTTCTAATCTCATAGCATTGTAGTCAGAAAAGATGTTTGGTATGATTTCAATTTGCTTAAATTTACTGAGGCTTGATTTGTGACCCAAGATGTGATCTATTCTGGAGAATGTTCCCTGCGCACTTGAGAAGAAAGTGTAATCTGCTGTTTTTGGATGGAATGTCCTATAAATATCAATTAAATCTATCTGGTCTATTGTGTCATTTAAAACTTGTGTTTCCGTATTAATTTTCTGTTTGGATGATCTGTCCATTGGTGTAAGTGAGGTGTTAAAGTCACCCACTATTATTGTGTTACTGTCGATTTCCTCTTTTAGAGCTGTTAGCAGTTGCCTTATGTATTGAGGTGCTCCTATGTTGGGTGCATATATATTTATAATTGTTGTATCTTCTTGGATTGATCCCTTGATCATTATGTAGTGTCCTTCCTTGTCTCTTGTAACATTCTTTATTTTAAAGTCTATTTTATCTGATATGAGTATTGCTACTCCAGCTTTCTTTTGATTTCCATTTGCATGGAGTATCTTTTTCCATCCCCTCACCTTCAGTCTGTATGTGTCCCTAGGTCTGAAGTGGGTCTCTTGTAGACAGCATATATATGGGTCTTGTTTTTGTATCCATTCAGCAAGCCTGTGTCTTTTGGTTGGAGCATTTAATCCATTCACATTTAAGGTAATTATCACTATGTATGTTCCTATTACCACTTTCTTAATTTTGGGGGGTTTGTTTTTGTAGGTCCTTTTCTTCTCTTGTGTTTCCCACTTAGAGAAGTTCCTTTAGCATTTGTTGTTGAGCTGGTTTGGTGGTGCTAAATTCTCTTAGCTTTTGCTTGTCTGTAAAGCTTTTGATTTCTCCATTGAATCTGAATGAGATCCTTGCTGGGTAGAGTAATCTTGGTTGTAGGTTCTTCCCTTTCATCACTTTAAGTATATCATGCCACTCCCTTCTGGCTTGTAGAGTTTCTGCTGAGAAATCAGCTGTTAACCTTATGGCAGTTCCCTTGTATGTTATTTGTCATTTTTCCCTTGCTGCTTTCAATAATTTTTCTTTGTCTTAATTTTTGCCGATTGGATTACTATATGTGTCAGCATGTTTCTCCTTGGGTTTACCCTGTATGGGACTCTCTGCATTTCCTGGACTTGGATGGCTATTTCCTTTCCCATGTTAGGGAAGTTTTCGACTACAGTCTCTTCAAATATTTTCTCGGGTCCTTTCTCTCTCTCTTCTCCTTCTGGGACCCCTATAATGTGAATGTTGTTGCATTTAATGTTGTCTCAGAGGTCTCTTAGGCTGTCCTCATTTCTTTTCATTCTTTTTTCTTTATTCTGTTCCACAGCAGTGAATTCCACCATTCTGTCTTCCAGGTCACTTATCCGTTCTTCTGCTTCAGTTATTCTGCTGTTGATTGCTTCTAGTGTAGTTTTCATTTCAAGTATTGTGTTGTTCATCTCTGTTTGTTTGTTCTTTAATTCTTCTAGATCTTTGTTAAACATTTCTTGTATTGTCTCAATCTTTGCCTCCATTCTTTTTCTGAGGTCCTGGATCATCTTCACTATCATTATTCTGAATTCTTTTTCTGGAAGGTTGCCTATCTCCACTTCATTTAGTTGTTTTTCTGGGGTTTTATCTTGTTCCTTCATCTGCTACATAGCCTTCTGCATTTTCATCTTGTCTATCTTTCTATGAATGTGGTTTTTGTTCCACAGGCTGCAGGATTGTAGTTCTTCTTGCTTCTGCTGTCTGCCCTCTGGTGGATGATGCCATCTAAGAGGCTTGTGGAAGTTTCCTGATGGGAGTGATTGGTGGATGGTAGAGCTGGCTGTTGCTCTGGTGGGCAGAGCTCAGTAAAACTTTTAGGTTAACTTAATCTTAATAATAAAATCCCACAAAAACTGAGGAAATGAAAACTGCAGGCTATGAAAATCTTACTCATGTATATAGAGGCAAAAAATTTTTCTAAAAAATATTTGGCAAGCAGAATCCAGAAATATTAGAAAAAGGATACTGTATCATGATCATATATACTAGAGTTTATACTAGAAATGTAAGATCAGTTTAACATTGCAGAATTAATCAATACAATTTATCACATTAATGGATTCAATGAGAGAAAGTGTGTGATTATCTTAATAGATGCAAAAAATTAAACATTTATTTATGGAAACTGTCTAAGCAAATTTAGAATAGAAGGAAACTTCTTGAACTCAATAAATGGCATTTAAAAAAACATCATACTTAATGGTAAACATTAAACTTTTTTTCTTTGGTATTAGGAACAGGACAAGAGTTGCTCACTACCATTTTTAATCAACATTGTTCTGGTGGTCTTAGCCAATGCAAAAGACAAGTATAAAACAAGTTAGGATTGGAAAAGAGGAAATAAAATAGTATTATTTGCAGATGCTATACTCCTGTGTGCAGACTCTCAAAGAATCTACAGGGAAATTATTGGAATTAATAAGATAATTAACAAGGTTGATGGACATAAAGTTATTGTTTCAAAAAACTAATTGCATTTTAATACATAGGCAAGAATCAGAAAATGAAATAAAAAATAATTCATTTAAGTAGCATAAAATACAAACTACATAGGAATAGATGATATCAAGAGAGTGAAAAGACAACTCACAGAATGAGAGAAAATATTTGCAAATCTTGTATCTGATAAGGGATTAATATCCAGAATATAAAGAACTCCTACAACTCAAACACACACACACACACACACACACACACACACACACAATTAAAAAATGAGGAAAGGACTTGAATAGGCATTTCTCCAAAGAAGACATGCAAATGGCCAATAAGCACAGGAAAAGATGCTCAATATCATTAGCCATTGGGAGAATATAAATTGAAACTACAGTGAGATACCACCTCACACCCATTAGGATAGGCTATTACAAAAAAAAAAAAAAAAAAGAAAGAAAAATAAAGAAAAATAACGTGTTGGCAAAAAATAAAGAAACAGGAACCCTGTGCATTGCTGGTGGGAATGTAAAATGGTGTGGTTGCTGTGCAAAATAGCTTTGTGGTGCTGATTCCACTCTTAGGTGAATACTCAAAAGAGTGTAGCTCAAACAGCCAGCTGTAAACCAATGTTCACAGCAGCATTATTCACATAGCCAAAAGGTGGAAACAAATCAATTGTCCATCCACAGATAAAGTGTGGTATACATATACACAGTAGAATATTATTCAGCCATAAAAAGGAATGAATTTCTGACATATGCTACAACATGGATGAACCTTGAAAACATTTGGTTAAGTGAAATAAGCTATAAGGTATCTAGAGTAGGCAAATTCATAGAGACAAGAAAGTAGAATAAAGGTTACCAGGGCTTGAGGGAAGAAGGAATGAGGAGTTATTGTTAATGGGTACATAATTTTTGTTTCGGATGATGAAAAAGTCCTAGAAGGTGTGGAGTAATGTAAACAAGCACTCATACACTGTTGGGGGAGGATGTAAATTGATATAACTCTTTGGAAAATAGTTTGGCATTATCTAGCAAAGTTAAGACACACATACCCTATGACCCAGAAACCCCACTCCTAGGTATATATCTAAGAGCAGAGGTTTTCGAAGCATAGTCCACAGACCCCTGGAGATCCCCAAGCTCCTTTTAGGGGATCTTGAACGTCAACACTATTTTCTTTTTTTTTTTTTGGTGTGTATGACTGTTTTTTTTATTGGGGTATAGTTGTTTTACCATGTTGTGTTTGTTTCTACTGTACAGCGAAGTTAAGTAGAGTTCCCTGTGCTATACAGCAGGTTCTCATTAGTTATCTATTTTATACATATTAGTTAGTATAGATATGTCAATCCCAATCTCCTAGTTCATACCATCCCCCAACCCTTTGCCCCCTTGGTGTCCATATGTTTGTTCTCTATGTCTATGTCTCTATTTCTGTCTTGCAAACAGGTTCATCTGTACCATTTTTCTAGATTCCACATATATGCATTAATATACAATACTTGGTTTTCTTTTTCTGACTTACTTCACTCTGTATGACAGTCTCTAGGTCCATCCACATCTCTACAAATGACCTAATTTCATTCCTTTTTATGGCTGAGTAATATTCCATTGTGTATATGTACCATATCTTCTTTATCCATTCATCTGTTGATGGAGATTTAGGTTGTTTCCTTGTCCTGGATATTGTAAAGAGTGCTGCAATGAACACTGGGGTGCATGTGTCTTTTTCAGTTATGGTTTTCTCTGGGTATATGCCCAGTAGTGGGATTGCTGGGTCATATGGTAATTCTATTTTTAGTTTTTTAAGGAACCTCTATACTGTTTTCCATAATGACTGTATCAATTTACATTCCCACCAACAGTGTAATATTAAGATGTTATTTGCCTTTTTCCATGTTGTTGATATTTGCACTGATGGTGCAGAAGTGATCGTGGGTAAAACTGCCAGAGCCGGTGCATAAATCAAGGCAGTGCCATTAACATTTGTATTCTTCACCACCACACACTCGCAGTTTTTTAAAAAAATTGCTAGTTTCACTTCGTCCCAGCTTACCCTTCACCCCTCCCCCACGCCGTGTCCTCAAGTCCATTCTCTACGTCTGCGTCTTTATTTCTGTCCTGCCCTTAGGTTCATCAGAGCCATTTTTTTCTTTTTTTTAGATTCCATATATATGTGTTAGTGAAGTGAGAGAGTAGCATTGACATATACACACTACCAAATGTAAAATAGATAGCTAGTGGGAAGCAGCTGCATAGCGCAGGGAGATCAGCCCAGTGCTTTGTGACCACCTAGAAGGGTGGGATAGGGAGGGTGGGAGGGAGACGCAAGAGGCAGGGGATATGGGGATATATGTATACATATAGCTGATTCACTTTGTTATACAGCAGAAACTAACACAACATTGTAAAGCAATTATACTCCAATAAGGATGTTTAAAAAAAACTGCTAGTTTCACATAGAGTGTCCTTGATGAAGAAGTAAAAATTATTAATTTTATTAAATTTTGACCCTTGAGCAGATGTCTTTTTCATATGCTATGTGATGAAATGGGAAGGACGCATGAGAAAGCTCTGCTGTTGCGTGCCCAAGTTCAATGATTCTCTTGAGAAAGAACGCTCTGTGTGTGATTGTTTGAGTTGTGAGTGAAATTAGCTGTTGTTTTTTTTGATTTTTTTTTTTTTTTTTGCAGCTTGTGGGATCTTAGTTCCCCGACCAGGGATCAACCTGGGCCCCTTGCTGTGGAAGCTCAGAGTCCTAACCACTGGACCGCCAGAGAATTCCCAGGGTTTTGTTTTTTTTTTTTTAATGAAACACAATTTTTACCTGAAAGAACGACTGGCAGACAAATCATGGTTATTCGAATTGGAATATTTGGCAGATGATTTCTCAAAAATGAATGATGGAAAGCTGTCACTTCAAGGAAAACAATGGTCAGTAGTTGTTGCCAATGACAAAAATTTTGAGCTTTCAAGCTAAAACTAGAATTTTGGAAAACCTGTATCTACCACTGTGAGCTTGTCAACTTCCTAATAGGTGCTTTTCTGACGATATCAGTAGGGATATTAGCAAATGTGATTATTTTGGGATATAGTATAATGAAACATGTCAACATTTGGAAGATCTGCTCAGTAAAATTATCTTTTCCAAATGACCACCATGATGTTACAAAATTACAAATGGGTTAAAGATCTATCCAAAGCACAAAATCAATCAGTGGATTTTAACGTAATAGAGCTCAAAGAGTTCACTGAATAATTTCAGATTCCACACTGCAGCTAAACTTTAAAAACTGCCACTTGTTGAGTTTTGGTGTAGTAGCAAAGAATATCCATGATTAACTGCAAAGGCTAGTAAAATATTTCTCTTTCTTCTAACTACATATCTATATGAGACTGATTTTCTCCTTTAAACAAAACAACATATTACAATAGATTGAAAGTTTGTTGTTACTTATAAATTAATAAATACTAATTAATATATAATATAATTCATTGGGTTGGGCAATTCTGTGGTGTAATATTCCTGTCATGACTGATTTCAAGCTACCAACATGACTACAGAATGTAGTGTTGGCTCTCACGAACTGGTACAATCTGGCTCCAGACCACTAATATAATCCACATTTTAAAAAGCCCTTTGGGTCCTCAATAGTTTTTAAGAGACTAGAAATTTTGAGAACCACTGCCCTAGAGAAATGGCTATATCTGGCTACTAGGAGACATGTTCTGTGTCCAAAAATATTTAGGAACCACAGCTATGTGCAACATGGATGATTCTTAAAAACATTAACCATATTGAGGAAAAGAATTCAGACTCAAATGAATACATGCTAGAGGATTCCATTTAAAGTCCACAATCAGGCAATACTAAGCTTTAGTGTTTAGGAATGCATCCTTTGGTGCTAAGCATATACAGAAAATCAAGGAAGAGATTGCCACAGAAGTCAGGTTGGAGTGGAAGAAGGCGTATGGGAACACTTCTGGGGTGCTGGGAATGTTTTATTTCTTGACCTACATGCTGGTGGGGTTTTGTTTACTGGAATTCATTTATTCTGTACATTTATTTTTAGTGTAATTTTTCATGTTTGTGTTACATTTTACAGTAAAAAGTTGTATAAAATGGAATTATACAGAACACATAGCTCTCTTGGGTTTTGATTGAAAGGATAGCCCATCTTCCTGGCTTAAGACTTGCCCAAACTATGGTACCTGCCAAATAGAAGTTTGCTCTGCTCTATCTTCCATGCCCTTTCCCTGCCACATAGTTAGCTTCAATAAGGAACAAATAATTTCCTGGAGTTCCTCTATTTTTGTTTAAAGGCCATTGGAAAACACTTTCTCTGAATTACCTGCTTGAAATGGAATGTCTTCATTTGTGGCAAGCAAGACTACAGTGTACTGCTTCTTTAACTTAACCATATATTGCAGGCATCTTCCTATGTCAGCATTTTTTAACAGCTACAGGGTATTTGTTTATATGATGTGCCACATCAGCTCTCTGTTGGTAGATATCTAGGTGGTTCCTGATTTTTTGGCTTAATGAATAAGCAAGATCATGGTCTTTATCCCATTGGACTGAGCTCTATAGGGATGGGGCCCTGGCCTAGCCACTGATGCATTGTAGCCCCAGCTCAGTGCCAAGGATGTGGCATATGCTTGCTAGAATGACTCTGGAATGAATGAATGGAGATGATCTGAATGAACAATATTATTAGTTTGACCACAAAGATAGGATTCTTCCTCAAGTCCCTTAGGCAAAGTGGCAGATGGGCAGTGAGTAGAGCCCAGTGGTTTAGACCTGAATCAGAGTGGATTTAAATCCCAGCTCTCTACATGTGTGACTTGAGGCAGCTACTTAATCCTTCCTTGCTTCAGTGTCCTCATCCATAAAATGGGTACAATCATTGGCACCTGCTTCATAGGGCTGCTTTGAGGATTAAACAAGTGAGTACATGTAAAAGTCTCAGTATGGGCCTAGCACATCAGCACTCATTAAGTAGTAGAATGTGATTATCTCAACTCATTCTAGTTGTAAAAACGCAGCAAAGATGATGCCTTTTATCAGGTGGTGACATAGAAACCAGATCCTTCTGCCTCCTGCTTTTGTGGTGATCGTTGTTGGTTTGATTTGCTTTTGTGGTGTCAACTTTGCTCCTGAAGAATCAGCTGCCCCCTTAAGGAGAGTATACTCAGAGTCTATCACCATGGAGACAGTCAACAGTAGGGAATCCAAGATCACATCACCTCTCCCTGGAGGCTGAAAGTGGACTCTCAGGGCCCTTTTATTCTGTGAAGTTAGCAGAGTTTCATCTACTACCACTCCTTTTGACTGATGAAAAGAAAAAAAAGGCATCCCAAACTCAGCAACTTCATAACATCTCCCACCCCCGAAACCTTAAACTGTGTTAAGTCAAAGAAGCTTGGGGCAAATCCTTACCATGCAGCTTCTTACTGCAGTAAGTCCACAGTCGTTCTCCACTCCAAGCTGGAAGATTGAGACCAAGTATTCAACCAGAGTGCTCACTGGAAACTGGTTGGAGGAGAGGAGGAAGGTAAGAAAAGAGAAGGTGGACAGAGGGCTCAGAGGGAGACCTGGCAGGGAGAGGGAGGAGTTAGGGCATTATTGTTTTCAAATGGCCATAGGCGACTGCATCTTAAGAAGGTGGCATTAGGGACTCTGTGCTATACATAGAGGAGTTACGTTCAAGCAATCATCAAGGTCCCTATTACATCTTGAAAACATCATAGCACAGGTGTCAATATGGTTGTGCCTTGCAGTTCTATATTCAGTGGAGTGTTTCTAGGCATCCAATGTTCCCTGTCCCTAATTCCACTGCACCTTGATTTGAAGAATGTCTGCTCTCCCTGGGCTGGTCCTTCCCAGAATGTGTTACCTGCCAAGGCAGGCTTGACCCTCCTTGTGTTGATGTCCAGGGATGAACTGCTGCTCTCTGGCACCTGTTGCACAACCTTGCCCTGCCTGTGCATTTCAGCTTTCACTTTCAAAACAGAACAAATGGGCTTTTGGTGTTCCCATGTACCTTAAAGATCATCACAAAATACTTTGCCTGAATTGGCCTACTTAAAATAGCATATCTTCATCCGTGGCAATCAAGACTGACCCACTTAAATTTCTGCAGAGATGTCTAGACATCCTCACGTCTTCTTGGAAAATAGGCAGGGGAAAGAGGGTGAGATAGAATTGGCAGCTTTGATGCAAGTGCGGGGAAGGTTGATGGTGATTTCTGAGAACTGGAAAAGGCTGTTTTCATGGGGGAACATTAACATTTACCACCCCTCTGGCCAGATGTGGCTTTTGGCCATTTTTAGCTCTGACTGCGCTTGGCTTTGTTTGGGGAGTAGGGGTGTGTAATCCAAGGGCCAATCCCTTCAGGCTCCTGTGGGCAAGGCAGTACCCAGGGATATTATGGACCGGTCCAACACCTAGAGGAGATTGCGTAAAGAGAGCAGAGTTGGAGTGATGTCAGGAAGATGGCAGACTAAGAAGCTCCAGGTTCCTTGTTCTCCCATGGAAACACTTAAAAAGCAACTATAGCCTAACTGAAACAACTATATGGGAGCTCTGCAAAACAAAGGTCTATAGCAAAAAACCAAATGCCCAGTAGAAAAAGCCACATTCAAAATAGTAGGAGATTCCATGGCATTTTTACTTGCCCTTTCTGCATTCCCTCCCCAGCACAGTGTGGTGCAGTGTGGGGGAAGCAGTGGCTCAGCTCCCAGTTCCCTCCCTGGAACCCAGAGGGAGCGGAGCAACATTGTAACCTGTCTGGAAGCTGCCTGAGGGATTGGTCTCTGTTCTGCCTAACTCAAGAGATCAGACAGGGAAAAGTGGGTAGTTCATATTTTAGGCTAGGAAGAGCTTGAAAAGCAGCAGTGGTCACAGTTAATGAAAGCTGCCAGGGGACTACAAACTTGCAAATGTCTGGGGGCAAGAAATTATAGGTAGAGGAATGCAACAGAACATCTAAGACTCTGAGAAGAAGCCAGGGAGAGACTCCTCAGATGATTAAGGCATTTTAAAGCAGCCACATACACAGGGGAAATAAAAATCGTGTGCATGCACGCGTGCGCACGCGCACACACACACACACACACACACACAGAGGCCTAAGGAGGATGCATGCTCATGTTCAGAAAAGTCCTGAGAAGAACTTAAACCTTCATACCTGGCTGGTTCCAAGGCTCAGAACATGCCCTGCTACTTAGCGGAGAACTTTCCTTGAGTGGAGCCAGTCTGCAAAGACTAGGAGAGATGACTGTTCTTTTCGAGTGCTCAGTGTTCAACAAAAAAATCATAAGGCAGACAAAGAAACAGGAAAAGATGGCCCACTCAAAGGAAGAAAATAAAGTGGCAGAAATGGTCCCTGAAGAAGCACGGGCAATGGAAGTACCAGAGAAAAACTTTTAAAAACCTGTTTTAGGGGCTTCCCTGGTGGTGCAGTGGTTAAGAATCCACCTGCCAATGCAGGGGACATGGGTTCGATCCCTGGTCCGAGAAGATCCCACATGCTGCGGAGCAACTAAGCCCATGTGCCACAACTACTGAGCCTGTGTGCCACAACTACTGAAGCCCGCATATCTAGAGCCCATGTTCCTCAACAAGAGAAGCCCCCACAATGAGAAGCCTGCGCACCTCAACGAAGAGTAGCCCCTGCTGGATGCAACTAGAGAAAACCCGTGCACAGCAACTGAGACCCAACACAACCAAAAATAAATAAATAAAGTAAATAAATTTAAAAGAATTTTAGAAAAAACCACCTGTCTTAAATATGCTTAAAGATCTAAAAGAAAATATGGACAAAGAATTAAAGGAAATCAGGAAAATAATATATAAGCAAAATGAGAATACTAATGAAAGATAGAAATTATAAAAAGGAGCCAAACAAAAATAATGGAATTGAAAAACACAGTAACTAAATTGAAAAAAAATTCACTAGAGACATTCAACAGTGGATTTGAACAAGCAGAAGAAAGAATCAGAGAACTTGACGACAGATCATTTGAAATGATTGAGTCTAGGGAGCAAAAAGAAAAATGAATAAGAAAAGTGAACAGATCCCAAGGACTTATGGGACATCATCAAGCTGACCAGTATACAGATTATGGGATAAAAGAGAGAGAGAAAGGGGCAGAGAGATTATTTGAAGAAATAATGGCTGAAAACTTCCTAAACTGGAAGAAAAGATATGGATCTACAAATCCAAGAAGCTCAGTGAAGATCAAATAAAATAAATCCCCAAAGAGACCCACACAGAGACAATTATAATCAAACTGTTGAAAGTCAAAGAAAAAGAGATCATCTTTAAAGAAGCAAGAGAAAAATGAATCATCACATACAAGGGAGCCCTAATAAGATTATCATTAGATTTCTCAAAAGAAACCTTGCAGGTTAGAAGGCAGCGGAGTGATATATTTAAAAGGCTCAAAAACAGCAACAACAAAAAATCCCCACCCCACTATCAACTGAGAATACTGTTTTAGCCAGCAAAACTCTACTTCAAAAATAGAGAAATTAAAACATTCCCAGATAAACAAAAGCTGAGGGAGTTCATTACCACTAGGGTTGCCCTACAAGAAATGCTAATGGGAGTCCTTGAAGTTGAAATGGAGAAATGCTAGACAGTAAATTGAAGCCATATGAAAATATAAAGACCTCTGGTAAAGATAAATACACAGACAAATATAAAAACCATTATTATTATAATTTTGGTTTGTAATTCCACTATTTTCTACATGATTAAAAAACCCAAGTGTATAAAAATAATTATAAATCCATGTTAATGCATACACGGTATATCAAGATGTAATTTGTGACATCAATAACATAAAATGGGAGAGGGCAGAGCTGTAAAGGAGTGAAGTTTTTATTATTGAGTTAAGGCAAGTTAGTATCAATTTAAAATAGATTGTTACAAAACACAGCTAACATCATACTCATGCAAAAGAATGAAGTTGGACCCTTACCTCACACCATATTAAAAAATTAATTCAAAATGGATCAAAGACCTAGATACAAGACCTAAAACTATAAAACTCTTAGAAGAAAACATAGAAGAAAAGCTGCATGACCTTGAATTTAGCAGTGATTTCTTGGATATGACACCCAAAACATAGGCAACAAGAGAAAAAAATAGATAGATTGGACTTCATCAAAATTAAAAACTTTATGCATCAAAGAACTCTATCAACACTATCAACAGAGTGAAAGCAGGATCTTGAAGAGAGATATTTGCACATTCATGTTCTCAGCAGCATTATTCACAGGAACTGAAAGGTAGATGTAATCCAATGACGAATGAATGGATAAGCAAAATGGAGCATGTACATACAATGGAATATTGCTCAGTCTTTAAAAGAAAATTATGACACATGTTACCATGTAGATAAAACTTGAAGACACTATGCTAAGTGAAATAAATCAGTCACCAAAAGACAAATACTGTATACTTCCACTTATCTGAGGTACATAGAGTAGTCAAATTCATAGAGACAGAAAGTAGAATGATGGTTGCCAGGGGCTGAGGGAGGGGAGATTGGGGAGTTGTTGCTTAATGGGGACAGCGTTTCAGTTTGAGAGGATGAAAAAGTCCTGGAAATGGAGGGTGGTAGTGGTTGCACAACAGGGTTAATGTACTTAATGCCACTGAACCACACACTTAAAAATAGTTAAAATGGTACCTTTTATTATACATATTTTACCACAATGAATTTCAAAAAAAAATCAACCACAAAAATGTAATATAATGGGGGAAAGAAAGAGTAGAGTTGGGAAGAGTGAGGAACAAAGGAGAAAAAGAAAGGGAGGGGTCAAGCAGGAGGGAGGAGCAGGGAGAGAGAGGAGAGAACAGAAACAGGTGCAAACCATGAGATATGGTCAGGTGACACCAAAACGGCTTTCCCAAGGGCTCTTGGGGGGGTGCCAAGTCCCTGAGCACATTCCTTTTCAATTACTGGAAAGGAGGGGGGCACAGTTAAGCCTGTGTTGTGCAGGATGTCCGAGGTCCATATTTACCCTTTTTCTGCCCAGCTTCCAATGGTTGGGAGCTGAGGGGATGCAGCAGAAGTTTGAGAAGGGACATCACAGAAACTGTCCTGAATATTTGGTCTTTTTCAGTTCACCAAAGCCACTGAGAAAACACCCCAGACCATTTATAGAAAAGAGTATATCCCCTTCCCAGGCCACAGACCGGACCAGATCTCCAGGTGGTACAGCAAGAGGAGAGTTGAGGTAAGAGGGCTCGGGACACCCCACTCAGGCCTGACTTCCTCCCAATGCTCAGGAGACACTAACAGCCAGACTCTTTCTAGACCCATTTCCCTCTTAGAAACTCAGGAGTAACCTCATTAAATACCCTCCCCAGCCAGGGGCTGCCAATGTCATTTACCCTTATTTACTGGGTGGACAGATGTCAATCTAATCTCAAGCTGGTAGCATTCCCCTTGGCTGGTACCCCAGCACTTTCCTGCGCCATTTCCCCCATTCCTTCACACTTTTCCAACAGGGTGCAGGCAAAGAATATGGGAAACAAACAAAGGTAAGTGTTCAATTAAGGTAAATGTAGTCAGGAATTACACAAAGTACTCCAAAAGTTAAGTGATGGTGATGTTTAAACAGACAGTGTTTGCAGTAGATGTGCCCAAGCGTCCTGTTCTTTTGTATGAAAAGTGCACCCTCACTTGCTGGGTGCCTGTTTGTGAGTGTGGCTGTGTTCCAGGCTTTCAGAACAGGGAGCAGGGCACTGCAACCTCAGAACATGCCTTCCACGCCCAAGACCAGGCATTTGAGACATTTATCAAATTAGGTGAGAGGGTGCCAGAGGCTCAGAGATCCTGGCCCTTCCAGGAACAGGAGGGAAAACCTCTTCCTATATCAACCCTCATGGGTACTTCCCACCAGCCTCAGCCTGGAGAGATTAAGCTTGTAGGTGCTCACCCACTGGGTGCACAACTATGCCCTGTTCCCACCATGATCTGGGTGTTCCCCCAAGTTATTTCTTCTGCCAGCTTGCTACTCATAGAGGTGATTTCTGTCCCCTCACTCCCACCCCACATAACCCTACCTTTGCCTAAATTCAGGGTGGGGGCAGGGAGGCACAGAATGAGGGATGGACATCCTTCAGGATGGAGCATTTTAGAGCTGGAAGGGACCCAAGGGATTGTCCAGCTCAACACCCTCATTTTCAGATAAAATGTGCCCAAGGGTGGCGAGTGTCTTGTCTGAAGCTGTGTAGCCTGTCGGTAAGGGACTGAGCAGGGGGCTGCTCAGCAAATCAAGAAATCAAGCAAAGAGTCTCCTCAGATCCCTTTTTACCACCTGCCAGAGTTGATTCTTCAACTTCTGCATTTGGGGATTCATGTCAATATAAACAGTGCCAGATTTTCAGTTCTGTGCTAGCATCCCTGGACCCTGTTGGCATCTCTGGTTTGTGCTGTCATATCTGGGTCACACTGCATGGTCCTCGGACCATGCTGATGCTTTGGTGCTGCCAACCATTAGCATTAGTGTGCACTGGAGACACAAACATATTTTAATACAAGGAAGTCAAAATTAGAACCCACAATCCTAACCATCCCCTAACCATCAATGTACATGAGGCATTTAGCCTAGCTCTCAGTATACCTTTGGTGCCCTTTCTTAAAGACATTTGTTGTCCCATCACAAACCCTGATGAAGGGATAACCACACATACATAGAGTCTGGATAAAATTAAGATACCTCCTCCAACACATACACAAAATAGAACCGAGCAATTGGATATTCGTTCCTAAGGATTCTGTTCCAATAGCCTGTTTGTGTGCTGAGAACACTGGACACAGCATCACTTCCACGTGGCTGCTTCAGTGCTGTCAGCTCCTCTGTGTGCTTCACCCTGTGCTCCCCTACTGTGACAGCCTCCATTTCCATCTCCCTCCCCACTTTACTCTTCTCCCTTTGTCAAATGCTGCATCTGCTCTTCAGATTGACCATGGATCAATGGAGTTTTTATCCCCAGGCAGGTGTTTTAATCATGTTTTTTATTTTCTGTATTTTACTTTGATATTTTAGGGGCCTTGCTAATCCTGGAGAGGCTGCCCCTCCCAGGGCTAGCTAATTCCTAGGGACAGTAAACAACTTGCCTGCCATCATGCCTTTCAGATGCAAACCAACCAATCCAGAGCCCATCCCTCCAATCACCTCCTTTATCTAATGCTCACATGCGAGGCCAATATTCCCCACTCCAGGGCCAGGCAGTGACAACCAGAGACACCCTGAATTTATCCAAACTGTGCAATCCTACACTTCTCAAACATGCCTACCCTGCTTTGCCCATTCCTTTGTTGGAAAGCACAACGAAGGCTCTGGGCCATGTTCTATCTTCAGTCCTTCTGCCTCTTGACTGACCCTTGTGCTTCCCATGTGGTCCTGTGTGATGTGACATGCCCCCTCCTCTTGGGAATTGTAAGTGATAAACTCTTCTTTCAAAGGCAGTTGTCTCTATGTCTGTCAGCTTACCGTACCTGATCAAAACAAAAATCTTGTGTACATGGTCAAGATAGCAGAACTGTGCCCCAAACCAAGAGAAACTGCAAGAAAATCCCTCTTGGCCTCTCTCCTTTCCCTGCTGTGCTGCCTCCTCAGAACTTCCCTTGGTTGATGAGAACCCCTCCAACTTGCTTTCCCTGACCTTGGAAATATACTCCAAACACCTGGTGACGCGGATCTTGGGAACCCCTGCTTAATGTCTGTGCCCATCCCCCCTCGTCTCCTTCTGGCATTGTGATCTGACTGATTTATGGAACCACCACTTGAAGTATTTGGTGCAGCCAGTGTTTTTAGGCCATGGTAGGCACAGACCTCCCCACTACTCCAGACAAGAGGACGAGCATGGAAATCCACATCATCTTCCCTGTAAATCAGCCCAGTCCTCTAGGATTCCCTTTTAGGGCCAAGAGGATTTTCTTAGGAAAAGCACTGATTCAGGCAAACATCCCAGAGTCGGGAGAACACGGCTTTCTTCTCCCTGTAAATAACTCCCCACCAAAGAAATCACTCCCTGAGTTGCCAGCTGAGGGACACATAAATCCTTTGCAGGAGAAGGCAATTTATGGAGCATTCTCTGACTCTTCCCATAGTGACTGATTGAAATAGAAGGTGCAGACGTCCGGCTCAGCATTTAACATCTTTCATTTGCCATGGAAATCGGCACTTGGAAGGATGAGACTTGAGACAAATCAAAGGGGGTAATTTCAGATCACAAGGGCATGCGATGAGATGGCTCAGACTCTCCTTATTCAGCTGGGCCTCCTGACTTTCATTTTAATGCATCCCCCTAGCTCGTTCTCGGGATGAGTTGTCTTGGCAGAGGCTGGGAGCTCCTCACACAGAGAACTGACTGCAGCTGAGATGGGATGTGTGTTTGAAGGTGAACTGCGTCATGGTGGGCAGACGAGTGTGTTTCCTGTTGGTGGCTCCCAGGGCTCAGGCAGCCACACTCCCGTGGGGGTCCCCTCTCCATCAGCACCACAGATCTCCATGGCGGGCAGATTCTGTCTCCAGCCACAGCCAGGTGGATGCCTTCCTCCAATTGGTAACATGTGCCCTGTGTCTGTCCTTCCAGGGGCTCCCGTACAAACACCTGATCACCCACCACCAGGAGCCCTCGTGCCGCCATCTAATCAGCACGTACGACGACCATTACAACCGGCATAACTATAACCCAGGCTTGCCCCAGCTCCGCACGTGGAATAGACATAAGTTGCTGTGGCTCCCAGAGAAAGCTGACTTCCCCCTTCTCGGTATTTTTATAATTCGGGATCACCCCCTTTATTGGGCTCTAAAGGGTTCATAACTGCATAGGGCTGAGGTGTGCCCACCTGGTGCGGAAGAACCTCACAGGTGACTCAGACTCCAGAAGAGCATTAGAATGAGAAGATAGGGAAAGAGTCCTGTTTACCCTCCAGGCCACCTGCCCTCTCCCTGTGTTGCTGGATGATGTTGCTGTGTGATGAAACTGTCACCTACAGCAGCATGTTTACCTGGAGCACAGGTGGTGGGGGGCAGCGTCACTGCACACTCAGTTCCATCATCCATTTCGTAAATACTGACCGAGTAATCCCCAGGTGCAATGCCCTCTTGTAGCACCTGGGGACACAGCAGTGACAGATAGGGAGGAATTGCTGCCCTCAGGGAACTGACACCCCCATGAAGAGACACAGAAGACATCATTAATGAATAAGATAACCTAAGATCCAGTACACTGCACCGGGATATGTGGTATGAAGAAAAGAAAACGGGTAGCGGAGAGAAAGTGAGGCAGGTATATTGATTCTCATTTGGATGGGATGACAAAGGACGGTCTTTCTGGAGGAAATAACTGAGTTGAGAAGGAGGGAGCCATGCAGGAATTGGAGGGAAGAACATCCCAGGGGAGACAATAGCGAGTGACAAAGCTGCAAAGCAGGGGTAGAGGAAGTCCAGGTAGGGGCTCATAGGCCACAATAAGGAGTGTGGATTTTGTCCTTCCCTCAGTAACAAGACTTTGCACAGATTTACCAGGAGAGTGCCTTGGTTTGATTTACATTTCAAGCTGCCCCTATCCTTTGCACTTATCTTTTTGTGGAGAGTGAGCGGCTTGTCACAGTGCATTACTTTGCAAGGGTTTCTCGCAAGGTCACTCTCGCAAGCTCGCGCTGCTCCCTTCCCTACTGGGGTGGGGCAGTTACTATCCAGGAGCTGATGGGGCCACCCTCAATCAGGTCACGGGGCTGAATTTTCCAAGGCTTCTCACAGTGCCTGGTCCCTCCGAGGTCCACAGGGAGCAGGCCACACCCTGAGGCTCTCGGGGGTTGGCAGGACCACCACTCTCCTGCAAGCCTCCTTCTCCCCTCTGGTGCACGGCCAGCCTAGCTCCCTGGTACGGCAGCCTGGGAGAACCTGCAGGGTCCAGCCAACCATTCTCCTGTCCCATCAACACTGGCGTCCTCCTCTAAGCCCTGTTCACCCAGACTCTGGTTTGCCTTGCAGCTCCCCCTACAAACTACGGACTCTATGAGCAGTTGAAGCAGAGATGGCTCCCATCACCCGAGGCCACCTGGAGGGAGAATATTTACACTTCTTCCTGCCCCAGACCACCTTCTGGTGCTATGTCTCAGCGGGAGCATGCGGTTCCGGGGCCTCCCCCTCGCCTGCAGCCTGTCCCACACTTCTGAGAACTGCCACCCCATCACAGCCCAGGTGGGATCCCATGGAGGCCCACCACACCGTCGGACCTGCCAGACAGCAGGCGTCTGCAGATACTTCCAGAGTTTTAAATCAGGCCCATCTGAGTGGCCCTTGGAATCATGGTCTGTGTTTTCTACTTTCCACCCCTCCTCCAAACCCACAGGTTCCTTTCTTTTCCAGCCCACAAATAAAGCCCTTTGACACAAGGAGTGTCACGTATGTGCAGAAGACAGACTTGAATGTCAAGAGTAACTGGAAGAACCCATAAGTTCTCATATTTCACACAAGGGGAAACTGAGGCCCAGAGAGGTAACATGACTCCAAGTTCTCACAACTCGGTCCATATCCTCCAGGAATAATGTTTGTTGAATGAATGAGTGACATGAGGAATGGGGAATAGAGGAAGGGTGTGGTAGAAGACATAAGTGACAGCTGACATGGAGCCAGCTGGCCTCTTCACACCTCCTGCACCATCCATTCATCCCACAAACATCCACTGAGCCGTGGTCAAGGCAGCCTCTGGCCTCACAGCCTTCTGTCCAGCAGGAAAGGGATGTTGAATGCATCCCTTTCCTGCATTCAGGAGAGGGTGATGTTGGGGGACAGGCTTACAGAAGTGAGGACCTTGGAGGCCAGTAGGTCATAAGGGAGATCACTGGGGTTGAGCTGAACTAAAGGGGTGCATGAGAGCAGTAATGGGGGCATGGAGACATGACCTAGTGAGCAAGGGCTTCCCTGAGGAGGGGACATTTAGGCTGAGACTGGAACGCTGAGAGGGATGAGCCAGGTGCAGGGACAGGTGGAGTGGGAGGACAGGGTTGCTCAGGTTGCAGGAATGGCATATGTGAGGCTTCGAGTTGGGAAGGAGCTTGGCAGGTTTGTTAAAGGTCCAGAAAGGTGGTGTACTAGTTCTTATTGCTGCTGTAACAAATACCACAAACTCACTGTCCTAAGGTAACACAAGTTTATTCTCTTACAGCTTTAGAGGTGAGAAGTTCACAGCGGATTCTCGGGGTTGTGTTCCCTCTGGAGGCTGTAGGGGTCAATTCTTTCCTTGTCTTTTCCCGCTACCAGGGGACACTTACATTCCTTGGCTTGTGTCCCCTTCCTCCATTTCCAGACCCAGCAGTGTAGCATCTTCTTTCCTCTCTGTCTCCCTCTCTAAGGATCCTTCTGATTATGTGAGGCTCACTGGATAACCCAGCGTCATCCCCCATCTCAAAATCCTTCATCACAACTGCAAAGTTCCTTTGAAATATAAATGATCATATTCACATGTTCCAGGGATGAGGATGTGGACACTTTGGGGGAGCATGAATCATCTGCAGCCTGGATGCCAGGCAGGAGTTCTCTGGGCTCAGTACATGTTCCATCACTTATCCCTCAATCCATCTAATCCTTTCCAGGCAGTTGAGACGGTGGAGGGACAATGGTTAGGGGTGGAGGTGGGACTGAGTGGATCCCAGAGCCCATGGCTGCCCATATGTGGTCAGCGTTCCATGACCTTACACACATACACACACACACAGAGTCTAAAAAGTGGCTGTTAACACTGTAGTGACCGGAAGTAGTTGAGCCGGATTACTAAGCGTTCAAAAGTCAGACGAAAACATTGCTACCAGATTAACAATTGGGCTACACAACCAATAGCAGTAGCCTGATTGGTGGGGGGTTTCCCTACCTTCTGAAAATGAGTGGAAAGGAGGGAGGAATCCAGCCAGAGAGGATGTTTTTCCTACATTCCTGCCTCACGTGGCTGCTCAAAGTGAGGCGGCTCAGCATCCCTGGCAGGTGTGGTGGGTATTTGAGGAGGTGCTTATTAAAACACCAATGTTGGTCCCACCCTCTGAGTTTCTGGATCAGTAGGACTGGGGTGGGCCCAAGAAGTCACTTTTAGAACAAGTTCTCAGGGGACGCTGATGCTGCTGGTCTGGGGACCCCACATTGGGAACCACTGTAGTAGGTGGTGCTACTCCACTTTTATTTTATCTGTGTGGTTTTTGGAATAACATTCTGCAGAGAAAGCAACATGGTAAACATCTGAACCTCATGTTCTTTCACGCTTCCTCCCGTAAGAGAGGAGCCTAAGACTCCAGTATTTTATTACAAGGCTTAAAGTGGGTGCTGGCACAGCATAGGGCAGTATTCGAGAGCACTGACAAACAGAGCTTCCAGTTCTACCACTTACAGGCTGTGTGCCTTGGAAGAAGTTACTGCTCCTCTCTGAATCTATCTGTCTCTCTATGGGTACCATATGGGTACCATATAATCTCTAACTCAGATAAAAACAGAGTCCCAATGTCAAAAAAAAACAAACAACCCAATCCAAAAATGGGCAGAAGACCTAAATAGATATTTCTCCAAAGAAGATATACAGATTGCCAACAAACACATGAAAGAATGCTCAACATTGCTAATCATTAGAGAAATGCAAATCAAAACTACAATGAAGTATCACCTCACACCGGTCAGAATGGCCATCATCAAAAAATCTACAAACAATAAATGCTGGAGAGGGTGTGGAGAAAAGGGAACCCTCTTGTACTGTTGGTGGGAATGTAAATTGATACAGCCACTATGGAGAACAGTATGGAGGTTCCTTAAAAAACTAAAAATAGAACTACCATACAACCCAGCAATCCCACTACTGGGCATATACCCTGAGGAAACCATAATTCAAAAAGAGTCATGTACCACAATGTTCATTGCAGCTCTATTTACAATAGCCAGGACATGGAAGCAACCTAAGTGTCCATCGACAGATGAATGGATAAAGAAGATGTGGCACATATATACAATGGAATATTACTCAGCCATAAAAAGAAACGAAATTGAGTTATTTGTAGTGAGGTGGATGGACCTAGAGTCTCTCATACAGAGTGAAGTAAGTTGGAAAGAGAAAAACAAATATGTATGCTAATACATATATATGGAATCTAAAAAAACAGACAAAAAAATGGTTCTGAAGAACCTAGGGGCAAGATGGGAATAAAGACGCAGACCTACTAAAGAATGGACTTGAGGATACGGGGAGGGGGAAGGGTAAGCTGGGACAAAGTGAGAGAGTGGCATGGACATATATACACTACCAAATGTAAAATAGATAGCTAGTGGGAAGCAGCCACGTAGCACAGGGAGATCAGCTGGGTGCTCTGTGACCACCTAGAGGAGTGGGACAGAGAGGGTGGGAGGGAAGGAGATGCAAGAAGGAAGAAATATGGGAACATATGTATATGTATAACTTATTCACTTTGTTATAAAGCAGAAACTAACACACCATTGTAAAGCAGTTATACTCCAATAAAGATGTTAAAAAAAAATAGATACAACCACTATGGAGAACAGTATGGAGGTTCCTCAAAAAACTAAAAATAGAACTACCATACGGGGCTTCCCTGGTGGCGCAGTGGTTGAGAATCTGCCTGCTAATGCAGGGGACACAGGTTCGAGCCCTGGTCTGGGGGGATCCCACATGCTGCGGAGCAACTAAGCCTGTGCTCCACAGCTACTGAACCTGTGCTCTAGAGCCCGTGCTCCGCAACAAGAGAAGCCACTGCAATGAGAAGCCCGCGCATCACAACGAAGAGTAGCTCCTGCTCGCGGCAACTAGAGAAAGCCCGCGCGCAGCAACGAAGACCCAACGCAGCCAAAAATAAATAAATAAATAAATAAATTTATTTAAAAAAAGAGAAATACTGTATGTTCTCACTTATATATGAAATCTAAAAAAAGTCAACTCGTCTTTTTTCTTTCTTCAATGGAAGCTTCTTAAACTGTCTCTTTATTTCTCCAATTCACTGTATGATTGCTCTTGATTTTCTAAAATGATGATGCCTTTATTTTCATCACTGGTCATGGAAAAGAATCATAATAGAAAAAGTTCAATGAAATACATAAAAGTTGAGTGGAAATATAAAGAAAATTCCTAGAACTTTATGATCACTGGTGCTTTCATCCTAATGATCACCTTCTGGACATCTCAGCATGTTGACCTAGGATGATCACAAATATGAATTACATCATTCTGTTACTTACCCAGTTTCATTTGCCCCATGGTCAGCAAGCCAAAGGCCAAGATTCTGAGGTTTGCAGTTGGGAGAGCCCTTATTTACAAGGGAGCCAAGAAAGGAGACAGGAGAACAAGTCTGAGACCTTCCTCTTCATAGGCGAAGGAGCAGGGATATTTATGGGTGAACAGTATAGGGAGGTAGAGGTGCAGGGAAAGTTGATTCAAGGCAGGAAAATGGTGAGGTAATAGATGCTCTGGGCACGCTTGTCTGAGTTACATGCTTTTTCATGGAATACATGTTCAGAAGATGGTGGCTTTAGCATGATCTGAGGATGGAGTTTTTGGCCCTCTCATGTAAAAATGTCATACACTGTACACTCATGAAGGTCCAGTTGAATGGTCGCTGGTCTTGACTGGTTTGAACCGGGCAAGACTAGATCCATGACCTGAAAAAAACAACTTAAAAAATTATTAATATAGTGAACCATATGTCAGAGGTGTTATCTTTAGAGGGTGGTTAAAGGAATCTTGTAATATATTGTCTAAGGTATGGGAAGCTTACAGGGCATGCAATTCGCAGGAACAATGAAGACGAGCTTGACAGGTGAAGACAGGTTACAAGAGGAGGGTTTTAAACAAGCTGTTCCCTTCTCTGCTGTTCTGTGAGGCAAACTCAAGTTACCAGTTTCTGTTAACCCTATGAGTTGGGTTTCAATTCCACAAGGATGGAGCCCATGTAACCTTTACTTCCTAAACTCCATCTAGGCCTAGTGGAATCCCAGGAATATAATAATCATTTGTAAGACATGACCTGAAATAATGAATGAGAGGGTGATTGTTATAATCATAGGAAATTTTATACAAGAACAGGTTACATTATAAAGTCAATCATGTGACCTGTATGTATTTTACTTTAACCTACTATGTTCAGCACTGCCTTCTTATTGTGTTTTGTGTGACTTGTTAAAAAAAAAAATCATGAGCCTACAAAGACATTAGCCTCCTGTACACTGTTTCTATCCCATGCACCTGTGTTTTAGTTGACTCAGGCTATTATAACAGAATACCATAGACTGGGTGGCATAAACAAAGAAAATTTATTTCTTACAATTCTGGAGCCTGGAAACCTTAGATTATGGAGGCAGCATGATCGGGTTGTGGAGGGAGCTAGCTTCCTAGTTTCCTCACATGGTGGGGCGTGGGGGAGCTCAGGTCTCTTCATTCCCATCTAAGGGCACTAAACCTATCATGGGGCTCCATCTCCATGATGTCCTCCAAACCTAGTTACCTTCTAAGGGACCACCTCCAAATCCCATCACACTGGGGATTAAAGCTTCAAGATATGAATCTGTGGGATGTGCATGTGTTTGGGTGTGGCAGGAGGAGTAGGGAATGGGGAACAAACATTCAGTTCATAGCAACCCATCACCGTACAGAGAACAAGACCCCAGTGGACCAATCAGCATTCCAGCGGCCATCCTCCTCTGGAGGCCACCCTCAAGTCTCCTGTAAACTGCCAAGGCTATGGGGACTCCTGTGTCTTTCCACTTCTGTGGGTCTCCAACACGACTGCTCTGTCCAGGCCAGGATGCGGGTTGTGTTCTCTCCCTTCTTGCTCCTTTGTCCACTGACAACATTATCTCCAGGCACTCATCACAGTGAGTGTGAGACCGTTAATCAGATCATGGAAATCTTTCAAAGGATCCCCTCTTCATTCCAACTCCCACCTGCCTGTGACCTGCCTGTGCCCTCCCTGCCCAGCATCAGTGACTTTCACCTGTTCCCAAGTTGGCCACACACTTCACTAAATCAGCGTTTGCACCGTCCACCCAGTGCCCCAACACAATCCCCTCAACTGAAAACGTTCTTTGTTTGACCAAAATTTATTCAGGCTCCTGAATCCTCTCCTGGGATTGTCTGTGTACTTCCTTGTAAAATCCAGTTTCAATAAGAACCATAAGTCAGTTCAGCAAGAATCCCCACGCTTGATATCTGATGACCCCAAAAATCTGATCAAATTTCCTCACTGCCCACTATTGGTATCAGATCATGCTGGGCTGCCTTTAGCAAGAAATCTGTTACGTTGGTTCAGCCAGAATCCCTCCCAGACCTTATTAATTTACCAGCCAATAACCCCCCTGCTTTTTGGATGTGAATCCCTACTTCTATCTGTTGAAGTTTGAATGAAGCCAAGTCACATGCTGGGTATCTTTTCCTCTATTGTCATAGTCCTGAATAAAATTTGCCTTCACCACGTAAACCTGTGTCTGTCTCTGATTTTCTTCTGACACATCTCCCTCAACAGATTACTGCTCAGGCAGGACATCTCCTTCTGATTATCCCACAAATGCCCACAAATCCGACAACGACCAACTTGGAGTCTAGCCACTTTTGATATTTTCCATATCAGCCCTCGAGTTTTTTTCAGAAAATTAGTTTTAACTTCTCACTGTAAAGCAATGGTCTTTTTGGACCTCATAGAAACTGCCATCCCATAGAAACATCGCCGGCTTAAACTCTGCAATTTCCGCATTTCCACTAACATCATGTGAAGGCTCTCTGTCAGTCCTTTGCAACATTTAGGTTGTCTGACAATTTGAGGGGTCCTTCTGATCCTGTCACCTAATTATTCACTGCACAGAAATGGGAAGATTACTCTACCTGGAAGAGACCTTGATTCACCAGCCTAAAAATGGGGAAAATAGCAGCGATGTTTAGATTTTCTCTGAAGGTGATCTGAGGTAGTGAATAAAAAGTGTCCGCACCATTCTTACCCAGTTTTTGTTCAATAAACAGAGATGTTTATGATTATCATTGGTACTAATCTCACTCTACCGCATGTCTTTACTAAAAAGGATGGTTGACCTGGGAGTTAAAATGTCTACTGAGTAGAATCCAATTTAACCCTATTTTATGCAAAGGCCATTTATACCCATGGCAGAAATGTGGTGAAAGGAATCTTCCGGAACGTGACCCAGAGGGAAAACACACTTAAAGAGTCCTTGACTTGGTGGCCAGTGCTATATAAGAATTGTTTGGGCATCAAATAAATGGGGTGGGAGAGAGACATGGAAAATTCTTAGAGATGGAGAAAGGATCTCCCTTTATTTGTGAAGTTAAACTTCAAAAGAATCTCTGTGTGATGCAGCCCAGGTGGGAGTCATCCCTGAATGTGGTAGAACCTTAAGCACCAAATAGAAGAGAAAAAAATTTCTCTCTTTATGAAGAGAAAAAAAGGTTTATTTCTGTGCCTAATTGTGTCTCCTTGTTCAGAATCTGTCTTGAACTTAGCTAAGTTTGAGAAAACAGTAATTATCTAAATACATTTGCAAAGGGGCCAATGGGATTATGGTTCGGCTTCCAACACCCAGGAAAATGTTTGGGGCTATTTGTCATCTGGAAAGTGTCCTCAGTGAGAAAAAAACTTAAAGAAAACCTCTCCTGGTAGCATCTGCCCCTGGATGACCGTGTTATTTGCGACTGACCCACGTTTATTTCTTCCCTGGCTGCAAGTTCCCAAAGAGCCCACAGTGCCCACCCTCAGTGGCTCTCAGTCTTGGAAATGTCTGATCCCAGGACTCACACCTCTCTCTCTTCTCATATTCTTAGATTTAGTCTTTTCATGGTGTTTGCTGTGCTGATCCCAACTTTCTAGGAGGAAACACCCTCAAATGTGACACTGTTTCCTCTAAGCCACTCTCTTTTACTTTCTAAATATCACCCAGAGAAATGTCTTTAAATCTCCATCCTCCTTAAGAGAATAAGAACTCTTTATTTTCAACTGTTGCAATCATTCAGTGGTCCCTTCAGGAATGCCCAGCTCCAAGAGGTGAAGCCCCCACCCTTACTTCTCACTGTGATCTTGACATACCCACCTTCACAGAAGGCTTGGCTTAAGGCTGGAAAACCAACCACATCTACAAAAGCTCTTCCCTTGCTCCCTGAATAGGCTCATCATCTCCTATCCTTGCTACATAACATCCAAGTGACAAGTTGATACAGAAACATGTTTATTTTGTTTTCTTTGGGAACAATACCACTGTCCTAATGAAGCTGTTTTAATTCAGGGACATTTTGATAACTTTGATATGGCCAAAGATCCCCCAATAATGATGCTTTCAAGTTATGTTTTTTTCTTGTCCGATGTCAGGAAGCAATAATCCCTTTCCTGTTTGACCCCCAGGAATATAACTGTCTGTATTGGTAGAATACAGTCAATGTTTGTGGAGTGAATCCATGAATGGGTCCTTGATTCCCCCTCCATCATTCTTTCTGTTTCCTGAATGGATATCTGATTCAATCAAGTAATCTGGAGAAGAATGAAGATCCAATCAGGATCAATCCAATGGGCAGTATGGAATAAAATCAAGGATCCTTTTCTGATTGAGTTAGTAGTTGGCCAGAGGGGTGATGGGATTAGAAAGGTGTATAAAAGCCTCAGCCTCTGAAGAAGGAATGCAGAATCTTCTGGCTTCAGAGTCACTGGCTGGGGTCTCCACATGGTCTGAGGTCCGAGCACCCCGCCAACCTCATCATAGCGGTAAGTTACCAACCTCAGCTAAAGACACCCTCTTCTTACCCACGGTTAGCTAATCTTGAAGGGTAGCATGGATCTCTGGATGGCACAGAGAGTTTTTGAAAAATCATTTTTTTCAGATGAACACATTTCAGGTTTTGGTTTTGCCTCTCAGTGTAGTTTTGCCTAAATCTCAAATATTCTGATTTGTTCTTTGGCTTATCTCATTTTTAAATGTCCCCACCAAGCAGATATTATTTTTTAAAATATTTATTTATTTATATTTTTATTTGGCTGAGCCAGGTCTTAGTTGCAGCACGTGGAATCTTCGTTGCGGTATGCGGGATTTTTAGTTGCAGCATGTGGGATCTAGTTCTCTGATCAGGGATTGAACCCCGGTCCCCTGCATTTGGAGCACAGAGTCTTAACCACTGGACCACCAGGAAAGTCCCTCAAGCAGATATTCTTAATAAAAAACATCTGTTTGGAATGTTATTTCTTGAAATTTAAATTTAAAATATATATTTTGTGGACAAATAGCATTCATTGTAGGAGTATCTCCTTAATCTTTACCAGCCAAGTTAACTGAGGTAACTGAGGATGTAGGCTGTGTTGGTCCACATGACACTCCTCTTCCCATAGATTTAGGGCTCTAAGTCGTGGTCTGAAAGTCTTTCCCAAATAAAGATTAGAGTCAGCTTTCAGGCTCCTTGGTACATACTTCCCAGTAGGACAGGAATTAAGCAAAGCAGTGGATGGAACTGAATGAGCTAGTGGTTGCCTTTCCTCCTCATTGGCACTTGTGAGATGCTTGTTCTAGATCCAGTAGGGAACATGTTATAGTTTTCTGCCCCCTGAGTCCACAGTGTAATATGGGCTAATTGAGGCACTTCTGTCTCTGCCAGAGCAGTGACATTGGCCTGAGTAGGTACTTCTGAAGGTTTGGGAGACAGTCTGAGGTGTGCTCCTGCTTGGCCTAAAATCGATGCCTTGTTCCCTGGCAGTTTCCACAGGATTCCTTTTGGAGCTGAGTCAGGATGAGTGTCCAGAACCCACCCAGACTCCTGGACCTGGCGGGAACAAGCCTGCTGAGGGATGAGGCCTCAGCCATTTCTGCTGTGGAAGATCTGCCCACTGAGCTCTTCCCACCACTGTTCATGGAGGCCTTCCATGGGAGACACATCGAGACCCTGAAGGCCATGGTGCAAGCCTGGCCCTTTGTCCGCCTGCCTCTGGGGGACCTGATAAACATGCCTCATGTGGGGCCCTTACAAGCAGTGCTGGAAGCACTTGATGTCCTACTTGCCCAGAAGGTTCGCCCTAGGTGAGTCTGATTCGCATAGCCTGGTAAAATCCTGGGTGTCCTGGAAGAGACAGGTGGGGTGAGGGAAAGTAGATGGACAAGGGATGGACCAGAGGGTTCTGATGATGCCAGTGAGGGAGTTCAGAGGCCTTGGCTCACTATGGGAAATGCCTTCCTGATATGTAAGGGTACCTTAGATGCAAGGGGGGTTGAAAGAACATGCCCCATCTCCTTCCTGTGACGCTTAACAGTACTAGAAGTGAAGAACCAGAAAGGGGCGGAGGGGAAAGGGAGACGGAGGAAAGTGAGGCAGAGAGGGAAGAGGGGGAGTCAGCAGGTGATGACAGAAATGTGAAATAAAAACACAGGTGGACAGTCTGTTGTCAATTCTGAGACAGTGGTTTTATTCTGTGTGGATTTTAATGCACCCCCACTAATCTGTTCCCCATAGGAGGTGCAAACTGCTAGTGCTGGATTTACGGGATACGGGCCAGATCTTCTGGAGCATGTGGTCTGGAGCCAGCACTCACGGGTGCTCAAGCTCAGGAACGGTAGCAGTGGCTGAGCACAGGTCAATGACACAGGAGCCCTTGGCTTCCTTGGAGGTGTTCATAGAACTTTGCCTGAAGAAAAGGACCCTGGATAATTTCCTCACCTACCTCCTCAGGTGGGTGGAGCAGAGAAAAGTTTCCATACACCTGTGCTGTAAGAAGCTGAAGATCGTTTCAATGCCCATGGAAAATATTATGAAAGTCCTGAGTATGGTGCAGCTGGACTGTATCCAGGAGGTGCAAGTGAATTGCACCTGGCATCTGTCCACCCTGGCCATGTTTGCTCCTCTCCTGGGCCAGATGGGTAATGTGCAGAGACTCCTTCTCTCCCCCATTCTTGTGTCTGCCTTTGAGGAGCAGGAACAGCAGCACGTTGTCCAAATTACCTCTCAGTTCCTCAGGCTGCACCACCTCCGGGATCTCTATATGGAATCTCCCTCCTTCCTTGAAGGCTGCCTGGACCAGATGCTTAGGTGAGAGTGAGCCACTGACCAGGTAACAGTGAACATAACACTAGAATGTCACGTGAACTGTGTCATTTGCTGCTCTATCCTGAAGTGTGGTATCCCATAACCACACAAATCAAGGTAGAGGAACAAACTGCTATAGAGGTTCTGTAATGGGACACCTTAGCAGAAAGCTATAGATCATGGGGTTAGGATCCATTGAGGGTGGACATGGGTTCTTCCTTAGGAAGAGATATCTATGTCAGATGACTTAGGAAATTAGGTAAGTGAAGAGGGCATTAAAGAAGGGAAACCACCTCAGACCCGAGCAATTCTAAAGAGAAGCTCTGGGGAATTCCCTGGAGGTCCAGTGGTTAGAACTCTGCACTTTCATGGCTGAGGGCTTGGGAAACTACCATACCACAAGCTACATGGCAGAAAGAGAGAGAAAGAGAGAGAGAATCTCTGTGCTTACCACGTTTGTGAACACAATGAGCTTGTCTCAAATTCCCAGTCTCTAAAAGGCTGTCTTTTGCTCCAGAAAAGTTAATTAATATTTAAGAAATGCATGATTCTGAGAGGACGGTAGTGGAGCAGGAGCCACAGATAATAAAAAAAAGTGGTAGATGGTTTGCAGATGATGCAGGGTTGTAAGTGAGCCCCTGCAGACTGGCAACCCCTGTTGATGATGTGGGATCTTGTCCAGTTTGATTCTCTATACATGTCTCCCACCAGCCTCAACTGGCCCAGAGATACAGGTGCCTAGGGCTTAAGCATGGTCTGAAAGAAGCCTGAGCTGAAAGCATTTTATGTTTTCTCTCCCAATATTCAAATTCAGTGATGCTCACACTTGATTGAGACTCAGTGTTAGGGTCTCTGCTGAGCAGGTTCTAGTGCATTTCATTATCTTCATTCATCATTTAAAAGAGGTGAAGTAAGTTTCACTCTGCTTGACCCATGAGGAAAGAGAGCTTTCAAGATACTGTAAAGTTGACCCACTCACACAAAGAAGATGACAGGAGTCAGTCTAAAATGAGACTGGTCATTCTAGGTATTGACCTTCTTAAGGCAGTTAGTAGGACCTTGGCTTTGGGCAAATCAACTATCTGCCAAATTTAGCTCATGCCACCCTGGTTTCTCAGACCTAATTGCTTGTTTTCTCCCCAGATGCCTGAAGACCCCCTTGGACAACCTCTCAATAACTAACTGCCGGCTTACAGATTCAGACTTGATCCATCTCTCTCAGTGCCCAAACATCCGTCAGCTAAAAGGCCTGGATCTGAGTGGTGTCACGCTGACCGACTTTAGTCCTGTGCTCCTCCAAGTTCTCCTGGAGCAAGTTGCAGCCTCCCTCCAGGAACTGAACTTAGAGCAGTGTGGGATCAGTGACTTTCAACTTGAGTCCGTCCTGCCTGTCCTGAGCCACTGTTCCCAGCTCAGGACCTTTAGCCTGTGTGGGAACCTCCTCTCTATGACCATCATGGAGAAGTTGCTGTGTCACACCACTGGTATGCCCCATTTAAGTGATGAGTTTTATCCTGCACCTCAAGAAAGTTACAGCCCTCATGGAGCTCTCCACCTGGGCAGACTTGCCCAGCTTCGGGATGAGCTAATTGAGATTATGAGGAATTTAGGATGTCCCAGGACCATCTGGCTTAGCTCCAGCCCATGTCCTCGCTGGGGCAATAAGACATTCTATCAAGAGGAGCCCTTTCTATACCACTGCTATATCTCTGCCTAGTTGGGTGCATCTATCAAAAGCTTTCTTCTGGGCATTTGGAAACCAAAATCTAGACAATAGATGCATCATGAAAGGAAAACAGACCTATGATTTCAGATATCAGCTCAATGTGAATGGGAAAAGGAAAGGTGACCCAGCACAGGTGCAGGATTGCACTGGAAATGTAGATGCTGGGAGGTGAGGGTACTTTCAGGGGCATGTACTTATAGCATCAGACATATGAATCTAAATTTCTGGATAGAAATTTGGGCTGGAGACACACATGTTGGCGTTATCCCTGGGGGTGGTGATTGTAAAGAAATGGTCAGAAATAAAGAGACCTTCAGTGTAAATGGACTGGTGTCCTCCATGGTATATTATCCTGTTTTCTCTGTTTTCACTTCAGTAATCTCCAGTTACTGATGAAAGAAAATGCACCAAATTGTCTATGATCGGGAACCCTACTGTTCCCATCAGTTCTCTATTCTGTCTTGGACATCATTGACCTCCTTACATACTTCTGTGGCTGTTCAGTGGGTTAATACACACAACAAGGGAAAAATACTCAGTGGTCAATGACGAGCTCTTGACAGGGCCCTCACTGCTGACTCAGGCCATGACCCTGGACATGAGCAGCCCTCATAGTTCTCTAAGTGGGTCCATTAGTCCCAGTTCCTGGCCTTCGTGTGTGCTGGGAAAGGGCTTCACTACACAGGTCAAGACCTCCAGTTCTGGAAGGGGTCGTCCACACTGCAGATGAACCAGACTCTCTTGTCCTTGTCAACCCATGCTTGTCATGAGGGGGTAGTGGTCCTCCTTGAGTTAAACTAGTTGTGACCAGTAAAGACATACAATTTCCTTTTAGCATAATACTAAAATCATACGAGCATATAACAGGGTTTTAGTATTTCCAAACCACATTAAGAAATTATATCCTGTTGTAGGGTTACGTCATGTCATTGAAAGACTGACATTAATCCTCTAACACCTACTATCTCTCCCTATCAGGGAAGACTAGTATAGCATGCTTTATTATCAACATATCAGCATGTATAAAAAAACACCTCCTATATACATCTTATAACTCATAGTCAACCCTCCCTACTCTCAGTTCCACATCCTCAGATTCAACCAACTGCAGATGGTGTAGGGCTACATTTACTGTAGAAAAATATCTGCAGGTAAGTGGATCTGGGCAGTTCAAAGGTATGTTGTTCAAGAGTCATCTGTATATACAGATATATATTAGGAGGGATTTATTATGGGAATAGATTTACACGGTTACAGAGACGGAGGAATCTCACAGTCTGAAAGCTAGAGTACGAGCAAAGCCAGTTTTATAACTCATGCCAAAGCTTAGGGCTGAAAACTGGGGGAGCTGATGATGTAACTCCAAGTGGGAGGCTGAAGGCTTGAGAACCAGGGGACCACTCATGTAAGTCCTGGAGTCTCAAGTCTCAAGAGCCAAAGGCTGCTATGTTCATGGTCAAGAAGAGAAAGAGGGAGAGAAGAGTGTCTTGTTCACTCAGGTCCCCAAGATATTGGATGATGCCCACCCACATTGGTGAGGGCAGATCTCTTTACTCAGTTGATGGGTTCAAATGTTAATCTCTTCCAGAAACACCATCTCAGAAATACCCAGAATCAATGTTACATAAAATTAACCGTCACAGAGACCATAAACAAAGGGCACCCAAATGAAGGTTCCTTGCTGAGGATTCAGGGGCTGGTATTGTTGGCTCAGGGGATGGAGTGGATATTGGGCTGGGGGGATCTTAGGCAAGAGGCACAGCTTCTCCATAAAATGGAGGTAATCATGCACAAACAGCATATGGGGTTCCTGTAGAATGAATGAGATAATGCATGTTGAGGCCTTAGCACTGGACCTGGCATACAGTAGGAGCTCAATAAATGACTTGTTTCCTTCTTTTCCCCTGCTAGCAGAAACCCCCAGGATTCTTCATTCCTCAAGCTTACCCTCTATTCTTACAACAGGAAGGAAAGAAGAAAGGACTCATCATTTACATGAGGCCAGCAATGAATCATCATTCACCCAAGCTGCTTTGGCAGCCAGCACTGGGAGGGGCAAGGGGAATGTCATAGGAAAGATTCCATTCCTCTCTAGTGATAGACATTCTGAGCCTCATGACTCCTAGGCCACCTGCTGGTAGATCAGACCAAATGGCAAAAACCAGTGTTGCAAGCAGGTCTGTAGTGTTCAGCATTCTAAAAAATCTGCTGTAATGTAAATGCTCATTTAGTATAAATATTTGTACTGTAATTTATATAAATATAGAAGAAATAAATTGTCTTTTAAAATTATAAAGACAATTTAGTACTTAAAAAAAAATGCATGTGTAAATTTACATTTCCACCAACAGTGTAAGAGGGTTCCCTTTTCTCCACACCCTCTCCAGCATTTATCGTATGTAGATTTTTTGATGATGGCCATTCTGACTGGTGTGAGGTGATACCTCATTGTGGTTTTGATTTGCATTTCTCTAATAATTAGTGATGTTGAGCAGCTTTTCATGTGCCTCTTGGCCATCTGTATGTCTTCTTTGGAGTAATGTCTATGTAGGTCTTCCACCCGTTTTTTGATTGGATTTTTGTTTTTTTGATATTGAGCTGCATGAGCTGTTTGTACATTTTGGAGATTAATCCCTTGCCAGGAAGTTCCTTAAAAAACTAAAAATAGAACTACCATATGACTCAGCAATCCCACTCCTGGACATATACCCAGAGAAAACCATAATTCCAAAAGATACATGCATCCCAATGTTCATTGCAGCACTATTTGCAATAGCCAGGACATGGAAGCAACCTAAATGCCCATCAACTGAGGAATGGATAAAGAAGATGTGGTACATATACACAATGGAATATTACTCAGCCATAAGACGGAATGAAATTGTGCCATTTGCAGAGACACGGATGGACCTAGAGACTGTCATACAAAGTGAAGTAAGTCAGAAAGAGAAAAACAAATATCGTATATTAACACATATATTGGAATCTAGAAATATAATACAGATGAACCTATTTGCAGAGCAGAAATAGAGACACAGACATAGAGAACAAACATATGGACACCAAGGGGGGAAAGAGGGGGTGGGATGAATTGAGAGATTGGGATTGACATATATACACTACTACGTATAAAATAGATAACTAATGAGAACCTACTGTATAGCACAAGGAACTCTACTCAGTGCTCTGTAATGACCTATGTGGGAAGGAAATCCCCAAAGGAGGGGATATATGTATACGTATAGCTGATTCACTTTGCTGTACAGCAGAAACTAACACAACATTGTAAAGCACTATACTTCAATTAAAAAAAAAATGCATGTGGATATTTAAAAAAATGTTAACTTGATTTGGATCCTCAAAAGAAAAGTGTCTTTAAAACTGATTTTAAAGACCATTCAAAAAGAATTGTTTGTTCTTTGAAAAATATTTAGAAAAACAAAATTTCAGAGCTGGAAGGATTACAATTATACTTTTTAAAGTAGACTTTATATTTTAGAGCAGTTTTGTGTTCTAAGTAATATTGAGCACAAGGTAAGAGAGGTTCCATTTAAATCCTTCCCCCACCATGTACATAGCCTCCCCAGCTATCAACATTCCCCACTGGATGGGTACATTTGTTATAACAAATGAACCTACATTGACACATCATCATCAACCAAAGTATATAGCTTATATTGAGGTTCCCTCTTGGTGCTGTGCATTCTGAGTTTTGACAAATATATAATGACATGTATCCACCACTGTAGTATCATACAGAGTATTTTCACTGCCCTAAAAATCATCTTTGCTCTGCCTAATTATCCCTCATCCACATCAACCCCACCTCATCACCTCAACACCTCAACTGATTTTTTTCACTGTTCTCAGAGTTCTCCTTTTCCAAAATACCATATAGTTGGACTTATACAGTATGTAGCCTTTTTCAGATTAATTCTTTCAGTTAGTAATAGACACTGAGTGTTCTTCCATGCATTTTCATGGTTTGATAACATTCCATTTTCTGTATATATCACAGTTTATTGAGTCTTTCACGTACTGAACGACAACTTGGTTGCTTCCAAGTGTTGGCAATTATGAAACAGCTGGTATAAACTTCCATGTGCCTGTTTTTGTGTGGATATAAGGTTTCAAGTCATTTGGATGGATACCAAAGAGTGAGATTTCTGGATCATAGGATAACGATTCTTATTAAAATTATTTTTTCATGACAATCTCCCCTGTTAGACAGATATTGTCCCATAAAGGGCAGGAACAGTGTCTCAATCACTGCCCATAACTGCCCACAGAGACTTGCATGGCAGTAAAAGATTATAGCTGCATGGTCCATGGAAAGCTTTATCATCAGTTTATAGTCAAATATTATTTTTAACTAAAATGCCAATTTGGAGAAAATCAAGGTTAGCTGGCTGACAATAATATAAACATGTAGGGTATAGAAGAAATAGCATTTGCAGTCAATACATATGTCCACGTAAATTACCTATGAAAGAAAACTCCATTTGTTTTCCATTCTTTTGTTGGATTTGCCCAAGTAATAAACAACATTCTCAGTGTAAAATATTCCAATAATACAGATAGAAGAAGCATCTCTCCTGAACTTCCTCCTCATATGTGTGTGTATATATACATATATGTATAGTATATATAATATATATACTATATATATAGTATTATGCCATGAAAAGAAAGATATCCTACCATATTCCACAAAAAGGATGAACTATGAGGGCATTATGCTAAGTGAAATATGTCAGAGAAAGATAAACATAGTATGTTCTCACTTATATGTGGAATCTAAAAAACTGAACTCCTCTTTTTCGTTCCTCATGGAAGCTTCTTAAACTCTGTCTTTTTAATTCTCCAATTCACTGTAGGTTGGGTCTTGATTTTCCAAAATGATAATGCCCCTATTTTCATCACTGGTCATGGGAAAGAATCTGACAATAGAAAATGTTCAATAAAATACAGAAACTTGAGTGGAAATATAATGAAAATTTACAGAACTTTGCAATCTCTGGTGCTTTCACCATAATGATCACCCTTTGGACATCTCAGCATGCTGATCTAAGATGCTTACAAGTATGAATTGCAATATTCTGTTACTGAACCAGGTTCATTTGCCCAACAGTCAGCAAGCCAAACAACAAGATTCTAAGGTTTGCAACAGAGAAAGTGTTAATTTACAAGACAGCTAAGGGAGGAGACCGGAGAACAAGTCTGAGATCTACCACTTCAAAGGCAAGGGAGCAGGGATATTTATGGGTGAAGGGTATAGTAAGGTTGGAGGTGCAGGGAAAGGCGATTGAAGGCAGGAAAAAGGTGAGGTAATCACTGCTCTGTGCAGGCATATCTCTGTTACATGCTACTACATGGGATGCATGTTCAGAAGATGGTGGCATTAGCATGATCTGAGGATGCAGTTTTTACCCCTCTGACGTCAAATGGTCATTCACTGTGCACTGCCACAGGCCCAAATGAATGGTCGCTGGTCTTGACTGGTTTGAACTGGGCAAGACTAGATCCATGACCTGAAAAAAACAACTTAAAGAACCATTACTATAGTGACTTATATGTCAGAGGTGTTATCTATAGGTCACAGTTAAAGGAGTGTTGTAATGTATTGTTTAAGGTATGGGAAGATTTCAGGGTATGAAATTTGCAGGAACAATGAAGACGAGCTTGACAGGTGACCTCAGGTTACAAGAGGAGTGTTTTAAACAAGCTGTTCCCTTCTCTGCTGTTCTGTGAGACAAACTCAAGAATTTCTATTAGTTTCCAGTTTCTGCTAATCCTATGAAGTGGGTTTCAATTCCACAAGGATTGGATTCATGTAACTTTCACTTCCTAAACTTCATCTACACCTAGTAGAACCCCAGGATTATAGTAAATATTAATAAGATATGACCTGAACTAATGAATGAAAGAGTGATTGCTATATTCATAGGGAACCTTATATAAGAATGGATTACAGTATAAAGTCAATCATGTGACCTGTATTTTATTTTAACCTACTATGGACAGCATCACCTTCTTATTGTGTTTTGTGTGATTTGTCCAAAGAAAACATTCATGGGACCACAAAGTCTTACACTTTCCCATACACTCTTGCTATCCCATTCATATGTGTTTTACTTGATTAAGGCGACTATAGCAAAATACTATGGACTGAGTGGCTTAAGCAAAGAAAATTTATATCTTATGATTCTGGAGCCTGGAAGGCTGAGATCAGGGAGGCAGCATGGTCGGGTTGTGGAGGGAGCTAGCTTCCTAGTTTCCTCACATGGTGGGGGGTCCTTCTAAGGGCACTAAACCTATCATGGGGCTCCATCTCCATGACGTCCTCCAAACCTAGTTACCTTCTAAGGGACCACCTCCAAATCCCATCACACTGGGGATTAAAGCTTCAAGATATGAACCTGTGGGATGTGTGTGTGTTTGGGTGTGGCCGGTGGAGTAGGGGATGGGGAACAAACATTCAGTTCATAGCAACCCATCACCGTACAGAGAACAAGACCCCAGTGGACCAATCAGCATTCCAGCGGCCATCCTCCTCTGTTTTCCCCACACCCACCCTCAAGCCTCCTACAAACTGCCAAGGCTATGGGAACTCCTGTGTCTTTCCACCTCTGTGGGTCTCCAACACGACTGCTCTGTCCAGGCCAGGATGCGGGTTGTGTTCTCTCCCTTCTTGCTCCTTTGTCCACTGACAACGTCATCTCCAGGCACTCATCACAGTGAGTGTGAGACTGTTAATCAGATCATGGAAATCTTTCAAAGGATCCCCTCTTCATTCCAACTCCCACGTGACCTGCCTGTGCCCTCCCTGCCCAGCATCAGTGACTTTCACCTGTTCCCAAGTTGGCCACACACTTCACTAATCAGCGTTTGCACCGTCCACTCAGTGCCCCAACACAGTCCCCTCAACTGGAAACGTTCCTTGTTTGACCAAAGTTTATTCAGGCTTCTGAAACTTCTCCAGCGATTGTCTGTGTACTTCCTTGTAAAATCCAGTTTGAACAAGAATTCTAAACCAGTTCAGCAAGAATCCCCACCATTTATATCTGATGACCCCAAAAACCTGATCAAAATTCTTCACTGCCCACTATTGGTAAAGGATCATGCTGGGCTGCCTTCAGCAAGAAATCTATTACATTGGTTCAGCCAGAATCTCTCCCAGACCTGATGTCTCCTCTCAGTAATTTACCGGCCAACAAAACCCCTGCTACTTGGCTGTGAATCCCTAGTTGCATTTGTTGAATTGTGAATGAAGCCAAGTTACATGCTGGGTTATCTATCGTCATAGTCCTGAATAAAATTTGCCTTCACCTCATAAACCTGTGTCTGTCTCATTTTCTCTGATACAACTTCCACAGCTGATTACTGCTCAGGCAGGAAAGTCCTTCTGAATATCCCCCAAATTCCCACATATACGAGAATGACCAACTTGGAGTCTGGCTACTTTTGGAGCTTTCCATACCAGCCCTCGAGTTTTCTTCAGAGAATTAGTTTCAACTTGTCACTTTAAACAATGCCCTTTTTGGATTTCATAGAAGATGTGATCCCATGGAAACAACCCCTGCTTAGACTCTGCGATTTCCGCATTTCCACTAACATCACGTGAAGTCTCTCAGTCTGTCCTTTGCAAGATTTAGGTTGTCTGACAATTCAAGGGGTCCTTCTGATCCTGTCACCTAATTATTCACTGCACAGAAATGGGAAGATTTTTCTACCTGGCAGAGACCGTGGTTCATCAGCCCAAGATAGGGGAAAACAGCAGTGATGTTTAGATTTTCTCTGAAGATTATCTGAAGTAGTGAATAAAAATGCCCACACCATTGCTCACCCAGTTTATGTTCAGTAAACAGAAAGGTTTATGATAATCATTGTTACTAATCTCACTCTATTACAGGCCATTAATAAAAGGGATTGGTGACATAGGAGTTAAAATGTCTATTGAGTAGAATCCAATTTAACCCTATTTTCTGCAAAGGCCACTTATAGCCATGGTAGAAATGTGGTGAAAGGAATCTTCTGGAAAGTGACCAAGAGGGAGAAAACCCTTCAAAGAGTCCTCACCTTGGTGGCAGAGGTATATAAGTATCGTTTGGTCATCAAATAAATGGTGGGGGGAGAGAGACAAGGAAAATTCTTGAAGATGGAGAAAGGGTCGCCCTTTATTTGTGACCTTAAACTTCAAAAGAATCTCTGTGTGATGCAGCCCAGGTGGGAGTCATCCCTAAAGCGGCAGAACCTGAAACACCACACAGAGCTTCTGAATTTAGTGCAGGAAAGGTGTTGCTATTTATGAAGAGAAAAACAGAATTTTATTTCTGTGCCTAATGGCATCTCCTTGATCAGAATCTGTGTTGAACTTTGCTAAGTTTTAGGAAAGAGTAATTATGTAAATACGCTTGGAAAGGTTACCCATGGGATTATGGTTTGGCTTCCAAGACTGCTGGAAAGTGGCTGGGCTATTTGCCATCTGGAAAGTGTCCTCAGTAAGAAAAAAACTCAAAGAAAACCGCTTCTGGTAGCACCTGCCCCTGGATGACCGTGTTATTTGCGACTGACCCACGTTTATTTCTTCCCTGGCTCCAAGTTCCCAAAAAGCCTACAGTGCCCACTCTCAGTGGCTCTCAGTCTTGGAAATGTCTGATCCCAGGATTCACATCTCTCCCTCTTCTCACATTCTTAGAGTTAGTCTTTTCATGGTGTTTGCTGTGCTGATCCCAACTTTCTAGGAAGAAACACCCTCAAAGATGACACTGTTTCCTTTGAGCCACTCTTTTTTACTTTCTAAATATCACCGAGAAAAAGGTCTTTAAATCTCCCTCCTTCCCAAGAGGGAAAAAACTGCTTTACTTTACATTGTTGCAATCAATCATGTCATCCCTTGAGGAATGCCCAGCTCCAAACCGTCCAGCGCTACTCTTACTTCTCAGTGAGATTTTGACCTGTCAACCTTCAGAGAAGGCTTTGCTTAAGGCTGGAAAACCAACCACATCCACACAAGCTCTTCCCTTCCTGCCTGAATAGGCTCACGGTCTCCTATGTTTCCTACATAACACCTAGGTGACAAGTTGATACAGGAATGGGTTTATTTTGTTTCCTTTGGGAATAGTACCACTGTTTTCATGCAGCTGTTTTCATTCAGGGACATTTTGGTAATTTTGATATGGCCAAAGTTCCCCCAACAATGATGATTTCTAGTTTTGTTTTTTTGTTGTCCAATGTCAAGTACCAACAATTTCTTCCCTGATCAAGCCCAGGAATATAACTGTCCATATTGGTAAATATCAATCAATACTTGTTAAGTGAATCAATGAATGAGTCCTTGATTACCCCCTCCATTATTCTTTCTGTTTCCTGAATTGATATCTGATCAATCAATTAATCTGGAGAAAAATGAAGATCCAATCAGCATGAATCCAATGGGCAGTCTGGAATCTAAACAGGTATACCATACTGATTGAGTTAGTAGTTGGACAGAGAGATGATGGGATTAGAAACATTTATAAAAGTCTCAAGCCCGAAGAAGAGATGCAGAATCTTCTGGCTCTGGACTTGCCAGCTGTGTTCTCCAGAGGGTCTGAGGTCTGAGCACCCTGCCAACCCCATCATAGCACTAAGTTACCAACCTCAGCTAAGGACACCCTCTTCTTACCCATGGTTAGCTAATCTCGAAGGGTAGCGTGGAACTCTGGATGGCACAAAGAGTTTTTGAAAAATCATTTCTTTCAGATGAACACATTTCAGGTTTTGGTTTTGCCTCTCAGTGTAGTTTTGCCTGAATCCCAAACATTTTGATTTGTGCTTTAGCTGATATCATTTTAAAATGTCTTTACCAAGGAGATATTTTTAATAAAAAAATCTGTTTGGAATTTTATTTCTTGAAATTTAAACACTACTTTTGTGTACAAATGGCATGCATGTTAGGGGTATTTCTTTCATCTTTACTAGCCAGGTTAACTGGGGTAACTGAAGATGTAGGCTGCGTTGGTCCACATGACACTCCTTTTCCCATAGATTTAGGGCTCTAAGTCATGGTCTGAAAGTCTTCCCCAAATAAAGTTTGGAGTCAGTTTTCAGGATCCTTGGTACCCATTTCCCAGTGGGACATGACTTAAGCAAAGCAGTGGATGGAACTGAATGGGCTAGTGGATGCCTTTTTTCCTCATCGGTACTTGTTAGATGATTGTTCTGAATCCGTCAAAGGCAAAGAGTTAAAGCTTTGTGCCCACTGAGCTCAGAGTGTAATATAGGTTAGGTGAGGCACTTCCACCCCTTCCAGAGCAGGCACCTTGGCCCTGAGTAGGTTCCTCTGAAGGGTAGGGAGACAGTCTTAGGTATGCTCATGCTTGGCCTGAAATGGATGCCTTGTTCCCTCGAATGTTCTAGAGGATTCCTTTTGGAGCAGAGTTAGGATGAGTTTCTGGACTCCACCCAGACTCCTGGACATTGCGGGAATGAACCTGCTGGGGGAAGAAGCCTTGGTCTTTTCTGCTCTGGAGGATCTACCCACAGAACTCTTCCCACCACTGTTGATGGAGGCTTTCCATGGGAGATGCATCGAGACCCTGAAGGCCATGGTGCAAACCTGGCCCTTTGTCCACCTGCCTCTGGGGGGTCTGAAAGACATGCCTCATGTGGGACCCTTACAAGCAGTGCTGGAAGCGCTTGATGCCCTGCTTGCCCAGAAGGTTCGATCCAGGTGAGTCTGATTCTGGTAGCCTGGTAAAATCTGGATCGTCCTAGAGGAGGCAGCTGGGGTGAGGCTAAGTAGATGGAAAAAGGATGGAACAGAGAGTTCTGAAGATGACAACGAAGACGTTTAGGGGATTTGGCTCACTATGGGAAATGCTTCCCGGAAGCATAGGAGTGCCCATGATGCAGGAGAGCCTGAAAGAACATGCTTCACCTCCTCCCAGTGCTGCTTAATGTTACTAGGAGTGGAGAACCAGAAAGTAGGGGAAGGCAAAGGGAGATGGAAGAAAGTGAGACAGGGAGGGAAGAAGGCAAGGCAGCAGGTGATGTCAGGAATCTAACGTTACAGCACAGGTGGGCAGCCTGTTGTCAAATATTGAGGCTGTTTCTTCATTCTGTGTGGATTTTAATGCATCCCCACCAATCTCCTTTTTCCCCATAGGAGGTGCAAACTGTGGGTGCTAGATCTACGTGACACTGGCCAGAACTTCTGGAGTATGTGGTCTGGAGCCAGCACTCACGGGTGCTCAAGCTCACGAATGGCACAAGTGGCTGAACACAGGTCAATGACAAAGCAGCACTTGGCCCCGTTTAAAGTTTTCATAGACCTTTGTCTGAAGAAAAGTACCCTGGATAACTTCCTCACCTACCTCCTCAGGTGGGTGGAGCAGAGAAAAGTTTTCATACACCTGTGCTGTAAGAAGCTGAAGATCTTTTCAACGCCCATGGAAAATATTATGAAAGTCCTGAGTATGGTGCGGCTGGACTGTATCCAGGAAGTGGATCTGGCATTTGGCATCTGTCCACTCTGGCTATGTTTGCTTCTTTCTTCGGTGAGATGAGTAATGTGCAGAGACTCTTTCTCTCCCACATCCACCTGTCTGCCTTCGAGAAGCAGGAGCGGCGTCATGTCCAAATTACCTCTCAGTTCCTCAGGCTGCTCCACCGCCGGGACCTCCATCTGGAATCTCCCTCCTTCCTTGAAGGCTGCCTGGACCAGACGCTCAGGTGAGTTGGGCCACTGGCTGGGTAACACTTAACACGCTACCATTGAAAACACTAAAATGTCAAACGCACTGCCTCCTTTGTTGCTCTATCCTGAAGTGTGGTATCCCGTATCCACACAAATCAAGGTAGGAGGCTAAAGTGGTATAGTGGCTCTGGAAAGGGACACACTGCTAGGGAGGTACAGATTATAGACTGGGATGTTTTGATCTAGCAATGAGGAGTTTGTGATTTCTTCCTTAGGAAGAGAGTCTATGTTCAAATGACTTATAAAAATAGGTAAGTAAAGAGGACATTGAAGGGGGGAAACCACATCAGACCAGAGTATTTCTGAAGAAAAGCTCAACGCTCACAAGGTTCGTGACTGCAATGAGCCTGTCTTAAACTCCCTGCCTGTAAAATGTTGTCTTATGCTCCAGATAATTAATATGTATTAATTACATTAATTAATATATGGGAAACTATGATTCTGGAAATGATGGTAGTGGATCAGAGTCAAAAGGATAGTAAAAAGTGATAGAAGGTTTGTAGATGATGCAGGGATATAGGTGATCCCATACAGACAGGCAACCCCAGTTGATGTTGTTCAATGTTGTGTAGGTTTATGTATGTCTCTGTACAGCCTCACCTGGCCAGAGATATAGGCGTCTGGAGCTCAAGCAGAGACTGAAGGAATCTGAGTTGAAATCATTTTTTATCTCATCTACCAATACTAAAATTCAGTGATGTCCACACTTGATTGAAACTCTCTCTGGCTCTTGTCTGAGCATGTCCTAGAGTACTCCATTATTTTCATTCATTCTCATAAGGAAGTGGAGTATGCTGTACTCTGCTTTATAGATGAAGAAAGAGAGTTTTCAAGATCCTGTGAAGTGACTCAGTCACACAATGGTGACAGGACTGAGCCTACAGCGAGACTGGGCAATCAGTGTATTGACCATCATCAGATGGTTAGACTAACCTTAGCCCTGTAGAAATCACTTGTCTCTTACCTGGAGCTCACCTGGCACCTCAGTTTCCAACAACTAATTGCTTGGTTTCTCCCCAGGTGCCTGATGACCACCTTGGACAACCTCTCAATAACTAACTGCCAGCTTACAGAATCAGACTTGATCCATCTGTCCCAGTGCCCGAACATCAGTCAGCTAAAAGGCCTGGATCTGAGTGGCGTCAGGCTGACCGACTTTAGTCCTGAGCTCCTCCAAATTCTGCTGGAGAAAGTTGCTGCCACTCTCCAGGAACTGGACTTAAGTCAGTGTGGAATCATGGACTCCCAACTTGAGGCCATCCTGCCTGCCCTGAGCAGCTGCTCCCAGCTCAGGTCCTTCAGCCTGTGTGGGAACCTCCTTTCCATGGTCGTCATGGAGAAGATGCTGCGACACACCGTTGGACTGCCCTGTTTAAGTCAAGAGCTGTATCCTGCGCCTCAGGAAAGTTACTGCCCTCAGGGTGTTCCCCTGGAAGGGAGACTTGCCCAGCTTCATGCTGAGCTGTTTGAGATTCTGAGAGACTTGGGATGGCCTAGGATCATCTGGCTTAGGCTCAGACCCTGTCCTCACTATGGTGATGCCATATGCAGTCACATCGAGCCTGTTATATACTGCTGTAATACTCATGTCTAGTTGGTTGCCTCTATGTAAAACTTTATTCTGGGCACTTGGAAACTGAAATCTAGGACATAGGTACACTATGAAGGGAAAACACACCCATGGTTTCTGATATCTGCTCAATGTGAATGGGAAAAGGAATGGTGATCCAGTGTGGGTGCAGGATTGCACTGGAAATACAGACTCTGGGAGGTGATGGGACTTTGGGGATAGGTGTTTATACAGTCAAATATGAATGTAAATTTTTGGAGCTGGTTACAGGCTTGAGACCCACATGTTGGAGTTATCCTTGCATGGATGTTTGTAAAGCAATGAAAAAAATAAAGAAATAAAGAGACCCTCAGTGAAAACGGACTGCTGCCCTCCATGATATATTATTCTGTTTTCTCAGTTTATACCTCAGGAATCTCCAATTATTGATGAAAAAAAAGGCACTGAGTTGTCTATAATCTGAAACCTTACTATTGCTTCAAGTTCTTTATTCCGTCTGGGGAATCTCTTATGTCTTTGCCTACTTCTTTGGCTATTCAGTGGGTTAATACAAAAAAAGGGGAATATACTCCACGTCATTGAGCCATTGGAGTGAAGAGCTCTTGGCAGGGCCCTCACTGCTGAGTTAGGTCATGACCCTGGACATGAGTATTCTTCACAGTTCTACCAATGGGTCCATAAGTCTCAGTTCCTGGCCTTTGCATGTGCTGAGAAAGGCTTCACTGCAAAAGGCAAGGCCCACAGTTCTGGAAGGTGTTGTCCACACTGTCAATAAGCTTGAGACTCTGGTCCTCACCATTCCATGACTGTCATGGGTCAGTAGTGGTCCTTATTGATATAATCTAGTTGTGGCCAGACATCCAAATTCCTTTTAACAAAATACTAAAAGAATACATGTATTTAACATGGTTTTATTATTTCCATACCACATTAAAAATAATATCCTTTTGGGGGTTTGGTCATTTCAATAAGAGATTGATATTATTCCCATTACAACTCCTGTCTCTCCCTATCAGGGAAGAGAAGTATAGCATGTTTTGACATCAGCATTTCAGAATATGTAACAACAAAATGTCTGTTATGTATTGCATATAACTCGTAGTCGGCCCTCCTTATCTTCAGTTCAGCATCCTCAGGTTCAACCAATTACAGATGGTGTAGAACTATATTTACTACTGAAAAATAACCACATAGCAGTGAACCTGAACAGTTCAACCACGTGTTTTTCGAGATTCACCTGTATATATAGACACATATGTATTATGAGAAGAGGCTTGCCTGGTTCCAGAGGCTGAGAAGTCCCACAGTCTGCTGTCTGTTCGTTAGAGAACTAGGAAAGTCCGTGGTATAATTCAGAACTAGTCTTAAGGCTGAAAAGCAGTGGAACTTATGGTGTAGCTCCAAGTCAAGGCTAAAGACCTGAGAACCAGGGGACCAGAACGTATATTGTAGACTTTCAAGGCTCAAGAGCCAGAAACTCCAATATTCATGGGCAATAAGAGAGAAAAAGAAGGAATTTGCCCTTGTTGTTCCATTTAGGCCTCAAGAGGATAGGATGATACTCACCCACATTCATGAAGGCAAATCTCTTCACTCAGTCTACTGATTCCAATGCTCATCTCTTCCTAGAATGCCCTTAAATATCCTCCCAGAATTAATGTTTGACCTGCTATCTGGGCATCCCTTGTCACAGTGAAGTTGACACATAAATTTATCCATCACAGTGGGTCTAAACAAAGTGCACCCAAAAGAAGGCTCCCTATTTTTAGTTTTTTAAGGAAACTAAAAATACTGTTCTCCATAGTGACTACCATGTGACCCAGCAATCCCACTGCTGGGCATATACCCACAGAAAACCTTAATTCCAAAAGATACATGCACCCCAGTGTTCATTGCAGCACTATTTACAATTGCCAGGACATGGAAACTAACTAAATGTCCATCAACAGATCAATGGATAAAGAAGATATGGTACATAAATACAATGGAATATTACTCAGCCATAAAAAGGAACACAATTGGGTCATTTGTAGAGATGTGGATGGACCTAGAGACAAAGTAAGTCATACAAAGTAAGTCAGAAAGAGAAAAACAAATATCATATATTAACGCATATATGTGGAATCTGAAAAAATTTGCATAGACAGTCTTATTTACAAAGCAGAAATAGAGGCACAGGTGCAAAGAACAAACATATGGATACCAAGGGGGAAAGGCGGGGTGGGATGAATTGGGAGACTGGGATTGACATATATACACTATTGATACTATGTATAAAATAGATAACTAATGAGAACCTACTGTACAGCACAGGGAACTCTACTCAGTGCTCTGTGGTGACCTAAATGGGAAGGAAATCCAAAAAAGAGGGGAGATACATATACGTATAGCTGATTCAATTTGCTGTACAGTAGAAACTAACACAACATTGTGAAGCAACTATACTCCAATTAAAAAAAAAGTGAAGGCTCCCTGCTAAGGATTCAGAGACTAGTATTGTTGACTCCGGGGTGGAAGGGGATATAGGGCTGGGAGGACCTTAGGCAAGAGCTTCAGTTTCCCCGTAAAATGAAGATAATGATGCACACACAGTTTATGGGATATTTAGTAAAATCCAATGAGATGGGGCTGAGGACAAAGTCGCAGCATCTCAGCCAACCCCATATGTTCACTCTTCCAAGTTATTAAGAATTGTGTCCTGAGAAGATGGGAATTCTGTAATAGGAAAGAACCTTTGCATTCTGTTATATAATGGCCCGTGTCTGGAACCCTTAATGAGCATTAAGCTAAAATACCTTTGTTTAGCTCATAGGAAACATCTTGAGCAGGCCCACCTTTGAATGGCTGTAGAAAGGAAGAAATTAACACATGCCCTCCAGCATCTGGCCAGAACCAGAACTTAACCCCTCCCCTTTTATTATAAAAGACGCCTAAATTGTAATACAGAGAACTTAGTTCTTTGGGACACTAGTCCACCATCTTATTGGTCTGCCGGCTTTCCAAATAAACTCACTATTCTTTGCACAAACAACCCATCTCTCAGTTTCTGGGTCTGTTGTGTGGCGAGCAGTACAAGCTTGGGCTCAGTATCAATTCCAGTTATACAGTCGGGGACTTGTGCTTCTATTCATAAGTGCAGGGGCCATGATTTACTTTCCACAACCGCTGTGACTTTTGTTGACTAGGTTTTTTTGGTGGCTTTCCTGGAGGCAGTGTGTTCCAAGTGTAAAACACAATAATGAAATAGGAGCACAGATGACCATTTGAGGAGCCACCAGGCTGGGTGTGCCAGTCTGGTTTGCAAAAAGGGATGAAGTAGAATCTCTTGGGTCACATGTTTGAGAAACTTCAAGGGAGAGCTATCTGCCCACTCCACCCTTGATATCTGATCATCCACAATATCTGATCAAAATGTCTCACTTCTCACTCTTGGTATCTGGTCATCATTGGCTGCCTTCAGTAGGAATCCTGTTAGGTTGATTAAGCTAGAATCTCACCCCGCCTCAGTCCTTATGTCTCCTCTCAGTAATATGCCATCCACCTACACCCCTGTTCCCCGGCTGTAAATCCCCACTTGTCCCTATTGTATTTTGAATGGAGCCCAGTTGCTTACTGGGTCTCTCTTCCATTTTTGCAATAGTCCTGCATCAAATTTGCCTTCTCCACTTTAACCTCTGTCCCTCTCTGGTCTTCTTTGATAGTACTTTCACAGCTGGTTTCTCTTCAAGCAGAAAAGCACTCCTGAATATCCTAAATACCCAGAGTGACCCAACTTGGAGCCTGCCTGCCTTTGTAGCTTTCCATATGAGCCCCTGCATTTTCATAAGAAAATTAGTAAAACTTTTCACTAGATTAGTAAACCTGCATTTTCATAAGAAAATTAGTAAAACTTTTCACTAGATTAGTAAACCTGATCCTTCTTGTTTGCATTTTTAAAGCTACGGTCTGTGAGCCAGAGTCACTGAAGCCTGTGTCACTGCCTCAGCAGCCACTCAAGGACAAATGCTTGTTGAATGTGTCAAGGCTGTAGCTCCCAGGTGAGAAAAATGGAGGCTTTTGACTAAGCTATTCTATGTAATAATCCAGATGGAATGGGGCTGACCTCACTTGTACGTTAGAATGTATGTAGACACACTTAGAAGTTGTCATGATCCTCCAGGATGGAGTGGACCCCGTGACAGGGAAAAACCAAAGTCCACAAATCCCTGCCTGGCCATTGCCAGGAAGGAGTGCAGGTAAAAGTCTTGGGTTTCCCAAGACTTCCTCATATTCAAAGAGAATATGAGACCACTGGGAGAGAGCCTTCATTTAGAGACTTGTAAAAGTTGAAATGACACATGAGAGCTCTGCACCCATCCCCCTCCCCATAAGGTGCTGGCTGAGCCAGCCTGACTTCCAGGTGCAAGAATCCCTAGAGGACCTGGAAGGAGGGAAACCTGCTGTGACTTCAGTGAATGGGGAAGGGTAATAGGTGCCGTCCTTCCAGACATGTTCCCTCCACCCACCAATTCCCAAGTTCCTGTGTCCCCCTTTATCGATCTTAGACTCTGGTGGATTCTGAGGACCTCTCCTTCAGAGGGCCAGGGCCAGTTGTCCTGCAGGTGAGTCTTCTCTAGAAGAGGGACTCAGGGATGTGTTAGGACCCCCAAGCTGGCTGGTTCCTGACTCTGCAGTTCATAGAAGACCTGCACTGCAGGTCTTACGGGGGAGTCCTGAGGCAGCCCCTCATTCTTTTCCTCCCTGTGTTCCCGAGTCCAGTGGGTGTGGCCTCAAAACCTGCCCCACACCCCTGGCTTCCCAGCTCAAAGAGAAGAAACTCCTCCCAACTCCCTGGACCAACTGATTTTTGATCACCAGGATCCTGTGAGTTTCTGCCCAGAATGAAAAAAAACAGTTTTCATCAGATACACCACATTATTACTGGTAGGAATGGTTTCCCTCCTGCTGTTCCAGTGACTTGCTGATCTGAGCCCTTTCTCCTTCAGTGGAGGCAACCTACACAGTGAGGCAATGTGGTGAGGCACCTCCTGTGGATAAAAAGCATGTAAAACCAGACCCTTCTCCCTCCATTTTCCTGCGTGTGATCTTGAACCAGTCAAGGGTGACCCTCTCTCTATGGCCTCTCTTCCTCTCAGGCTCACATCCTTTTCTCCCAGAGATGCAGGAAGGAGGATAGTGTATGAAGTAAACTCTGAAGAAGCCCCAAATGAAGTGACACAGTCCAAAAATTTCAGACTAACAAAACTCTGGGGGAATTTCATGACATTGGAAACACAAAGGATCCAAGGTGGAAGGCTGATCCAAACTTAGAAAGGAAGATGACAATTTACAAAGCATAGAAATAATGTTGGCTCCCGGTCATCAGTTATGCCATGAAAAGAAGGCAGTCACTGCTCACACTACTGTTGATAAGTTTATTATAAAGAAGTAAAACAATTTAATTCTCAATGTTTTAAAATACTGTGTTCTAAATAAATATTCCTTTTACTGCTTTTACATTTACCTATATATATATAACCACAGCAAGAGAGTTAACCTTTTAAAAGGTCACAGGATAATCATAGATTTTTTTTTCCCTTTTGATTATTAAGATTGTGTTGTAGTTTCATCTTGCACATTCATTTTTATCTGTGTTAGGGAGGAAAGCATTTTCCTCTACACTTCGACGTTCTTCAACTAGTCTAATAATCAAGTTGATATAAGACATTACCAGGAGAAAAACAAATTTAAATGGAAGCATATGGAAGTCCCACAAGCACAGTGAGACTCACGGAGAAGCCAAGCAATTGAGGCTTCTCTATGATCTCAGCACACGGAATGGGACAGAGACCCCAGACTTCAAAGGGGAAGAGGTAATTCACAGAAGAGCAGGTGTTTGGTAATTAGATGCTTGTCCTATCATACAGATACATCATTCAGATAAAATTCTCTCTTCATAATAGCTCTCTTTCAGGGCCAGACCCCCTATCCAAATTCTTTTAGGTAGTTCAGGGAGAGGTAAAATATTTCTTTTTGAGTCTGCTGGGTCTTTATTACCTTCAGCTCAAAACAGTTTGCATGTCAAAGCTGCATACTCCGGGGAGGCTAGTTCTGAGCCCCTTCACCCTCTTGCACTACTGCGGTCTAGGTACAGGTATTTTTTGGCTTATGTGTTTTTTTTGTCTGCCTCAATAGAATGTAAAATCTGTACCTCGAGATAACAGAGAGAGGAATATGTCACATTCATTGGACGTTGCCCCTTCACCCAGAATGGCAGTTGGCACATACTAGATACTCAGTAATTTTTCTTTTAAATTGAGGAATAATTGACAAATATAACTGTATATATTTTAAGTGAACATGATGATTTGATATACATATATATTGTGAAATTATTACCAAGATCAAGATGATCAAAACGTCCACAGCTCACATAGTTAACTTTTTCTGTGTGTGTAGTTGGCATGCTTAAAATCTCCTCTCAACAACTTTCAAGTATGTAATATTATAGTGTTAACTATAGTCACCTTGAGTATATTAGATCCTTGAAGAGATATATGAGCATCCATGTTCATTGCAGCATTATTTACAATAGCCAAGGAAATAATCTAAACATCCATTGGTGGAAGAATGGGTAAAGAACAAGCGGTATATACATAAAGGTATATTATTCAGCCATATAAAGAAGAAAATCTTGCCATATGTGAAAACTTGGATGAACCTGCAGGACATTATGCTAAGTGAAATAAGTCAGAGAATGACAAATACTATATGGTATCAGTTATACGTAGAATAATTTTAAAAAAACAATTTCATAGAAACAGAGAATATAATGGAGGTTTCTAGGAGTCAGAAAAGGGGGAAATGGGATGACATAGGTCACAGTTTACAATTATCCAGTTATAAGAAAATAAATACTTTTAAATGAATCAAGGAGAGAGAAGTGGGGGGCAATACTGGGTATTTGCTGGGGGAGTTTCACGTGTGCTGGAGACATCCAAGGGAATGTGTCTACAGAGTCCCCACACCCCCCGGATCCTACCATTGTTCAGCCATGGACATTAGAGGATTTCTATCACAAGGGGAGTCCAGTGCCCCCTAGTCCATTGTGGGCTTCTGGGCTAATCCTTCATTTGTGGTGGGCAGTTAATGTGTCATGGTTTAATTTTCATCTCCTGTGACCTTTCTTCAGATCAAAGTAGGCAACTTAGTGTCACTTGGATGACAGGGGCACAGTGCCAGATGTCATTCTTTCTCATTTCCTCCTGTAAAGCACAATTTTCAAAGTCTGGAGGGTGTGATGAGTGAGGAGAGTAAACTGCAAAACTTCCAAAGAGCATCTCTTTCCTTGGCCTAAATGCCATGGTGGGGACCCTCCACTTCCCTCTTAAGCTGCCCCTCATCTTTGCATCCAGAATGAATACTCACCACTCTGTTTCTCCAGTCTCCATTGGCCAGACTCTGTGCCCTTGGGGTAGAGATTGGGGGCAGCCACTGGAACTTAATGCAGGTCAGGGCAATAGAAGCCAGTCCCTTTTGAACTCATGTCACTGAGCAGGACCCTATGGTGCCTCCCTAGACAGACTCCTCTACATGTCTTCTGCCTGCCTCTCGTTTATAGAAAAACTTTAGCCTCCTAAGGCCTTCCCTGAGTTCCAAAGAATGAATTTAATCAGAGAAGTGAGAAAATGCAAAAATAAAGGAAAACATTCAAGCAGGACAAAATGATGATTGTTTAGCCATTAAAAAAAAAAAGTCCAGAACATTTAATTCCTCTTCAAAGGTTATAGATAATATTCTCAGCAATATCCTTTGAGCTGTTTTGCAGATACTGAGATTCCCATGAGGCTGAAGAAGTTAACTGTATGCTGACCCGGAGCAGGTAGATTCCAGACCAGTTGGAAGCAGAAGGTTGATGATGTTGACTCCGACCATTCAGAAGAATGTCCAGGAGAAGATCATGAACTTAAAAATGCTCTTCCTCACCTTGTCTTTAAATTTATTTATTTATTTATTTATGGCTGTGTTGGGTCTTCGTTTCTGTGCGAGGGCTTTTCTCTAGTTGTGGCAAGCGGGGGCCACTCTTCATCGCGGTGCGCGGGCCTCTCACTATCGCGGCCTCTCTTGTTGCGGAGCACAGGCTCCAGACGCGCAGGCTCAGTAATTGTGGCTCACGGGCCTAGTTGCTCCGCGGCATGTGGGATCTTCCCAGACCAGGGCTCGAACCCGTGTCCCCTGCATTGGCAGGCAGATTCTCAACCACTGCGCCACCAGGGAAGCCCCTCACCCTGTCTTTAAAAACCTTTCCCTGAAAGCCATCTAAGAATTCAGGCCTTTAAGGCATTGCCACCTGTACTGCTTCCTTGGCCTGGAAATAATCGCTGCACTTTTCTTACCACGACACGGTGCCAGTAGACTGGCTTTACTGAGAGTGGGCAAGCAGACCCAAGATTGGTTTGGTAATATTCACAGCTCCCAAAACCAGGACACCCGTGCTCCCAGTGGTCTCAGGCACAAGTCCCCAGACTTGAAGGGACACAGCCCTGTGAGAGTCAGAGGACATGATCTCCTGCTCAGCTGCCATTTCCCTCCTCTCCCCTCATTCTGGGCCCCACACCAGCTCCCATGGATATTCTCTGTTCTCCTCCCTCTTCCTTCCTTCAGTGTCTGTGGCCCAACCCTGCCTGGAGAGAGTCAGCAGACCATATCTGCTCTCCACCCACCACGTGTCTACAAACCCGTCCTTTGAGATGAATTGGATCCAGTGGGACATTTGCATCAAATCTTTATTGAAGAAGAGTGACAGCTCCTTTTTTTATAGCAAGATATTACTGGATCTAGAGTGGAACCAGAGCCTGTTGAGAACTAGAGGGGACAAGGAGACCCAACACAGAGACCTGAATGTTTAAAAAGGCACAGAGGGCAAGACAACTCAGGGCAAGAAGAGATCTGTGTTGGGAGAGAAAAAAGACTTACTGGGCTTGAGGAGAACTTTGTCAGCTCAAGGGCTGGGCCAAGAGAGCCACATCGGGGAGAGCCTCTGCAGGGGACTCGTCCTCAGGACCTCCCATCATCAACTGTCACCTCTGCGAAGACCAGAAGATTCAAGATCTTCCTCTGTAACCCAGGAGGGGTTGCCCTCCAGCATTTCTGGGTGCCTCGATGGATCTGCAGGGGAATGTTATGCCTTGGGATTAGTCATATTTTCCAAAATAGCTCAGTGGAATTTGAGAAGAATTCCTTGATTTCTGCTGATCTCGGTGGAAGTGTGTCCCAGCATTGCAGCCAGGCTCCAGGTTCTAGGAGAGGTGATGTTGGTGGGCTGCAGAAAGAGAGGACTGCTGAGCCAGCTTATTCTGGAAGAGGAAATGGATGTACAGAAATATTCTAAACCATTATGCAGAGACCCGGGAGCAGATATTTTAGAATCTCACGTGGGATCCTGTGACTGGAGAAGGGAGTCAGGACGTCCCCCTGATGGGCTCAGAGAGCTGCTCCGACCTGGACAGCAAACAAGTCATGAGAACAGCTCACCAGGACATGGTAGAAATGCCAAATCCAGGATTCACATCAGACCCTGGGAGTCCCGCTAGGCCCAGAATTGGGCGGGAAGGACGGCACCTCTGTGCACACGTGCTCCCTCCTCTTCGACACACAGTGTGTCCCCTGAGCAAACAGGCTCTGTGTGGAGGTAGACAGAGGAGGTATCCTCTACTCAGGGGGAAGGAAAGGTGCTGGACTTTTATAATTTCTAGAACATTCCAACACTTTGATCCCTCCCACCTCCTTGGATCTCACAGAAGCTGGGATCCCGTAGAAACATCAGCAGCTTGGACTCTGCAATTTTCGCATTTTCACTGACAGCACCTGAAGTCTGTCAGCCAGTTCTTCCTAACACTTAGGTTGTCTGACAACTCAGGGGTCCTTCTGAACCCCTCACCTGAGGGAATCTACCATTTATTCGCTGGGTGGAAGTGGGCAGGTCTTTTCCCCAAGCTCAGACCTGAATCCACCAGCCTAAAAATGGGAAAGAGCAGTGAAGTTTACATTTTCTGTGAAGGTTATTTGAAATAGTGGATGAAAAGTGCTGGCACCATTGCTCACCCAATTTTTATTCCATAAACAGGCATGTATGGTTAATCTCACTCTACTGCAGCTCATTAAGAAAGATGATAGTTAAAATCTCTATTGAGTACAACCCAGTTTAACCCAATTTTATGCAAAGGCCATTTATACTCAGGGTAGAAATATGGTGAATTGAATATCCCAGAAAGATTCCAGGATGGAGGACACACTTCAAAAACCCTAGCCTTGGTGGCCAGCGGTATATGAGAATGGTTTGGGCATTACATTAAATGAGGGCGGGTGGAGGCATGGAAAATTCTTGGGGATGGAGGAAGGTTCTCCCTTTTTTTATGATTTTAAACTTCAAAAGAATCTCTGCCTGATGTAACCCAGGGTGGGAGACCTCCCTCAACGTGGCAGATCATTAAACACAGATATACCCTCTGAAGTTTGAGGGGGAAAGTGTTGGTATTTTTGAACGGTGCTTAATATGAGGAGAAGGACAGAATTTTATTTCTGTGCCTAATGGTGTCACTTCGATCAGAATCTTACCAAAGTTTGAGGAAACACTAACTATCAAAAAATACTTAGAAAGGGGCCAGTGGGATTATGGTTCAGCTCCCAGGGCCCCTAGAATATGCCTGGGGTTAATTGCCATCTCGGCTGCATCCTCTGTGGGAAGAACCTAAAATAAAACTTTTACTGGTAGCAACTGCCATGTTGAGGACAAGGTTAGAAGGGACTGATCCACATTTATTTTCCCGCCGGCTCCGAGTTCCCAAAGAGCCAAAAGTGCCCACCCTCAGTGGATCTCAGACTTGAAAATGTCTCAGCTTCTCAGCTTCTCAGCTTTGAATCTCTCAGCTTCGCGGAGCTGGTCATTTCTCCCTTTGCTCACATTCTCAGGTTTAGTCTTTTCGTGGCAGTTTGCTGTCCAGATCTCAACGTTCTGGGAGGAAACACCTTCAAAGATGACACTGTCTTCTCTTAGCCACTCCTGCTTAATTTCTAAATATCACCCAAAGAAAAGTCTTTAATGTGCCTCTTCCCCAAGAGGAAAAAAAAATATGATGTTGTTTGAGTGAGTCACAGGGTCCCTTTAGGAATGGCCACCACCACACTGCCCAGCACCCACCCTTACTTCTCATTGTGATTTTGACCAGATGTCCTTCAGAGAAGCCAGTACTTAAGCCTGGAGGGCCAACCACATCCCCAGTTGCACTTCCCTTGCTCCCTGTATAAACTCGTGATCTGCTATGTTTCCAATATAACACCTAAGTGACAACTTGAAGCAAATAGGATTTTTTTTTGGTTTCCTTTGGATGTAACACCACTGTCTTTATGAAGCTGTTTTAATTCTGGGACATTTAATAACTTTGATTTGGCCAAAGATCTCCCAACAATGATGTGTTCAAGACATTGTTTTTGGTTTTGCTTTTTGTATAGTGTCAGGAACTCATATTCCCTTCCTTTTCTCACACCCGGGGCTACAACTGTCCATGTTAGTAAAACTCAATCCAATTTTGTGGAGTGAATCAATGAATAAATCCTTGACTCCATCCCCCTCCCTCATTCTTTCTCTTTCAAGAATGGAGATCTGACCCAATCAATTCATCTGAGATAGACAGTAATCCAATCAGGATTAACCTGAGGGATATTCTGGAATCTATTCAGGTAGTGCTTTCTGGTTGGAAGTTAGTAGTAGGAAAGTGGGAGGATGTGATCAGAAAGTTCTATAAGAGCCTCAAGCACCAAAGAAGAGATACAGAAACTTCTCACTCTGGAGTCACTGCCTGGATTCTCCACTAAGTCTGAGGTCTGAGCAGCCTGCCAGCTACATCAGAGCCGGTAACTTATCAACCTCAGCTAAGGATATTTTACCAATGGCAAGCATGTTTTGAATGGTGGAATGCAGTCTGAGATGGCATGGAGAGTTTTCCTTTTCCTTTCCTTTTGGTTGAACAAATTTAAGACTTTGGTTTTGCCTCAAAGTGTAGTTTTGCCTTCATCCTAAACATTTTGATTTGTGCTTTGGTTTATATCATTTAAATGTCTTATCACGCACTTTTTCTTGTTAATGAAAAACATCTAACTGTTGGGAATGATATTTCTTGACATTTAAAGTTTTTATTCTATACACAACTGGCATTCATTTTAAAGGTATCTCCTTAATCTTTCCCAGAAAACTAACTTGGGGACTGAAGATGAAACTGTTCCACATGAACTCCTGTCCCCATAGTTTAGGCCCTAAGTGATAGTTTAAAAGTTTTCACCCTAGAAACAAGGGGGCCAGCTTGTTCAGTCTCACGGTACAAACTTGCAAGGGTGAACTGCATTAAGCAAAGCAGTGGATGGAAATGGATGAGTTACTCATTGCCTTTCTTCCTTCTTGGTACTTGTGAGATTCTTGCTCTAGTGCCAGAAGGGACAGAGCTATGACTGTGTGCCCACCAAACCCAGACTGGAATCCAGAAAAATTGGGTTTCTTCCATTCTGGTTCACCATTGCCAGAGCATTGATTTTGGCCCTGAGTTGATTCCTCTGAAGGGTGGGGAAACAGACAAGTGTGTGCTCATGCGTGGCCTGAGAACGATGCTTTGTTCCCTGGCAGTTTCACAGGATTCCTTTCAGAGCAGAGTCAGGATGAGTGTTGGGAACCCACCCAGACTCCTGGACTTAGCAGCAATGAGCCTGTTGAGAGACGAGGCGTCGACCATCTTCTCTTTGGAGTATCTGCCCACGGAGCTCTTCCCACCATTGTTCATAGCTGCCTTCTATGGGAGATGCAGGGAGACCTTGAAGACCATGGTGCAAGCCTGGCCCTTTGCCCGCCTGCCTCTAGGGGGCCTGATGCAGAAGCCTCACAAGGGAACCTTACAAGCAGTGCTGGATGGGCTTGATGTCCTGCTAGCCCAGAAGGTTCGCCCAAGGTGGGTCTGATCCTGTTAGCCTGGCAGGGTCTTAGGTATCCTGGAAGAGACTGCTGGTGTCAGGGAGAGTGAATGACCAGGGGGTGGACCAGAGGCTTCTGAAGAAGCTCAGAAGCCTTGAGCATTGCTGAGATCACTTTGGAAAATGCCTTACAAAAGTGTAGTAGTACCTAAGATGCAGGGGAACCTGAAAGAATGTGTCCTAGCCTCCTTACTGTGATGTTTAACAATATTACAAGTGAAGAAGCAGGAAGGATGGAAGAGTAAAAGAAGCTGGAGGAAAGTGAGGAAGAGAGGGAAGAGGCAAGACAGCAGATGATGTCAGGAATGTGAAATAAAAGCACAGATGGGAATCCTGAGTGTTGCCTAAATTCTGAGACTGGTTTCATTCAGTGTGTATCTTAAAGGATCCCACCCAATCTGCTGTTTCCCCACAGGAGGTGCAAACTGAGGGTGCTGGATTTAAGGAATACTGGCCAGAACTTCTGGAGCATGTGGTCTGGAGCCAGAACCCATGTGTACTCAAGCTCATCGATGGCACCAGTGGTTGAGGACATTTCAAGGACAAAACAGCCCTTGGCTCCCTTGGAGGTATTCATAGAACTTTGTCTCAAGAAAAAGACCCTGGATGAATTCCTCGCTTACCTCATCAAGTGGGTGGAGCAGAGAAAAGGCTCCATACACCTGTGCTGTAAGAAGCTGAAGATTGTTTCAATGCCCAAGGAAAATATTAAGAAAGTTCTGAGTATAGTACAGCTGGACTGTGTACAGGAGGTGGAAGTGAATTGCACCTGGAAGCTGTCCACCCTGGCCATGTATGCTCCTCACCTGGGCAAGATGAGGAATGTTCAGAGACTCCTTCTCTCCCCCATTCATGTGTCTGCCTTCAAGGAGCAAGACCATCAATATCTTCTACAGTTTGCCTCTCAGATCCTCAGGCTGCAGTACCTCCGAGATCTCCATATGGAATCTCCATCCTTCCTCGAAGGTCACCTGAACCAGATGCTCAGGTGAGGGTAGCACCACTGGCTGAGTAACAGTGAACACAATACTAGAATACCAAATGCATTGTCTAATTTGCTGCTCTACCATGAAGTGCGGTGTCACATAAGCACAGTAATCAAGGTGTGGGACCAACTGGTGTAGAAGCTCTGGAAAGTGACACCATGCTAGAAAGGTATAAATTAGGGGGTATAGATCTAGTGAAGTTGTGTATGTGATTTCTTCTTTGGGAAGAGATATCTGTGTTCAGATGACTTAGGTAAATAGGTAAGTGAAGGGGGCATTGAAGAGGAAAAACCACATCAGACCTGAGCATTTCTAAATAGAAACTCTGTGGTCACCAACTTATGACTACAATGAGCCTGTCTTAAAGCCCCAGGCTGAAAAAGGTTGTCTGTGTTGCATATAAGGTAATTAATATATGGAAATGCAAGATTCTGGAGATGATGGTAATGAAGCAGAGCCAAAAAGATAATAAAAACTGATAGAAGGTTTGTAGATGATGCAGGGATGTAAGTGAGCCCCTGAAGACTGGCAACCCCAGTGGATGTTGTGGGATCTTGCCCAGGTTGGTTGTTTCTACATGTCTTCCAACAGCCTCACCTGGGCAGAGATATAGGCATCTGGAGCCCAAGCATGGACTGAAGAAATCTGAGTTGAAATCTTTTTTTATCTCATCTCCCAGTACTAAAATTCAGTGGTGTCCATACTTGATTGCGACTCTGTGTCAGGCTCGCCTCTGAGCATGTTCTAGAGTATTCCATCATCTTCATTCATCCTCCTGAGGAAGTGGAGTATGTTGTACTTTGCTTGACAGATGAGAAAAGAGAGCTTTCAAGGTTCTATGTACTTGACCCAGTCACACAAAGAATATGGCAGGACTCAGCCTAAAATGAGAGTGGGCGTTCTGGATATTGAGCTTTACCAGATGGTAATAATGACCTTGGCTTTGGGACAATCATTGACCTCACACCTGAGGTCACCTGCTACTCTGGTTTCCCAGACCTAATTGCTTGTTTTTTTTTTTTTTTTTCCAGGTGCCTGAAGACCCCCTTGGACAACCTCTCAATAACCAACTGCCTGCTTACAGAATCAGACTTGACGCATCTCTTCCAGTGTCCAAACATTAGTCATCTAAAGGGCCTGAATCTTAGTGGTGTTACCCTGACCAACTTTAGTCCTGAGTTCCTCCAGGTTCTGCTGGAGAAAGTTGCAGCCACTCTTCAGGAACTGGACTTAAACCTGTGCGGGATCATGGACTCCCAACTCGAGGCCATCCTGCCTGCCCTGAGCCACTGTTCCCATCTCAGGGTCTTCAGCATGTGTGGGAACCTCCTCTCCATGGCTGTCATGGAGAGGCTCCTGCGTCATACTGATGGGCTGCCTGGTTTAAATCTAGAGCTTTATCCTGCCCCTCGGGAGAGTTACAGCTCTCAGGGTGTTCTCCACCAGGAGAGACTTGCCCTTCTACATGCTGAGCTTTTGGAGATTCTTAGAGACTTAGGACATCCCAGGACCATTTGGATTAGCCCCAGCCCCTGTCCTCACTGTGGCGTTGACATATGTGATCACATAAGTCCCAGTATATAATGCTGTAATACCCTGCCTAGTTGGTTGCTTCTATCAAAAGCTTTCTTCTGAACCCTTGGAAACTGAAATCTAGGACATAGGTACATTATGAAGGGAAAACACACCCATGGTTTCTGTCATCTGCTCAGTGTGACTGGGAAAAGGAAAGGTGATCCAACAGGGGTGCAGGATTCCAGAAGGATATGTTGATTTGGGAAGCTGATGGGACTTTTAGACATGTGTTTATAGAGTCAAATATGAACCTAAATTTCTGGAGGAGGATTCAGTTTGAGACACACATGTTTGAGTTATCCTTGGATGGACAGTTGTAGAAATGTTCAGAAATAAAGAGACCTTCAGTGTAAATGGATAGATGCCCTCCATGATATATTATCCTGTTTTCTGTGTTTACATCTCAGGAATCTCCAGTTACTGATGGGGAAAAAAAAAAAAGTCACTCAGTTGTCTATGATCTGAAATTCTATCATTCCCCAGTTCTTTTATTCTTCTCAGTTATATCTTACCTCCTTACTTATTTCTGTGGCTGTTCAGTGGGTTAACACAAACAACAAAGGGAACATACTCAGTAGTCAATGAGCCATCGCAGTGAGAGATTAGCCAGACTCTCTAGTCCACAACAACCCATGCCTGTCATGGGTGGGAACTGTTCCTTCTTGAATTTATCCAGTTGTGGCTGGAAAAGACATGCAAATTCTTACCAAAAAATACTAAAATCAGACAGGCATGGAACATGGTTTTATTATGTTTATACCACATTTAAAAATTATATCTTTTGGAGGCTAGGTCATGTCAATAAGACATTCACTTCATTCCCCTAACACCTCCTGGTCCTTCCTATTGAGGAAGACTAGTATAGCATGTTTTGACATCAGCATATCAGGATGTATAATAAAATAGCTGTAATATACAGCATATAACTTTTTTTTTTAAAATAAATTTATTTATTTGTTTATTTATGTATCTTTTGGCTGTGTCGGGTCTTCATTGCTGCACGCGGGCTTTCTCTAGTTGCTGCAAGCGGGGGCTACTCTTCATTGCGGTGCGCGGGCTTCTCATTGTGGTGGCTTCTCTTGTTGCAGGGCATGGGCTCTAGGCGCGCGGGCTTCAGTAGTTGTGGTGCTCAGGCTCAGTAGTTGTGGCTCGCGGGCTCAGTTGCTCCACAGCATGTGGGATCTTCCCGGACCAGGGCTCAAACCCGTGTCCCCTGCATCGGCAGGCAGACTCTTAACCACTGCGCCACCAGGGAAGTCCCAGCATATAACTTATAGTCTACCATCTGCATCCTCAGCCTTGCACCCTCAGATTCAACCAGCTGCAGATCTGGTAGTAGCATATTTATTAAAATTCCCTGGATCTCCTGTCTTAGTAGTCTATTATGATGCAGGAAATATTTCCCTTGTTCGTTCTTCTCTTATCTAGAGTTGCACTATTACAAATATTCTCTGTAGAGTTATGTATATGATTGATGGCTTCAAGATGTTTAGCTATGTCAGATGCCTGGTTTCACATTGGGTTGTGCAAGAGACAATAATTTTATAAAGTAGATGGGATATAAGTTATACAGCTAGTTACATTTATAAATTTGTAGTACAGTGGAGAGAGGCACAAGACAAAAATAATTTGAAAACAAGTAAGAACAAATTAAACCATGATTAGTATAATGAGTTTTAATCTGGTTGCAATAAATCATCAAGTCCACAGGGGAGCCATCTGGAGAAGCCAAATTCTGGAGGAATCATGTAGAGAGAAAAAGATTAAATGCTTCATCTTTGTTTACAAAGGTATACTTTATCAACTTCTTGCAGGACTTAGAGAAAGAGGAAAGGTTTTGTGGAAAATGAAGATTAATATTAACATCTGTAAGAATCATTAGGTGAAGTTGAGACCATAAATAAATCTTTCCAAACCGATTTTTGTTCGTTTCATTTGTTTTAAACTAAGGGACATCTTAGGTTAGTCATTACATGTATGTATTTTTAAAATCCACTTTCTAATTTTTAAAATAGATATCAATAAATTAGCTCTTTATAAAAGTTCTCCAAATTTTTCCAATATAGGAGTTTCTCCAATTTAAGGATTTATTGATGAGTAGTATTGATTTTTTTTTCAGACAAAAAGTTTCTCATTTTATTTTATTTTGTAAATGTCTATATAGCACTAACTACAGGCAATATTGTAAGTAATTTACAAATATCAACCTATCAACTTCTCATAACAAAACCCTGTGAGATAGGGACTATTATTAGCACTATTTTTATTTTTATTTTTTATTTTTATTTTTTAAACATTAGCTTTTTTTTTTTTTTTTTAAACTTTGGGTTTATTTATTTATTTATGGCTGTGTTGAGTCTTCGTTTCTGTGCGAGGGCTTTCTCTAGTTGTGGCAAGTGGGGGCCACTCTTCATCGCGGTGCGCGGGCCTCTCACTATCGCGGCCTCTCTTGTTGCGGAGTACAGGCTCCAGACGCGCAGGCTCAGTAATTGTGGCTCACGGGCCTAGTTGCTCCGCGGCATGTGGGATCTTCCCAGACCAGGACTCGAACCCGTGTCCCCTGCATTGGCAGGCAGATTCTCAACCACTGCGCCACCAGGGAAGCCCAGCACTATTTTTAAATGAATGTGAGGCTAAGTTAGTTGTCCAAAGACTTGCAACTAATGTGTAACTGAACCAGTATTTGAATCCAGTCTGGCTCCATTATCTGTGGTCTTAAATTCTTTTCAACGCAGCCTCTCCCATGACTGCCAGACTTCTAGGAGCAGGACCAAGATATCTTGAGGACTACCTTCATGGTTCCCATGAGTGAAGAGAATTAGATTACCACTAAAAACCATACATCCAAGAGTCAGTAAGGAAGTTGCCATTGCTGCTACAAGTTTGCCATTGATACATCCTTACATAAGTGTCCTTTTTTTCTTTTAAGTTGGGATACATATTCAGCCTTCTCAATATTTTGTACATAGAGTAACTTATAAGATTACAGTAGAGTGATAACTGCAATCACAGAAAATTGACCCAAACAACTTGATTCTCTAAATTCCATTTCTCAAAATGTAAATATGTCTTCTCTTGGTAATATCTTAATAATTTTTTTAAACATCTATATTGGAGTATAATTGCTTTACAATGGTGTGTTAGTTTCTGCTTTATAACAAGTGAATCAGTTACACATATACATATGTTCCCATATATCTTCCCTCTTGCGTCTCCCTCCCTCTCACCCTCCCTATCCCACCCCTCTAGGTGGTCACAAAGCACCGAGCTGATCTCCCTGTACTATGCGGCTGCTTCCCACTAGCTATCTATTTTACGTTTGGTACTGTATATATGTCCATGCCACTCTCTCACTTTGTCACAGCTTACCCTTCCCCCTCCCCATATCCTCAAGTCCATTCTCTAGTAGGTCTGTGTCTTTATTCCCGTCTTGCCCCTAGGTTCTTCATGACCATTTTGTTTTCTTAGATTCCATATATATGTGTTACATACAGTATTTGTTTTTCTCTTTCTGACTTACTTCACTCTGTATGACAGACTCTAGGTCCATCCACCTCACTACATAAACTCAATTTCGTTTCTTTTTATGACTGAGTAATATTCCATTGTATATATGTGCCACATCTTCTTTATCCATTCATCTGTTGATGGACACTTAGGTTGCTTCCATGTCCTGGCTATTGTAAATAGAGCTGCAATGAACATTGTGGTACATGACTCTTTTTGAATTATGGTTTCTTCAGGGTATATGCACAGTAGTGGGATTGCTGGGTCGTATGGTAGTTCTATTTTTAGTTTTTTAAGGAACCTCCATACTGTTCTCCATAGTGGCTGTATCAGTTTACATTCCCACCAACAGTGCAAGAGGGTACCCTTTTCTCCACACCCTCTCCAGCACTTATTGTTTGTAGATTTATTCATGATGGCCATTCAGACCAGTGTGAGGTGATCCCTCATTGTAGTTTTGATTTGCATTTCTCTAATGATTAATGATGTTGAACATTCTTTCATGTGTTTGTTGGCCATCTGTATATCTTCTTTGGAGAAATGTCTATTTAGATCTTCTGCCCATTTTTGGATTGGGTTGTTTGTTTTTTTTGATATTGAGCTGCATGAGCTGCTTGTAAATTTTGGAGATTAATCCTTTGTCAGTTGCTTCATTTGCAAATATTTTCTCCCATTCTGAGGGTTGTCTTTTGGTCTTGTTTATGGTTTCCTTTGCTGTGCAAAAGCTTTTAAGTTTCATTAGGTCCCATTTGTTTATTTTTGTTTTTATTTCCATTTCTCTAGGAGGTGGGTAAAAAAGGATCTTCCTGTGATTTATGTCATAGAGTGTTCTGCCTATGTTTTCCTCTAAGAGTTTTATAGTGTCTGGCCTTACATTTAGGTCTGTAATCCATTTTGAGTTTATTTTTGTGTATGGTGTTAGGGAGTGTTCTAATTTCATACTTTTACAAGTACCTGTCCAGTTTTCCCAGCACCACTTATTGAAGAGGCTGTCTTTTCTCCACTGTATATGCTTGCCTCCTCTATCAAAGATAAGGTGACCATATGTACGTGGGTTTATCTCTGGGCTTTCTATCCTGTTCCATTGATCTATGTTTCTGTTTTTGTGCCAGTACCATACTGTCTTGATTACTGTAGCTTTGTAGTATAGTCTGAAGCCAAGGAGCCTGATTCCTCCAGCTCCGTTTTTCTTTCTCAAGATTGCTTTGGCTACTCAGAGTCTTTTGTGTTTCCATACAAATTGTGAAATTTTTTGTTTTAGTTCTGTGAAAAATGCCAGTGGTAGCTTGATAGGGATTGCATTGAATCTGTAGATTGCTTTGGGTAGTAGAGTCATTTTCACAATGTTGATTCTTCCAATCCAAGAACATGGTATATCTCTCCATCTGTTTGTATCATCTTTAATTTCTTTCATCAGTGTCTTATAATTTTCTGCATACAGGTCTTTCGTCTCCTTAGGTAGGTTTATTCCTAGATATTTTATTCTTTTTGTTACAATGGTAAATGGGAGTGTTTTCTTAATTTCACTTTCAGATTTTTCATCATTAGTGTATAGGAATGCAAGAGATTTCTGTGCATTAATTTTGTATCCTGCTACTTTACCAAATTCATTGATGAGCTCTAATAGTTTTCTGGTAGCATCTTTAGGATTCTCTATGCATAGTACCATGTCACCTGCAAACAGTGACAGCTTTACTTCTTTTTTTTTCTTTAGCGTCTTTATTGGAGTATATTGCTTTACAATGGTGTGTTAGTTTCTGCTTTATAACAAAATGAATCAGTTATACATATACATATGTCCCCATATCTCTTCCCTCTTGCGTCTCCCTCTCTCCCATGCTCCCTATCCCACCCCTCTAGGTGGTCACAAAGCACCAAGCTGATCTCCCTGTACTATGCGGCTGCTTCCCACTAGCTATCTATTTTACATTTGGTACTGTATATATGTCCATGCCACTCTCTCACTTTGTCACAGCTTACCCTTCCCCCTCCCCATGTCCTCAAGTCCATTCTCTAGTAGGTCTGTGTCTTTATTCCCATCTTGCCCCTAGGTTCTTCATGACCTTTTTTTTTTTTCTTCTTAGATTCCATATATATGTGTTAGCCTACAGTATATCTTTTTCTCTTTCTGACTTACTTCACTCTGTATGACAAACTCTAGGTCCATCCACCTCACTACAAATAACTCAATTTCGTTTCCCTTTATGGCTGAGTAATATTCCATTGTATATATGTGCCACATCTTCTTTATCCATTCATCTGTTGATGGACACTTAGGTTGCTTCCATGTCCTGGCTATTGTAAATAGAGCTGCAATGAACATTGTGGCACATGACTCTTTTTGAATTATGGTTTTCTCAGGGTATATGCCCAGTAGTGGGATTGCTGGGTCGTATGGTAGTTCTATTTTTAGTAGCTTTACTTCTTCTTTTCCGATTTGGATTCCTTTTACTTCTTTTTCTTCTCTGATTGCTGTGGCTAAAACTTCCAAAACTATGTTGAATAATAGTGGTGAGAGTGGGCAACCTTGTCTTGTTCCTGATCTTAGCGGAAATGGTTTCAGTTTTTCACCATTGGGGATGATATTGGCTGTGGGTTTGTCATATATGGCCTTTACTATGTTGAGGAAAGTACCCTCTATGCCTACTTTCTGCAGGGTTTTTATCATAAATGGGTGTTGAATTTTGTCGAAAGCTTTCTCTGCATCGATTGAGATGATCATATGGTTTTTCTCCTTCAATTTGTTAATATGGTGTATCACATTGATTGATTTGCATATATTGAAGCATCCTTGCATTCCTGGGATAAAGCCCACTTGATCATGGTGTATGATCCTATTAATGTGCTGTTGGATTCTGTTTGCTAGTATTTTGTTGAGGATTTTTGCATCTATGTTCATCAGTGATACTGGCCTGTTGTTTTCTTTCTTTGTGACATCTTTGTCTGGTTATGGGACTCTCTGTGCTTCCTGGACTTGATTAACTATTTCCTTTCCCATATTAGGGAAGTTTTCAACTATAATCTCTTCAAATATTTTCTCAGTCCCTTTCTTTTTCTCTTCTTCTTCTGGGACCCCTATAATTCGAATGTCGGTGTGTTTCATGTTGTCCCAGAAGTCTCTGAGACTGTCCTCAGTTCTTTTCATTCTTTTTTCTTTATTCTGCTCTGCAGTAGTTATTTCCACTATTTTATCTTCCAGGTCACTTATCCGTTCTTCTGCCTCAGTTATTCTGCTATTGATCCCTTCTAGAGAATTTTTAATTTCATTTATTGTGTTGTTCATCATTGTTTGTTTGCTCTTTAGTTCTTCTAGGTCCTTGTTAAACATTTCTTGTGTTTTCTCTATTCTATTTCCAAGATTTTGGATCATCTTTACTATCATTATTCTGAATTCTTTTTCAGGTAGACTGCCTATTTCTTCTTCATTTGTTAGGTTTGGTGGGTTTTTGCCTTGCTCATTCATCTGCTGTGTGTTTTTCTGTCTTCTCATTTTGCTTAACTTACTGTGTTTGGGGTCTCCTTTTCGCAGGCTGCAGGTTCGTAGTTCCCGTTGTTTTTGGTGTCTTTCCCCAGTGGTTAAGGTTGGTTCAGTGGGTTGTGTAGGCTTCCTGGTGGAGGGGACTAGTGCCTGTGTTCTGGTGGATGAGGCTGGATCTTGTCTTTCTGGTGGGCAGGTCCACGTCTGGTGGTGTGTTTTGGGGTGTCTGTGGCCTTATTATGATTTTAGGCAGCCTCTCTGCTAATGGATGGGGCTGTGTTCCTGTCTTGCTAGTTGTTTGGCATAGGGTGTCCAGCACTGTAGCTTTCTGGTCATTGAGTGAAGCTGGGTCTTGGCGTTGAGGTGGAGACCTCTGGGAGATTTACGCCGTTTGATATTACGTGGAGCTGGGAGGTCTCTTGTGGACCAATGTCCTGAACTTGGCTCTCCGACCTCAGAGGCACAGCCCTGATATCTGGCTGGAGCACCAAGATCCTTTCATCCACACGGCTCAGAATAAAAAGGAGAAAAAATAGAAAGAAAGATAGAAGATAAAATAAAATAAAATAATGTTATTAAAATAAAAAATAATTATTAAGAAAAAAATTTTAAAAGTAAAAATATAAAAAGAAAAACGGACAGACAGAACCCTAGGACAAATGGTAAAAGCTAAGTTATACAGACAATATCACACACAGAAGCATACACATACACACTCACAAAAAGAGCAAAAGGGGGAAAAAAATATATATATATATATATTTTTGCTCCCACAGTCCACCTCCTCAATTTGGGATGATTCGTTGTCTATTCAGGTATTCCACAGATGCAGGTACATAAAGTTCATTGTGGAGCTTTAATCCGCTGCTTCTGAGGCTGCTGGGAGAGATTTCCCTTTCTCTTCTTTGTTCGCACAGCTCCCGGGGTTCAGCTTTGGATTTGGACCCGCCTCTGCGTGTAGGTCGCCTGAGGGCGTCTGTTCCCCGCCCAGACAGAACGGGGTTAAAGGAGCAGCTGATTCGGGGGCTCCGGCTCAGTCAGGCCGGGGGGAGGGAGCGGTACGGAGGAGGCGGGGCGAGCCTGCGGCGGCAGAGGCGTCGTGACGTTGCAGCAGCCCGAGGCGCGCCGTGCGTTCTCCCGGGCAAGTTGTCCCCGGATCACGGGAGCCTGGCCGTGGCGGGCTGCACAGGCTCCCGGGAGGGGCGGTGTGGAGAGTGACCTGTGCTTGCACACAGGCTTCTTGGTGGCAGCAGCAGCAGCCTTAGCGTCTCATGCCCGTCTCTGGGGTCCGCGCTGATAGCCGCGGCTCGCGCCCGTCTCTGGAGCTCCTTTAAGCGGCGCTCTGAATCCCCTCTCCTCGCGCACCAGGAAACAAAGAGGCAAGAAAAAGTCTCTTGCCTCTTCGGCAGCTCCAGACCTTTTCCTGGACTCCCTCCCGGCTAGCTGTGGTGCGCTAACCCCTTCAGGCTGTGTTCACGCCGCCAACTCCCGTCCTCTCCCTGCGATCCGACCGAAGCCCGAGCCTCAGCTCCCAGCCCCGCCCGCCCCGGCGGGTGAGCAGACAAGCCTCTCGGGCTGGTGAGTGCTGGTCGGCACCGCTCCTCTGTGCGGGAATCTCTCCGCTTTGCTCTCCGCACCACTGTGGCTGCGCTCTCCTCCGTGGCTCCGAAGCTTCCCCCCTCTGCCACCCACAGTCTCCGCCCGCGAAGGGGCTTCCTAGTGTGTGGAAACCTTTCCTCCTTCACGGCTCCCTCCCACTGGTGCAGGTCCCATCCCTATTCTTTGTCTCTGTTTTTTCTTTTTTCTTTTGCCCTACCCAGGTACGTGGGGAGTTTCTTGCCTTTTGCGAGGGCTGAGGTCTTCTGCCAGCGTTCAGTGGGTGTTCTGTAGGAGCAGTTCCACGTGTAGATGTATTTCTGATGTATTTGTGGAGAGGAAGGTGATCTCCGCGTCTTACTCTTCCACCATTTTGAAGTTCCCTCCAGTAGTATTGATATTTTAATAGCAATTTAAAGAAACAAGATGCACGAGTAGTCCCCACAAGACAATGCAAAGGATGTAGCCTTCACAAGGTCTAGAACGTTTACTCCTAAAAATAGTCTAAGAAAGTAAAAAGTCTTTGTTGTGTAGGTGGATGAAATAAAGGTTAAGATGACAAAGGCCTCTGAAAGTTGGCACAGCCAAAAATGCTGCTCAGAATCCCAGTCTATTTGACCGGGTGTCAGATGTACACAATATGTGTACCTTTTGGATGGCAGAGACCAAGCTCCCCAAACCCAGGGGAAAAAAAAACACCTAAGAAAGTCAGATAGAACATTTACCTCTCAAAGAAATGGGGAGATAAATGCAACTTACTCTTAGAAGGGCTTTTGTTTCTGTAAGTTTAGGATTCTGAAAATATATTTTATGAAGCTGGCTTTTCCTCACTGTGTGTGCAAAACTATCAAGTTTGGAATGTCAAAAGAACCCCATTTGGTCATTTAAAATTGAGGTCTCCCTTAATATAATTTCCCCAAGTAAGTAGTTGCTTCCAAGTGTAAGCTCCATGCATATTGTAAGTGAATCAGGCTCAGGTGTTAGTCGGAGGTTGGCTTCTAACACCCCTCATTTCTCTAATTGAGAGACTTTGTTTCCCATTTTAAAGTTGAATTTGTTGGGAATAAAATTTACTAAAGAAATTGTGTGGTGAGCCAATGTGCCGCTTGTGAGCTTACCTCCTGTAGGTGTCACTGTGGAGTGATTTCAACTGTCTTATGTGTCTTTGTTTCTCCCTCTGGCCAACTAAAACCACTGTGGGAGCTCGGATCACTGAATGGTCAATTCATATGCGTGATCTGAGGATGAGCAAGTCTTTTAATTAATGAATGGTTTTCCCTATGGGACCACTGCACAGTATGAGGACTCTGCCTCCACCACTCCCACAAATTTTTCAGTTTCCAGAGAAAGCTGTGACTGAGTGGGAGGAATCTAGTCCCTCTTCTTCAGAACAAGTCTCTCATGTCATATTTTCACTTTTATCCCTACGAATTCTGTTAACACCAGGGAAATATGGAAATTAAATCGTTATCTCAAAAAGATTTCTGGAACCTCATATTCAATGCTGCATTATTTACAATAACCAAGATATGGAAACAACCTAAGTGCCCATCAATGGATGATGGAGAAAATGTGATATGTTAATATAGAGGAATATTACTCAGCTATAAAAAAGTAAGAAATCCTGCCATTTGCATCAACATGGATGGACCTTGAGGGCTTTATGCTAAAGGAAATAAGTCAGAGAAAGACAAAAACTGTACGATCTCACTTATATGTAAAATCTAAGAAAAATAGAATCATAGATACAGAGAACAGATTGGTGGTTGCCAGAGGCAGGATGAGAGGATGTAGGAAATAAATGAAGGTGGTCAAAAGATACCAACTTCCAGATATTAAAAAAATAAGTCATGGGGATGTACTGTATATAGTACTCTATAGTGTGTTTGACAGTTGCTAAGAGAGTAGATCTTAAAAGTTCTCATCAGGGGAAAGAAAAGTTTTTGTAACTGTATGAGGTTATGGATGTTAAGTAAATTAATGGTGGTAATCATTTTGCAATATATACATATATCAAATCATTATGTAGTAACCCGAAGAAGAAAAAATCATGTTTTTTTCTACTCCACCTTTGAGAACAATGGTTCCTTTCTTCAGATGCCAGCATTTCAATTTTAAGAAAGGGGGGTCACATTGATCAAAGGCTTTCTCGGTACATGCATGACTGACCGAAAAAAATCTTTGAAGAACGTTATGTACAATAGTAACATGTCAATATGATACACAAATTCTTTGTCACAAAAATGTATAAAATTGTATCTTACCTCCTGAGCAATGGAAGAGTTCTCAGAGCTTCTGAGAATCTGTTTCCTGGTTATAATCCTCAGTTTGGCTGAAATAAAAATCTCTTTTCTTTCTTCTTAGTTTGTTTGTTATTTGACTTATTGTCAATATCTTCTTAGCATAGTTGGCAGGATATCACAGACACCCAGCAGAGGATACCTGGAGTCTACCCCAAATCGGCACTTGGTGTCAGCATGGGACCTTTGGGCTCCAGTGGCTTCTTCATACTCCTCAGCTGCTTTGGTGAGTTCTCCTGATACCTGTTTTAAATGACATCCTGAATTTCATTTGAAATGTTTTTTGCTTTAACTCGGAATCTTAAGGGGCACCAATAAATTTCCCAAAATGGGGACCTAGGAGGATCTGGGCAGGAAGCCTAGAGAAACATAAAATCTTTGTTAATTTTGGCTTAAATTGAAAACAAATTATCATACGGTCAGAACAAACTGTTTGCTATTGAAATAAAAGACTGTACCTGCTCAGCTCCAAAGAAAATGTGACATCTGCCCCTTCTGGCCACAAGACATTCTCAGGCAATTGAGAACCTAGCTCTGAAGTGTCTGAGGATCAATTCTCATGACATTTAACAGTCCCACAGAGGATCCCGCTACAATCATTAAGTAAATTCTGCTTGCCACGGGACATAAAAATGCTGATCACCTAGTGTCCCAGGCACCTATGGCAGTTTTAGATTGTCAGAGGGAGAAACGAAGACATTTAAGACAGTTGAACTGACCAAAAAGTAACTCATTGTGAGCTAGATTCAGAAGCAGCACATATCCAATCCATCACATTGTCCTAGAAATTTGTTCAGATCATATTTCTTATCTGAATTAGACTACCAAATGAATAATGGGAAACTGTGCCTTGAAAGCCAAACAGCTCCCGGAGGGATAGCCACCTATGGAAACACCAGGTAATTTTAGATATAATACTTACGGAACAGACACTTACAAGTAGTTAACTAAATGGGAAAATCTGACCAAAGATAACTTTTCCCTGAGATGACCAAAATTGGACATTTCTAATTTATCTGAATTGATTTATTTGCATGATCAATTTAAAAAAGCCAGCTATAAAATCAAACAACCAGAATGAGAGGTATATTTTAATTGTTACCTGGAAGCCTCAATGAGGGAATAATAAAATGGCTTCGTTGCAAGAAACAAACTGAAAATTTTTAGAAATAGTGGCTAAATTAGAAAAAGCCTCAGATCCAATGTTTCTTTTCTACAACTTTATCCTCAACCTCCTTCTCAGGCTTCTTTATACCCTCTCTTCTATGAGTTCCCCAGCCCTGACCTTCCTGCCCTCCCTCCCACCAAGAGAAAAAAAAATTATTGAGTCCACAGTAGAAAATGAAAGGAATTCCAAGGTAATGACAGCTCCCTTAAAGGGCACAAGCAGAGGGGAGCACTGCCATTATCCTTTGGACAAGGACAGGACTTAGGAAATTAACTAAGGATTTTCCAAATCCTTTACATGATCCTTTAGATTTTGCTAAGGAATTTGATCTTACATTAAGAACTCAGGAGCCTGGATATTCAGACTTGTACCAGCTCATTGAGCAAAAGAATGGCTCCAAGACGTAAACTGAAAGACACCTATGAAGGATTTTTATAAACATGAGGCTACAGATCACCAGAAATTTAAATAAAGCCCAAAACTTATATCAGGCTATCCCCAAAATTTTCCCTCAGAAAATAGATTGGGCCAAGGTCCATCAACACAATCAGAGGCCAGGAGAAACTATTTTTGATTATTTTAAAAGGTTTGAAAAGACATACAAACAGCACTCTGGCAGTGATCCAGAGAATTCCTTGAACCATCAGAATGATCCAATATTAAATTCCATTGTTCTAGAAGGATTAGATGAAGAATTGTCCAGACTAGTTAAAAGACATGAACTTTATGGGATGTACTTGGTGGTCCAGTGGTAAAGAATCCACCTTCTCATGCAGGGTACATGGGTTCGATCCCTGGTTGGGGAACTAAGATCCCACACGCTGCAGGGCAACTAAGCCCACGTGCCACAACTATTCAGCCTGTGCCCTACAACTAGAGAGAGAAAACCTCAAGCCATGACTAGAGAGAAAGCTGAGCACCCCAACGAAGAGACTATGCACCGTAAGGAAGGATCCCACATGTCTCAACAAATATCCTGTGTGCCGCAACTATGACCCGATGCAGCCAAAAAAAAAAAAAAAAAAAGAAAAGAAAATAAACAAAATAATAAAAAATAAAAGACATGAACTTTATTGTACTACCGTGCATACTAATGCCCTTATCACAATTGCTGGCAAATTTCTAAAACCTTACAGAAATGAGAAAATGAAAGAACTGCCAAAATTATGAATGTACAGATACAGCAGTTTGGGGGCCTTCCAAAACTAACCTGCCCAAGTTCCAGCCAGGCTTGAGATGAGTGCACCTGTTTTATTGCAAGAGACCTGGACATTTAAAAAGAGTTTGCCACAAATTCAAGCGAGACTTTAAACAGGCAAAATTAAAAAGGAATCAGAACCCTTTGAGGATTGTGAGAGGGCATTCCCCTGTTCTTCATGAATACCTTAGGGGAAATTGAAATAACAAGTAGAGTAGAAACTTTTAAAGCTCTTGTAGACAAGGAGGATACATTATCTGTTTTGTTTTTTTTGGGGGGGGGCAGGAGTCACAGTTTTATTATCAGTCTAGGCAAGACCAAAAATTCAAAGCAAATTCAATTTTGCTTAAGGGAACATTGTAAGGTAACAATTCTTCATATTACATGCCTCATATGACCCATTTCAAGCCATAGAGAATGACACCTTTATGTGTCACTGTCCCAAGAGACAAACAAATGTGAACAGCTAAAATATTTAAAAAGTGCACCAAGCTTCGGAAGTCTCAAACAAAACTTGAATTTTCTGTACATACTCCTGTCAAATGAAGTTATTTCCTGTACACCACTCCTCTTGCAAAGTGGTCTTCTATTTCCTTTCATTTGACCTAGATCGGCTAGGAGACCTAGAGAAAGATCGGGACGGCTTGTGATTTCTCTCCTGGGACAGTGATCTCTCTCTTCTCCTATATCTAGAAAAAGACCTACTCTGGCTGAGGGAGAAGCTTCTCCGTCTTGGAGATGTGTGGCGAGGTGGAGGACTCCTCCTCCGATAATCATCTCGAGGGCGACGACCCCAAGAAGGAGGCGGTCACGATTTCGACTTCTCTTTTCCCCATTTGACAGGTCCACTCTTACTCGGCAGCCACATAGTGTTCTCCCATCTAGTTCTCGGACAGCATCGGCTGCATCTCGGGGATCTTCACGTTCAACAAGAGCGAAGCCAGGAGGGTTTTTAGCAACCCACACACTTCAGAGTGGTCCATAATAGCCTAAAGCTCGTTCCAATTCAGTCTTGTTAACATTATCTGTTTTTAACCCTTCCCTTATTCATTGCCCTCTCCCTCAGAATAATCAATCTATTCAAATTATAGGGGTTTAAAATTTTTCTATGCAGGTTTTAAAATCAGAGTTAATAACTTTTCAGCTAGGAACTATCACAGAAAGACACGTGTTCCTTTTGGTGAAATGTGTTCCAATTCATTTCTTAGGAAAAGTCGTTTTAGAGGCATTTAATAAGGTGAAATGATTTTAGATTTAGAAGATGTAGGTGCAGATCAGAAGAGAATTACTGATAAATCGATGATTATGAAAATGAAAATTCAGACAAATCAAGAGGAAGTTAATGATTTATTGTTACAAATGCCTGAGGAATTATGGTCACCTTCTTTCATCAGGTACTGGGAAAATTAAAATAGCTATTCTTAGTAAAGTAACTATTGATAATTCCAAGCCTCTACCCAATATCTGACAATAGCCACTCAGACCAGAGGCATTAAGTGAAATAAGACCCATTATTCAGAAATTACTTAAGAAAGACTTATAATTCCTTACACCAGTCCTTGCAATACTCCCATTTTACCAGTAAGAAAGCCAAATGGAAAAGGCTGGAGATTGTTCAGAACCCGAGAACTATAAATAACATTGTGATCCCTCGCCAACCTGAGATTCCTAATCCTCACTCTCTGCTCTCAGCCATTCCAGCAGACACTTGTTATTTTTCAGTAACAGACCTATGTAGTGCATCCTTTAGTACTCCAGTAGAACAAGAAAACAATACATGCAAAGATTGTCAGTGTACCTGGCTATACTGAGAGCCCTATTTATTTTTCTCAAACACTTAAAGCTGATTTAGCTGATGTACACTTTCTTAATGTCTCTGCTTTATTTGAATAGGCAGGTGATTTGTTTTTGTGTTCTAGAACTGAACAAGACTCTCAAAGAGGCACTATTCACCTATTTCAACAATTAGCTTCTATGTGGTATAAGGTGTCCAAAGAAAAATTACATTTCTACTTATCAATTGTGAAATATTTAGGTCATTTAATATCTAAAGAAGAGTTATTGATTCATTCTGAAAGAATTAAGGGAATCCTAGCTTTCTCATTTCCCAAAACAAACAACAAAGAGGATTTCTAGGTCTAACCAAGTATTGACATAATTGGGTACCAACTTATTCCCTCATTGCCCAAACTATGCATTACTTAGGTCTGACCAACTAGACCCAATTGAAAGGATGATGGAAAAAGAAAAGGCTATAAATGCTTTAAAATCTGCATTAGCCCAGGCTTCAGCATTAGGCCATCCTAATGATAAATTACCATTTTTCCTCTTTGTGCATGAAGATAGAGGAAATGCCCTGGGTGTATTAACTCAGTGGCGTTGTGACAAGCTCCAACCCATAGGATGTTATAATCCATACGTTTAATTGCTGTATGAGGGCTATATCAATGTCGTATCTCTTATGCAAAGCTACTGCAGAACTCATAATGGAGTTTACTCTATGTTTCTTGCTCAGTTGAATCTCTTTTCAATTCTCATCATACTCAAAAATATTCTGTGACTTGATTGGCCCCTTATGAAGTATTGTTACTCTCTTCACTCAATATTACTTTGGTTTGATTTCATAGACTTAACCCCGAAACTTTACTTCCCACAACTCAAGATGACAATAACCATGATTGCATTGTGCTAACTGACTATCTTCTTACTCCTCGGACTGACTTACAGGAAGCTCCATTGCTAATGCCGATTTAAGTCGGTTTACAGATGGATCCTATTTAAAGGATGAGCAGGGACATTATCAAGCTGGGTATGCAATAACTTCCATAGTAGAAATAATCAGAAGTTCTTATTTACTGGACACCAAATTGACCCAAAAACCTTAATTGATTGCATTAATTAGGGTTTGTCAATTAGTCAAGGATCAACGAGCAAATATTTATACTGACAGCTGCTATGCCTTCGGAGTAGCTCAGAATTTTGGAATGCTATGGAAACAGAGAGGATTTCTCATCTTTTCTGGCCAGCCTATAAAGAATGGACAGTTAGTCTCAAAACTATTAAAGTCCATTCAATTGCCCAAACAGCTGGCCATCATTAAAATACCTGGACATTCCAAATAAAAATATGATTCAACAGAAGCCAAAAGAAATTGATTGGCTGATGCTGCAGCTAAACAAGCTGTCTTAAGCCTTACCTCTGCCCAGTTTAGAAGATGTCCTCTGCTCAGACATAACTGTTATGAAACCATTAGGATATTTCCTTTGCAGGCTCAAGGACTTGTTTCAGAAAATGAAAAGTAGACCTGGAAGAAAAAAGGGGGATTTGTCAATCCCATATCACAAATGAGGTTTGGACCAAATAAAAGGCCTATAATACCTATAAATACCCCAATACCCTTACTCCAGCATGTACATTTCTTGACCCATTGGGCACCTGAAAGCAATATATTTGAAGAACTTCTCTCACTATAGCCCATAAGTTTTATGACCAATGTTCTATTTGTCCTAAATGTAATCCTGGTAAACTCCTTCATGGTTCTCAAGGTCACTTTCCCCTCCCCAAGGGACCTTTTGAAGTTTTGCAACTGGACTTTATCTAGGTGCTTTCCTCTCAAAGCTACAAATACATCCTGGTAATGGTATACATGTTTTCACACTAGGTGGAGGCATTTCCTTGCAGATGAGCAATGGCCTTAACATAGGCAAATTACTATTGGAGAGAATATTCCAGTTTGGGGAACTCCTTTGGAGTTGTGTAGTGACCAGGGAACCCATTTTACTGGACAGATTATTTAATCCATTTGTAAGATTTGGCCGAAAATGTAACATTTTCATTGTGCTTGTCACCCTCAAACCTAAGGCTTAGTAGAAAGGAACAGTAGCACAACTAAAATACAATTGGCTGGATTTTGAGAGGTATATAATATTCCAGGGCCAAAACCTCTTCCTTTGGTACTCCTTAACCTGAGGTCTACCCCCTTTGATAAACATCAATTGTCTCCTTTTGAAATAATGACTGGGCAACCTATGCATCTGATGAACCAGCACTTCTTTATTTTTTTTTTCTTAATAATTATTTTTTATTTTAATAACTTTATTTTATTTTATCTTTATTTTATTTTATCCTCTTTCTTTCTTTCTTTCTATTTTTTCTCCCTTTTATTCTGAGTCGTGTGGATGAAAGGCTCTTGGTGCTCCAGCCAGGCATCAGGGCTGTGCCTCTGACGTGGGACAGCCAACTTCAGGACACTGGTCCACAAGAGACCTCCCAGCTCCATGTAATATCAAACGGTGAAAATCTCCCAGAGATCTCCATCTCAACACCAAGACCCAGCTTCACTCAACGACCAGCAAGCTACAGTGCTGGACACCCTATGCCAAACAACTAGCAAGACAGGAACACAGCCCCATCCATTAGCAGAGAGGCTGCCTAAAATCATAATAAGGCCACAGACACCCCCAAACACACCACCAGACGTGGGTCTGCCCACCAGAAAGACAAGATCCAGCCTCATCCACCAGAACACAGGCACTAGTTCCCTCCACCAGGAAGCCTACACAACCCACTGAACCAACCTTAGCCACTGGGGAAAGACACCAAAAACAACGAGAACTACAAACCTGCAGCCTGCGAAAAGGAGACCCCAAACACAGTAAGATAAGCAAAATGAGAAGACAGAAAAACACACAGCAGATGAAGGAGCAAGGTAAAAACACACCAGACCTAACAAATGAAGAGGAAATAGGCAGTCTACCCGAAAAAGAATTCAGAATAATGATAGTAAAGATGATCCAAAATCTTGGAAATAGAATAGACAAAATGCAAGAAACATTTAACAAGGACGTAGAAGAACTAAAGAGGAACCAAGCAACGATGAAAAACACAATAAATGAAATTAAAAGTACTCTAGAAGGGATCAATAGCAGAATAACTGAGGCAGAAGAACGGGTAAGTGACCTGGAAGAAAAAAGAGTGGAAATAACTACTGCAGAGCAGAATAAAGAAAAAAGAATGAAAAGAACTGAGGACAGTCTCAGAGACCTCTGGGACAACATTAAACGCACCAACATTCGAATTATAGGGGTCCCAGAAGAAGAAGAGAAAAAGAAGGGGACTGAGAAAATATTTGAAGAGATTATAGTTGAAAACTTCCCTAATATGGGAAAGGAAATAGTTAATCAAGTCCTGGAAGCACAGAGAGTCCCATACAGGATAAATCCAAGGAGAAACACGCCAAGACACATATTAATCAAACTATCAAAAGTTAAATATAAAGAAAACATATTAAAAGCAGCAAGGGAAAAACAACAAATAACACACAAGGGAATCCCCATAAGGTTAACAGCTGATCTTTCAGCAGAAACTCTGCAAGCCAGAAGGGAGTGGCAGGATATACTTAAAGTGATGAAGCAGAAAAACCTACAACCAAGATTACTCTACCCAGCGAGGATCTCATTCAGATTTGATGGAGAAACTAAAACCTTTACAGACAAGCAAAAGCTGAGAGAGTTCAGCACCACCAAACCAGCTTTACAACAAATGCTAAAGGAACTTCTCTGGGCAAGAAACACAAGAGAAAGAAAAAACCTACAATAACAAACCCAAAACATTTAAGAAAATGGGAATAGGAACATACATATCAATAATTACCTTAAATGTAAATGGATTAAATGCTCCCACCAAAAGACACAGACTGGCTGAATGGATACAAAAACAAGACCCGTATATAGGCTGTCTACAAGAGACCCACTTCAGACCTAGGGACACATACAGACTGAAGGTGAGGGGATGGAAAAAGATATTCCATGCAAATGGAAATCAAAAGACAGCTGGAGTAGCAATTCTCATATTAGACAAGATAGACTTTAAAATAAAGACTATTACAAGAGACAAAGAAGGACACTATATAATGATTAAGAGAGTAGATCTTAAAAGTTCTCACCACAAGAAAAAAATTTGTAACGATGTAACATGATGGATGTTAAGTAAATTTATTGTGATAATCATTTTGCAATATATACACACATCAGATCATTCATTTGTACACATAAAACAAATACAATGTTATATGTCAATTGTTTTTCAGTAAAACTGGAAAAATATTATTCTGGGAAATTATGCCAAAAGGAAGAGAGAAAAAAGAAATGAGAGAGACAAGGGTTTTACCATGAAGAAGACAATAACAAATATTAGCACTTTTGATTGGTTTAGCTGTATAAACTAAGACAGGCAACTGAGAAGGAGCAGAGAAAGTGTGGCTGTGTCACCCTGGGCTAACCCTCACCATTCAGACCATACCAGGTGTGCTTGGGTGGTGTGTGCAGGATTATATAACAGTAAAACATGGAAAGAAGGGTCACCTAACTTTCTCACTGGTAGGGAAAAACCACTGCTTTCATTTCTGCTAAACTTTTTCCTAGCTCTGCAGTTCTCAAATTGCTGATCTCATGACTCCTTTATTTTCTTAAAATGTATTGAGGATCCCAAAGAGATTTTGTGTATGTGGGTTATATCTACATCATTTTCAATATTAATTAAAGTGGGAGGATGTTAAAAACTCATTTATTAATTCAATTATGCATAGCAACTCTTAACCCATTACAGGTGAATATAAATAATACATTTTTCCCAAAAGTAGTTATGTTTTCCAAAATTAAAAAAAAAACAACACAGTGTGAAGTGTCACATTTAAAAAAATATAATAGTTTTATTGGGATAAAATTTACATATCGTGCAATCCATCCAATTCAAGCACACAGTTCAGTGCTTTTTAGTATATTCACAGAATTGCAGATATGTCACCACAATCTGAGAACACTTTCATCACCCCCAAATGAAACTCTGTACCCACTGAGAGTAATGCCCCATTTTCTCACAAACCTCTCAGGTCCTGACAACCACTGATGTACTGTCTGTCCTTATGGATTTCTCCATTTGCACTGACCTTCATGTGAAGTCTGTTAGTCAGTCCTTCCCAACATTTAGGATGTCTGACAACTCAGTGGTGGTGGTGGTGTGGTCCTTCTGAGCCTCTCACCTGAGGGAACCTACCAATTGCTCACTGCCTGGAAGTGGGCAGTTTCTTCTCCCTGGCCCAGAACCGGGTTCACTAGCCTAAAAATAAGGAAAAGGGCAGTGACATTTACATTTTCTGTGAAGGTTATTTGAAGAAGTGGATGAAAAGTGCCCACCTTGTGAGTGTTCAACAGAGATGTTTATGATTATCATTGTTACTAATCTTGCTCTACTGCACCTCATTAATAAAGACAATTGAAAGGCTGGGAGTTAAAATGTCTATTGAGTACAATCCAGCTTACCTCATTTTTATGCAAAGACCATTTATACCCAGGATAGAAATGTAGCGAATGGAATCTTTCCAACAGATACCAAGATGGAGAACACCCTTCAAAGAATCCCAGCCTTGGTGGCCAGTGGTATATACGAAATGTTTGGGGGCTTCCCTGGTGGCGCAGTGGTTGAGAATCTGCCTGCCAATGCAAGGGACACGGGTTCGAGCCCTGGTCTGGGAAGATCCCACATGCCGCAGAGCAACTAGGCCCGTGAGCCACAGCTACTGACCCTGCGCGTCTGGAGTCTGTGCTCCGCAACAAGAGAGGCCGCGACAGTGAGAGGCTCACGCACCGCGATGAAGAGTGCCCCCACTTGCTGCAACTAGAGAAAGCCCTCGCACAGAAACGAAGACCCAACACAGCCATAAATAAATAAATAAATAAATAAATAAATTAAAAAAAAAAGAAATGTTTGGGCTTCACGCTGAATGGGGGAAAGAGAGGCATGGAGAATTCTTTGGGGTTGAGGAAGGTTCTCACTTGCTTTGTGTCTTGAAATTTTAAAAGAATCTCCCTGTGATGCAGCCCGGTGTGGCAGTCATCCCTGAAAGTGACAGACACTTAAACACCAAATAGAGCTTCTGAATTCTGTGAGGGAAATGGGTTGAAATTTGTGAACAGTGCTAAATATGAGAAGAAAAACAGAATTTTATTTCTGAGCTTAATGGCATTGCCTCAGTCAGAACCTGTGTTGAACTTAGCTAAGCTTGAGGAAACAGGAATTATCCAAATATACTTGGAAAGGGGCCAATGGGATTATGGTTTGGTTCCCAAAGCCCCTGGAAAGTGGCTGAGGCTAATTGCCATCTGGGAATCATCCTCTGTGGGAAGAACCTAGAAGAAAATACCTCCTGGTAGCAGCTGCCATGATGAGGACAGGGTTATTTGCGACTGACCCATGTTTACTTTTTCCCTGGCTCCAAGTTCCCAAAGAGCCCACAGCGCCACCCTCAGTGGCTCTTAGACTTGGAAATGTCCAAATTCCCAGGGCTGGGTGCCTCACTCTCCACTCACATTCTCAGATTTAGTGTTTTTAAGCCAATTTGCTGAGCTGAGCCCATCTTTCTGGGAAGTAAGGAGCTCAAAGATAACATTGTTTTCTCTTAGTTACTCCCTGTAAATTTCTAGACTCCATCCAGAGAAAAAATTTTAATCTCAAGCCTGCCGAATAGGGAAGAAAACAAACATATTTTACACTGTTTGGGTCATTCACAGGGTCACTTAATGTATACTCAGCTGCATACTCCTCAGCCCCCACCCTTACTTCTCATTGTGATTATTACCTGACCACCATCAGAGAAGCCATGACTTAAGTCTGGAGGACCAACACATCCCCAGTTGCATTTCTCTTGCTCCTTGAATCAGTTCATGATCTGCTATGTTACCCACATAACACTTAAATGGCAACTTGACACAAGGACTTTTTTTTTTAAACCTTTTTATTGGAGTATAATTGCTTTACAATCGTGTGTTAGTTTCTGCTTTATAACAAAGTGAATCAGCTATACACATACATATATCCCCATATCTCCTCCTTAGGACCTCTTTATATTGGGGCTTTGGGGGGAAAGAAACCACTGTCTTTAGAAAGTTTTTAAAATTCTGGGACATTTTGATTATTTTGATCTGGCTGAAGATCCCCCCAAAATAATGCTTTTGGTATTATTATTCTCATTCAGGAAGAGATTAAACCCTTCCTGTCTCACACCCAGAGCTACAACTGTCCATACTAGTAAAACTCGATCAATGTTTGTGGAGTGAATCAGAAATGATTCCTTGACTCTCTTGCCCCCCCCCCCCCATTCTTTCTCTTTCTTGAATGAATATCTGATTCAGTCAACTCATCTGAAGAAAGACAAAGATTCAATCAGGATTAACCTGATGGACAGTCTAGAATCTAATTAGGTATAACTTTCTGATTGGAAGATAGTAGTTGAAAAGGGGGATGATGTGATTAGAAAGATCTACAAAAGCCTCAGGTACCAAAGAAGAGATGCAGAATTTTCTTGCTCTGGTGTCACTGCCTGGGTTCTCCAACAGAACTGAGGTCTGAATACCCTGCCAATCACATCAGAGCTGGTAAGTTAACAATCTCAGTTAAGGACACCCAGATCTCATCTATGGTAATCTGGTCTTGAATGATGGCATGCAGCTAGGGATGGCAGGGAGATTTTCCTTTTTCTTCCTTTTCAAAGAATGGATTAAAGGTTTTTGTTTTGCCTTTAAGTGTAGCTTTGCCTTAATACCAAACATTTTGATCTGCACTTTGATGTATATCATTTTTAAATATCTTAACCAACAAGATTTACTTTTGAATGAGAAACATCTATTTGGAATTTTATTTCTTGACATTTAAAATATTTAGTTTGTGCACAAATGACACTCATTTTAAGGGTATCTCCTTAATCTTTCCCAACCAGGTTAACTGTGGGAACTGAAGATGGAGGCTGTGTTGGTCCACATAACTCTCCTATTCCCATAGTCTTAGGACATTAAGTGATGATCTGAGAGTTTGCCCCAAAAAAAGATTGGGGTCAACTTTCAGGCTCATGGTACCCACCTCCCAGCAAGACATAATTAAGCAAAGAAATGGATGGAAATGGATAGGCTAGTGGTTGATATTTCCATCTCCATGGTACTTGTGAGGCATTTCTTATGGTGCCAGAAGGGGCAAAGTTATGACTTTGTGCCAACAGAGCCCAGAGTGGAATTTGGATAAACGGAGGCTCTTCCACTGCTGCTGGAGCAGTGACCTTGGCCCTGAATTGGTTCCTCTGAAGGGTAAGGAGACACATGAAGGTCTACTCATGCTTGGCTTGAGAAGGATGACTTATTCCCTGCAAATATTCACAGGATTCCTTTTGGAGCAGAGTCAGCATGAGTGTCTGGAACCCACTCAGACTCCTGGACCTAGCAGCAATGGACCTGCTGAGGGATGAGGCCTTGGCTATCTCCACTTTGGAGTGTCTGCCCACCGACCTCTTCCCACCACTGTTCATTTTGGCCTTCTACGGGAGACACAGTGAGGCCCTGAAGGCCATGGTGCAAGCCTGGCCCTTTGTCCGCCTGCCTCTGGGGGGTCTGATGCAGATGCCTCACCGGGGGACTTTACAAGCAGTGTTGGATGGTATTGATGTCCTAGTTGCCCAGCAGGATCGCCCCAGGTGAGTCTGATCCAGGTATCCTGGTAGAGTCCTAGACATCCTTGAGAGGCAGCTGGTGTCATAAGAGTGGGTGGCCAGCTGATGGACTAGAGGCTTCTGATGATGCCAAACGAAGAGGCTCAGAGGACTTGGCCATTGCTGAGTTCACTTTGGGAAATGCCTTCCAGAAATGTAGGAGTACCTAAGATGAAAGGGCACCTGAAGGAACATGTCCCCACATCTTTCTAGTGATGCTTAAGGTACTAGAAGTGGAGAACCAGGAAGGATGGAAGGGGAAACAAGATGGAGGAAGGTGAGGCAGAGAGGGAAGAAGAGGGCAAGGCAGCAGGTGATGTCAGGAATGTGAAGTAAAAGCACACGTGGGAAGTCTGAGTGTTGCCTAAATTCTGAGACTGTGGTTTCATTATGTGTGGCTCTTAAACCATCGCTGCCAATCTTCTGTTTCCCCACAGGAGGTGCAAGCTGCAGGTTCTGGATTTAAGGAATACTGGACAGTATTTCTGGAGGATGTGGTCTGGATCCAGTTCCCATGTGCACTCAAGCTCAATGATGGCACCAGTGGCTGAGGACAGTTCAAGAACAAAGCAGCCGTTAGCTCTGTTGGAGGTGTATGTAGAACTTCGCCTCAAGGAAAGTAACCTGGATGAATTCCTCATCGACCTTATCAGGTGGGTGGAGCAGAGAAAAGGTTCCATACACCTGTGCTGTAAGAAGCTGAAGATCATTACAATGTCCATGGAAAACATTAAGGAAGTCCTGAGTAGGGTGCAGCTGGACTGTATCCAAGAAGTGCAAGTTAATAGCACCTGGCATCTGTCTACCCTGGCCATGTTTGCTCCTCTCCTGGGCCAGATGAGTAATGTGCAGAGACTCCTTCTCTCCCATGTCTACTTGTCTGCCTTTGAGGAGCAGGAACAGCAGCACATTGTCCAATTTACCTCTCAGTTCCTCAGACTTCACCACCTCCGGGATCTCTATATGGAATCTCCCTCCTTTCTTGAAGGTTGCCTGGACCAAATGCTCAGGTAAGTGTGGCCACACTGGCTGAGTAACAATAAACACAACAATAGAATGTGAATGCATTGTCTCCTTTGCTGCTCTATCTTGAAGTGTGGTATAACATAACCACACAAATCAAGGTAGAGGGCTAAACTGGCAGAGAGGCTCTGGAAAAGGACACCATGCTAAAAAGGTACAGATTAGACCATTCAGATCTATCAATGGAGGTTTTGTGATTTCTGCCTTAGGAAGAGATATCTATCTTTAATCAGATGACCTAGTAAAATACGTAAGCTGACCTGAACATTTCTAAAGAGAAGCTCTGTGCTCACCCGTTTAGTGACCACAGTGAGCCTGTCTCAAATTCATTTCAGCAAAAGTTGTGTTGTGCTCCAGATAAGGTAATTAACATATGGGAAATGCATGATTCTGGAGAGGATGGTTAAGGAGCTGGAGCCAAAAGGATTAAAAAAAGGGGTAGGTGATTTGCAGGTGATACAGGGGTGTAAGTGAGCCCCTGTAGACTGGAAAACCACAGTTGATGATTTGGGAACTTGTCCAGGTTGGTTTTCTATGCTTATCACCCAGGACTCTCACTTGGCCTGAGATATAGGTGCTGGGGGCCCAAGCATGGACTGAAGGAACCTGACTTGAAAGCATTTTTTTTCGTGTCTCCCAATATTAAAATTCAGTGATGCCACTTGATTGAAACTCTGTGTAAGACTCTCCTCTGAGCATGTTTTAGTCCATGCCATAATCTTCATTCATCCTCATAAGGAAGTAGAGTAAATTTTATTCTGCTTGACAGATGAGGAAAGAGAGCTTTCAAGATTCTGTGAACTTGACCCAGTCACACAAGGAAGATGAAAGGACTCAGGCTAAAATGAGATTGGGTATCCTGGGTATTGACCTTTATCTGATGGTCAGAACAACATTGACCTTGGGCTTTTCTCTCACCTGGAGTTCACCTGCCACTCCAGTTTTCAAGACCTAATTCCTTGGTTTCTCTCCAGCTGCCTGAAGACCCCCTTGGACAACCTCTCAATAACCAACTGCCTGCTTACAGAATCAGACTTCACACATCTGTCCCAGTGCCCGAACATCAGTCAGCTAAAAGCCCTGGATCTGAGTGGTGTCACTCTGACCAACTTTAGTCCTGAGCTCCTCCAAGTTCTGCTGGAGAAAGTTGCAGCCACTCTCCAGAAACTGGACTTAGATCTGTGTGGGATCATGGACTCCCAACTTGAGGCCATCCTGCCTGCCCTGAGCCACTGCTCCCAGCTCAGGACCTTCAGCCTGTGTGGGAACCTCCTCTCCATGGCCATCATGGAGAAGCTGCTGCAACATACCTCCGGGCTGCTCAGTTTAAGTCAAGAGCTGTATCCTGCCCCTCGGGAGAGTTACAGCCCTCAGGGAGATTTCCACCCAGAGAGACTTGTCCAGCTTAAGGCTGAGCTGTTGAAGATCCTTAGAGACTTAGAACGTCCCAGGACTATCTGGATTAGCTCCAGCCCCTGTCCTCACTGTGGAGAAAACACATTCTATCATCCCGAGCCTGTTGTATACAGCTATAATACCGCTGCCTAGTTGGTATTCTGCCTAGTTCTCTATCAAAAACTTTCTTCTGAGAACTTGGACTCTGAAATCTAGGCAAAGGTGCATCCTGAAGGGAAAACTGATGCATGGTTTCCAACATCTGATCAATGTGAATGGAGAAAGGAAAGGTGATCCAGCAAGGGTGCAGGATTGCAGGGGGAAATCTTGACTCAGGTAGTTGATGGGACATTCAGGAATATGTGTTTATAGAGTCTGAAATATTGATCTAAATTTCTGGAAGGAAGTTCAGGCTTGAGATGCACATGTTGGAGTTATCCCTGGGTGGATGGCTGTAAATAAATGGTCAGAAATAAAGAGACTCCCAGTGTAAACCGACTGCTGCCCCCCATGATGTATTATTCTGTTTTTGCAGTTTATACCTCAGTAATCTTCAGTTACTGGTAAAAAAAAAAAAAAAAAAAAACAACCAAAAAAAGGCACTGAGTTGTCTATAATCTGAAACCTTACCATTCCCGCAAATTCTTTATTCTATCTGGGGCATCTCTTACCACATTGCTTATTTCTGTGGCTGTTCAGTGGGTTAATACACACAAGGGGAACATACTCAGTGGCCAATGAGCCAATAGCATGAAGAGCTCTTGGCAGGGTCCTCACTGCTGACTCAGGCCATGATCCTGGACATGAGTAGTCCTCATTGTTCTCTTGGTGGGTCCTTTAGTCTCAGTTTCTGGTCTTTGTATGTGCTGGGAAAAAGCTTCACTACACAAGGCAATGCCCATGGTTCTGGAAGGTGTTATCTATACAACTAAGCTGAGCCTCTGGTCCTCACCAACCCATGCCTGTCATTGGTGGGTAGTGGTCCTTCTTGAATTAACCTAGTTGTGGCCAGTATAGACATCCAAATTCCTTTTAGCAAAATTTTAAAACCATGTAGGCATGTAACATGTTTTTAGTATTTTTATAGTGTGTTAAAAATTATACCATTTGGGGGGACTAGTTCACATCAATTAGAGATTGACTTTATTCCCTTAATACCTCCTGATTCTCCCCGTTATGGAAAATGGGCATAGAATGTTTTGACATCAGCATATCAGGATATATAACAAATACCTGTTATGTACCTCATACAACTCATAGTCTGCTGTCCCCATCATCAGTTTCATGTCCTCGGATTCAACCAACTTCAGATGGTTTAGTGCTATATTTACTAGTGAAAAATATCTTCATGTAAGTGGACCCAGGCAGTTCAAACCCATGTTTCCAGTGTCAGCTGTATATATAGTTACATATTAGAGGAGAGTTATTATGGGAATGGGCTTACATGGTTCCAGAGGCTGAGAAGTCCCACAGTCTGCTGTCTGTAAGCTAGAGAACCAGCAAAGCTGATGGTATAACTCAGACCAAAGTTTAAGGCTGAAAAACAGTGGAACTGACAGTGTTATTCCAAGTCTGAGGCTGAAGGCCTGAGAACCAGAGGACCCCTGGTGTAAGTTCAGAGTATGAAGGCTCTAGAGCCACAAGCTTCAATGTTCATGGGCAAGAAGAGAGAGAAGGTGAAAATTGGATTTTTTGTTCCATTCAGGCCCCCAAAGGATAGGATTATGCCCACCTACATTGGTGAAGGCAGATCTCTTCCTTCAGTCTATGGATTAAAATGCTAATCTCTTCCAGAAACACCCTCCCAGACACACCCAGAATTATTGTTTTACCAGATATCTGGGCATTTCTTCTCCAAGGTGACTCAAAATTAACCATCACAGTCACCCTAAACAAAAGGCACCCGAATGAAGACTCCTCGTTACAAAATCAAAGACTGGTGTTATTGGCTCGGGGGAGGAATAGGATATAAGGGTGGGAGGACTTTAGGCAAGGGCCTCATTTTCCCCGTAACATGAAGATAATGGCGCACACTCAAGTTACAGGATTTCAGCACGAATCGATGAGACAATGTTAGTTGGTGGCCTGGCACAGGACCTGACATGCAGTAAGAGTTCAGCAACAGGGTCTTTCCCTTGTTTTTCCCTCCTGGTGGACACCCCCACTATCTTCATCCTCTAGTTTACCCTCTATTCCTGACAACGTCAAGGAGAGCAGAATCCAGGGTGTGAAGTGGGACTCAGCTTATACCTGTGGCACCAAAGAATCCTGATTCACCCAGGGTGCTTTAGCAGCCAGTGCAGGGAGGGGGACAGAGAAAAGATTGGATTCATCTCTAGTGATTATTAGGTAGACATTCTGAGCCTCAGAACTTTTAGACACCTACTGGTAGACCAGACCAGAGGATATAAATTAGTTTTGCAAGCAGAACTATATAATTCAGTATTTTAAAAAAATCTTGAAACTGCTATGTGGCGTTTTGGGGGGGCTCTGAAGAGCTCGGGTTCTTTATGCCCTCCATGCAGAAAGAATTCAGGGAGAGGCAAAGTGATAGATAAGAAGTGATTTATTAGAATAAGATGCTTGTGAGGCTTACAAGTGGGTGGGCAACAGGGTGCTGCCCTGGAGAACTTAGTGGGTTACAGTTTTATAATCAAAGGAAAAATGGGGAGGAAGAAAAGACAACCTTCTTCTGCATTCTTGAGTAGACGTCATGCCTCCATCATCAACTCCTCCTCCAGATTGGACAGGGGAGTTTTCTTGTCCCTACATGGTCAAGCCTGGACTGTTATGGCACTATGGAAAAATTATTCTAGGTCTCAGTACAATGAGGGTCTTTCACTTTGAAATGCCACCTTTCCATATATTATTGTTTTTCATGTAGGCAGAGAGCATGTCCTAGGGGTCATTAACTTACTGAGCTCACTGGGCAGGATGTGGGTCTCATGCCACCATTTTTTTATTGTTTGGGGGCATGTCTCATGTTTGTGTTGAATGGTTTTGTTGCTAAGCACGCCTGCTTGGTTTTGTGGTCAAGCAAACCTGTTTTCGTAAGTGATCATTAACTTACAGGGGTCCCGCATATATTTTTTTTACTTAATCCCCTAGTGGGATTAACTATTTAATTACCTACGTTGTCTCTTTACTCTGTCCCTATCAATCTTATATTATATAAATGCTAGTTGAGTAAATAACTGCACTGTGATTTCTATAAATAATAAAGGTATAAATGTTCTTTAAAAATTATAAAGTATCCTTTATCAAAGATAAGGTGACCATATCTGCGTGGGTTTATCTCTGGGCTTTCTATCCTGTTCCACTGATCTATATTTCTGTTTTTGTGACAATACCATACTGTCTTGATTACTGTAGCTTTGTAGTATAGTCTGAAGTCAGGGAACCTGATACCTCCAGCTTCCTTTTTCTTTCTCAAGATTGCTTTGGCTATTCGGGGTCTTTTGTGTTTCCATACAAATTGTGAAAGTTTTTGCTCTAGTTCTGTGGAAAATGCCAGTGGTAGTTTGATAGGGATTGCATTGAATCTGTAGATTGCTTTGGGTAGTAGAGTCATTTTCACAATGTTGATTCTTCCAATCCAAGAACATGGTATATCTCTCCATCTATGTGTATCATCTTTAATTTCTTTCAACAGTGTCTTATAATTTTCTGCATACAGGTCTTTGTCTCCTTAGGTAGGATTATTCCTAGGTATTTTATTCTTTTTGTTGCAATGGTAAATGGTAGTGTTTTCTTAATTTCACTTTCAGATTTTTCATCATTAGTGTATAGGAATGAAAGAGATTTCTGTGCATTAATTTTGTATCCTGCTACTTTACCAGATTCATTGATTAGCTCTAGTAGTTTTCTGGTAGCATCTTTAGGATTCTCTATGTATAGTATCATGTCATCTGCAAACAGTGACAGCTTTACTTCTTCTTTTCTGATTTGGATTCCTTTTATTTCTTTTTCTTCTCTGATTGCTGTGGCTAAAACTTCCAAAACTATGTTGAATAATAGTGGTGAGAGTGGGCAATCTTGTCTTGTTCCTGATCTTAGTGGAAATAGTTTCAGTTTTTCACCACTGAGGACAATGTTGACTGTGGGTTTGTCATATATGGCCTTTATTATGTTGAGGTAAGTTCCCTCTATGCCTACTTTCTGGAGGGTTTTTATCATAAATGGGTGTTGAATTTTGTCGAAAGCTTTCTCTGCGTCTATTGAGATGATCATATGGGTTTTCTCCTTCAATTTGTTAATATGGTGTATCACATTGATTGATTTGCGTATAGTGAAGAATCTTTGCATTCCTGGGATAAACCCCACTTGATCATGGTGTATGATCCTTTTAATGTGCTGTTGGAGTCTGTTTGCTAGTATTTTGTTGAGGATTTTTGCATCTATGTTCATCAGTGATATTGGTCTGTAGTTTTCTTTTTTTGTGACGTCTTTGTCTGGTTTTGGTATCAGGGTGATGTTGGCCTCGTAGAATGAGTTTGGGAGTGTTCCTCCCTCTGCTATATTTTGGAAGAGTTTGAGAAGGATAGACGTTAGCTCTTCTCTAAATGTTTGATAGAATTCGCCTGTGAAGCCATCTGATCCTGGGCTTTTGTTTGTTGGAAGATTTTTAATCACAGTTTCAATTTCAGTGTTTGTGATTGGTCTGTTCATATTTTCTATTTCTTCCTGGTTCATTCTCGGAAAGTTGTGCATTTCTAAGAACTTATCCATTTCTTCCAGGTTGTCCATTTTATGGGCATAGAGTTGCTTGTAGTAATCTCTCATGATCCTTTGTATTTCTGCAGTGTCAGTTGTTACTTCTCCTTTTTCATTTCTAAATCTGTTGATGTGAGTCTTCTCCCTTTATTTCTTGATGAGTCTGGCTAATGGGTTATCAATTTTTTTATCTTCTCAAATAACCAGCTTTTAGTATTATTGATCTTTGCTACTGTTTCCTTCATTTCTTTTTCATTTATTTCTGATCTGATCTTTATGGTTTCTTTCCTTCTGCTAACTTTAGGGTTTTTTTTTTTGTTCTTCTTTCTCTAATTGCTTTAGGTGTAAGGTTAGATTGTTTTTTGAGTTGTTTCTTGTTTCTTGACGTAGGATTGTGTTGCTATAAAATTGCCTCTTAGAACTGCTTTTGCTGCATCCCATAGGTTTTGAGTCATCATCATTTTCATTGTCATTTGTCTCTAGGTATTTTTGTATTTCCTCTTTCATTTCTTCAGTCATCTTTTGGTTATTTTGTAGTGTATTGTTTAGCCTCCATGTGTTTGTATTTTATACAGTTTTTTTCCTGTAATTGATATCTAGTCTCATAGCGTTGTGGTCAGAAAAGGTACTTGATATGATTTCAATTTTCTTAAATTCACCAAGGCTTGATTTGTGACCCAAGATATGATCTATCCTGGAGAATGTTCCATGAGCACTTGAGAAGAAAGTGTATTCTGTTGTTTTTGGATGGAATGTCCTATAAAAATCAATTAAGTCCATCTTGTTTAATGTATCATTTAAAGCTTCTGTTTCCTTATTTATTTTCATTTTGGATGATCTGTCCATTGGAGAAAGTGGGGTGTTAAAGTCCCCTTCTATGATTGTGTTGCTGTCAATTTCCCCTTTTATGGCTGTTAGTATTAGCCTTATGTATTGAGGTGCTCCTATGTTGGGTGCATAAATATTTACAATTGTTATATCTTCTTCTTGGATTGATCCCTTGATCATTATGTAGTGTCCTTCTTTGTCTCTTGTAATAATCTTTATTTTAAAGTCTATTTTGTCTGATATGAGAATTGCTACTCCAGCTTTCTTTTGATTTCCATTTGCATGGAATATCTTTTTCCATCCCCTCACTTTCAGTCTGTATGTGTCCCTAGGTCTGAAGTGGGTCTCTTGTAGACAGCATATATACGGGTCTTGTTTTTGTATCCATTCAACCAGTCTATGTCTTTTACTTGGAGCATTTTATCCATTTACATTTAAGGTAATTATCGATATGTATGTTCCTATGACCATTTTCTTAATTGTTTTGGGTTTGTTATTGTAGGTCTTTTCCTTCTCTTGTGTTTCCTGCCTAGAGAAGTTCTTTTAGCATTTGTTGTAAAGCTGGTTTGGTGGTGCTGAATCCTCTTAGCTTTTGATTGTCTGTAAAGGTTTTAATTTCTCCATCAAATCTGAATGAGATCCTTGCTGGGTAGAGTAATCTTGGTTGTAGTTTTTTTCCTCTCATCACTTTAAATATGTCCTGCCACTCCCTTCTGGCTTGCAGAGTTTCTGCTGAAAGATCAGCTGTTAACCTTATGGGGATTCCCTTGTATGTTATTTGTTGTTTTTCCCTTGCTGCTTTTAATATTTTTTCTTTGTATTTAATTTTTGATAGTTTGATTAATATGTGTCTTGATAAAGGAGGCAAGCATATACAAGAAAAGACAGCCTCTTCAATAAGTGGTGCTGGGAAAACTGGACAGCTACACATTAAAGAATGAAATTAGAACACTCCCTAACACAATACACAAAAATAAACTCAAAATGGATTAAAAACCTAAATGTAAGGCCAGACACTATCAAACTCTTAGAGAAAACATAGGCAGAACACTCTATGACATAAATCAGAGCAAGATCTTTTTTGACCCAGCTCCTAGAGAAATGGAAATAAAAACAAAAATAAACAAATGGGACCTAATGAAACTTAAAAGCTTTTACACAGCAAAGGAAACCGTAAACAAGACGAAAAGACAACCCTCAGAATGAAAGTATTTGCAAATGATGCAACTGACAAAGGATTAATCTCCAAAATTTACAAGCAGCTCATGCAGCTCAATATCAAAAAAACAAACAACCCAATCCAAAAACGGGCAGGAGACCTAAACAGGCGTTTCTCCAAAGAAGATATACAGATTGCCAACAAAGACATGAAAGAATGTTCAACATCATTAATCATTAGAGAAATGCAAATCAAAACGACAATGTGATATCATATCACACTGGTCAGAATGGCCATCATCAAAAAATCTACAAACAGTAAATGTTGGAGAGGGTGTGGAGAAAAGGGTACCCTCATACACTGTTGGTAGGAAAGTAAACTGATACAGCCACTATGGAGAACTGTATGGAGGTTCCTTAAAAAACTAAAAATAGAACTACCATATGACCCATCAATCCCACTGCTGGGCATAAACCCTGAGCAAACCATAATTCAAAAAGAGTCATGTACCACAATGTTCATTGCAGCTCTATTTACAATAGCCTGGACATGGAAGCAACCTAAGTGTCCATCAACAGATGAATGATAAAGAATATGTGGCACATATATACAATGGAATATTACTCAGCCGTAAAAAGAAACAAAATTGAGTTATTTGTAGTGAGGTGGTTGGACCTAGAGTCTGTCATACAGAATGAAGTAAGTCAGAAAGAGAAAAACAAATACCGTATGCTAACACATATACATGGAATCTAAAAAAAAAAAAAAAATAAAGGTCATGAAGAGCCTAGGGGCAAGGCGGGAATAAAGACACAGACCTACTAGAGAATGGACTTGAGGACAGGGGTAGGGGGAAGGGTAAGCTGTGACAAAGTTAGAGAGTGGTAGTGTATATATGGACATATGGACATATGGTAATATACATTACCAAATGTAAAATAGATAGCTAGTGGGAAGAAGCCGCATAGCACAGGGAGATCAGCTCAGTGCTTTGTGACCACCTAGAGGGGTGGGATAAGGAGGGTGGGAGGGTCACGCAAGAGGGAGGGGATATGGGGAATATATGTATACATATAGATGATTCACTTTGTTATACAGCAGAAACTAACACATCATTGTAAAGCAATTATACTCCAATAAAAATGTTAAGAAAAAAATTATAAAGTAAATTTAATACTTTTAAAGAATGAAAGTTTACTTTTAAGAAAAGTTTAACTTGATTTGGAGCCTCTAAACAAATGAGACTTTAAAACTGATTTTAAACATTAATGAACAAGAATGGTTTCTTCTTTAAAAAAATTTAGAATAATAAAATTTTAGCGCTGGAAAGTTTACAATTATATTTTTTTACAGTAGACTTTATTTCTTAGGGCAGTTTTAGGTTCATCTTGAAAATGAGCAGGAAGTACAAAGAGTTCCCATTTAAATCCTACCCCACCACATGTACAGCCTTCAGGACTATAAACTTCCCTCACCAGGTTGGTACATTTGTTACATTGATGAACCTACATTGACACATCATTATCACCCAAAGTCCATAGTTTACATTAAGGTTCACTCTTGGCAGTGTTGTTTCTATGGGTTTTGGCAATCATATAATGACATGTATCCATCATCATATCATAGAGAGGAGTTTCACTGCCATAAAAGTCCTATTTGCTCTTTTTCATCCCTCCCTCTCCCCCATTCCCTGGCAACCACTGATCTCTTTTGCTGTCCCCAGAGATTGGTCTTTTCCACAATGTCACATATTTGGAATCATACAATATGTAGCCTTTTCAGATAGGCTTCTTTGAATTATTAATACAAATTTAAGGTTCCTCCAAGTATTTTCATGGTTTGATAACATACCATTGTCTGAATATACTGCAGTTTATGTATTCATTTACCTACTGAAGGACATCTTAGTTGCTTCCAAGTTTTGGCAATTATGAATAAAGCTGCTATAAGCATCTGTGTGCACATTTGGTGTGGACATAAGATTTAAACTCATTTGGGTAGATACCAGGGAGTGAGATTGCTGGATTGTATGATTAGGGTGTGTATTACAATTATTTACCTTGACAATCTCACCTGTTAGAGATTGTCCCATAAACGGCAGGTACTGTGTCTCTCACACTGTGGTAGCTGAACACAAAGCCTGAACTGCATGGTGTGTGGAAATCTTTAACATCAGTTTATAGCCAAATGATACTTTTCACTGAAATGCAGATTTGTGCAAAATCAACATTTTCTGGCTACCAATAACGTAGATAAGTTGATATGGAAGAAATAGCAATTGTGGTCTATATATTTGTCCATGTAAATGTACATGAAAGAAAAGTTTTGTTTTGTTTTCAATACTGTTTTTTGTTTTGCCCAGAGCAATACAAGACACATTCTCAATGTACAACATTCCAATAATACAGATAGAGCAAGCATCTCCACTGAACTTCCTCCTCATCCCAGGCCCCTCTCCAGAGGGCAAAGTTTAGTGTATTTTCCAGACTTCTCTCTGACTTTCTATACATTTATACGTGCATGTAGAAATATCTGGTTTGTATTTCCTTATAGAGAAGATGTCTTAGTGTGGTTTTGATCATCTTGCTTTCTTCATTTAAGGGTAGGTCTTAAAAATCTGTCCTTATTCGTGTTAACTTGCATATTGTATTCCATAAAAATGAATGGTCCACAGTTTAACCCTTTGCCTGTTTGTGTAAATTTAGTTTGTTCCATTTTTGTTCTTGTTGTTATTACCAACTATATACTACAAAATTCCTTATGTTCAGGAAAGCTTCTCTTTGGTTTCTCAATGTTTTCTCCATCTCTCTAAATTATTCATTTTATCCTATCTTAGATCAATTTCATCAACTTCTGACAGGCTCTCCACTATCTTCCATTAAAAAAAATAAAAGCAAGAAGGAAGAAAAGAAAATCCTCACATGACTTCATCTCATCCTCCAGTTCTTGTATCCATGGGCTGAACTGCTGTACTTTTATTTTTTAATCTGTGCAATTTCTTTGGAATAATAGATTCTGTGGTTAAAACAAGGTAGTAAATATCTGGACCAGATTCTCTCTCAGGTCTTCCAGCAGGGGAGGAGTCAATGACTCCAAAATTTTATTACAAATGTTAAGGTGAGCAGTGCATTGCCAGGATCTGGGGCAGCATAGTGCAATATTCAAGAGCACTGACAAACAGACGGGACAGAATTCCAGTTCTAACACTTACTGGTGTGTGTCCTTGAAGAAGTTTCTGTCCTTCTCTGAATCTATGTCTTCCCCTATTGAATGGGTATCATGATGATCTCTAACTCAGATACAAACACTTAGCCCAGAACTTGTTGCAGAATAAATCCTCCAAAAATGGCAGCAGCTGTTTCTTGACATTCAAAGACCACAGGCATAAATAGCCAGGCCCCAGGGAACGACCCAGCTCTGCAGCAGCATCCGGTAACCTGCCAGCTGGTCCCTCTGCCAAGATGTGTTGGTTTGACTGTGGAACCCAGCACCTTAGGAGCCAAGCCTGGGTGACCCCCTAGAGTTCAGCCCATTGGCTGGCACAAGCCCCCTGGTGGCCAATTTGACACCAATTTACAGGTGGCTATGGCTTCAGGATCAGGGTTTGTGTGATTGGCGCTAACTCATGGGAGCAGATGTGAAAATAAGTCAAAACCTGATTGCCCCCTGCCCCCAGCGATTTTCTATTTCTTCTTGGCAAACATCTGGGGGCTGTTGGTGAACTCGGGTGTGCCAATGCTCAGATAATTCATGCATGAATTTGAAGGCATAGCCGTGTTGACCTGCAAACCCTGTGGGGCTCCGAGGTCCCAGTTCTGGTCAGACATTTCTTGCTGGCACATTTCATGCTCTGGGTCTCTGGTTCTTTGTCTGAAAAGAAACTGTCTCTGAGGTCCCCAGTTCACTGTAGGTTCCAGATATACTCCTGAATCTGGATTTTGTGCTAGATTTTTTTTTTTCTTGAATTAAGGTTCCCATAGTCACTGGAGTAGGAACAGCTTGGATACATGCAGTTTCTATAGCCCAGGTCCCCAAATCCCACTTTGGGGTCTTCCCACCCTTTGCCCACTGCAGGAGTTGGTGAACAGGTTCCTTCTCTCCCAGTCTCAGGTCAAATTGCCTGGGCATATTCCTACATGAGACACAAACCCCACAGAACCCAGGGCCAGGCAGGGGGTTAGTGAAGGATTGCAGGCAGGGACCATGGAGACCTGCAGGGCACGGGTCCCCACATCACGGAAGCTGCCTCTCAGTTCATGCCCAGTGATACCCCTTAAGGATGTGGGTTCAGTGATGCTACATTTTTCTTTTAAGATTTTTTCTTCAAGGGATATTGGGGAGTAAATTATGATGCAAAACTTGATTTTTAACCTCTGGCCACAAATCTTATTTGTTAAAACATTGTCCCAAAACATGTCTGTAGGACACATTTGGCTTTTGGAGTGCCACCCTGCAGCCTCTAATATGGAGAAAAAAATGTTCTGCATAGCATTCTGACCTGACCCACAGTGACCCTGAAGACAACAGAAAAGAAACCACATGACTTTGTTTTTCTGGGCCAGAGATTGACCTTAGTCAGGAGCCTGGCCTTGAAACTGCAGGACCTATAATCCCCTTTGCAACCCACAGTACTGCAACACCATGTATAAATATAAAGTCCATGGGAGGCATTTGCAAATAGCTCTTGAATAAGAATATATATGATTATATATATATATTTCAGGCGTTACTCTGTACTTCATCTTTTTTCATAAAATGATGTAATCATCTGAAAAATAACATGGCCCAGCAGACTCTTTACCTTTTTTTCATACCTGCTCCTTTCCCATTCTTCCCAATTTTAAGAAGTCACCACAAGGCTCTAGGAGGTCCCTCAACCCCTGTTTTACCCTCATGCCCCACCTTCACTCTAAGAGCAAAGTGCTGCTGATTCTGCCTCCAAGTGTCCCTGAAGTTGTCCCCAAGGTACCTAAAGTGCAAGCCAGGATCTGCCGCCAGGAGCAACCAAGGGTCTCCTGCTGGCATCCCTGCTTCCTTGTTAACTCCCCCAGAACACTATCCAACAGCAGCCAGCGGGGCTGGGAGACACCCATCAGATTATGTCACAACCCTACTTACCAAATTCCAGGGTCCCCTAACAAGCCCCTGCCTGGGCAGTCTCCCCCATCACCCCAGCCTCCACTCCCTGGCTGCCCCCTAGTTCAAGGTCATGCAATCTCTCTCGCCTCCCTCCTGGAACCCTGCACTGCAGCCAATTCTGGGCCCACAGTGTCCCCTGGTGGCTGGAGATGCAAGATCATCTAGACTGCTGGGCAAGGGGTGAGGCCTGGAGGAAGAAAGGTGAGAGAGGACAGATAGATTTGGGGAAAGACTTGGAAGAACAAAAGCTTAGGAGAAGACCAAGAGTGTCAGACAGAGAGGAAAGTCTAACTGAGTCCCCTCTGGGATGGCCCTACTCTCTGGGTTACGGAAATGGAGCTGGAACAAGAAGGCTGTTGGCCTCAGGATGGGCCTATAGCTCTTCTCCAGGGCCTCCCATCAGACCAGCACCCATGTCTGTGCAGGAGAGGACACTGGACTGTGTCTGGGTCAGTTATCAAGGAACTTTCTGTGTCTTGGACTGAGTCACCTCCTTCCTTATCAGAATATTACACAGAGGGTCAGTGATGCTAACAGGAATGGGGGATGGGAGTTTGGGGATTTGAGACAGCCCTGAGGACAACCTTGCAACCCTCCCCATGTGCCTGATTTTGCAAGATCTGAAGAACTGTGTCCTGAGAACAGGGATGGGAAGAGTTCTGAGGTAGCCTCAGTGAGTGCGCACAGTGAGAACCAGGGATGCTTGGGAGGAAATTCCAGTTATAGAGATGAGGTCTTGTGCTTCTATTCATTAGTTCAGGGGACAGCATTTACTTCCCAAGACCCTTGCGACTTTTGTTGATTTGCTTTTTTGGTGGCATTCCAGGAGGCAGTGTGTGTTCCAAGGGTAAAGCACAATAACGAAAGGGCAGAACAGATGACCTGTTCAGGTACTCCCGGGCTGGCTTGAAGCCAGGGGATGGAACTGAGTCTCTTGAGCCCCACTGTTGAGAGGCCTCCAGGGGAACTATCCCCCACCCCAGACCCCAAGTTCTCCACCTGGTTTGCCGTATCCTACAGAAAAACACACTTCGGGTTGACCTGTATCCTGTATTTCTCTACACTTTACCTATTTGCAGGGGACTGTCCATTGCTGACTTCATTCTGGCAAAGAAGACATGCAGATGGCCAATAGGTACTTGAAAAGCTGCTCAGCATCACTAATCAGGGAAATGCAAATCACAGCCACAAGGAGATATCACCTCACACCTTTTAGAATGGCTGTTATCAAGAAGACAAGAGATAACGAGTGAGGTGAGGGTGTGAAGAAAAAGGAGCCCTTGTGTAGCCACTGTGCTGGGAATGTAAGAATGTGCAGACAATGTGGAAAACAGTATGGAGGTACCATAAGATCCAGCAATGTCAGTTCTGGGTATATATACGAAGATAATGAAATCACTTTCTCAAAAAGATATCTGCAGCCCTGCGTTCTCTGCAGCATTATTTACAATAGCCAAGAAAGGGAAACAACCTAAGTGTTCATCAATGAATGATGAAGAAAATGTGAATATATATATAATACATATATATTCATATATATATATGAATATTATTCAGGCTTAAAACCATAAAAAAAAAGGAAATCCTGCCATTTTCAGCAATATGGACAGATCATTAGGGCATTATGTTAAGTGAAACAAGTCAAAGAAAGACTTATGGGGAAATGAATAAAGGCGGTCAAAAGGTACAAACTTCTAGTTATAAAATAAATGTGTCATAGGGATGTAATGTATAGCACAGTCACAAAAGTTAACAATTCTGTATTGTGTACTTGAAAAAAAAATATTAGGAGAGTGGATCTTTAAAGTTCTCACCACAGGAAAAAAAATTAACTATGTGAAGTGATGGATGGTAACTAAACTTATTGTGGTGATAATTTCACAGTGTATACATATATCAAATCATCATGTTGTACACCGAAAAAGAGGTCAATCATATCTCTATAAAACTGGAAAAACTCTTCTAGGAAAATATGCCAAAAGAAAACTGAAAAAAGAAAAGAGTCAAGGCTTTTACAATGGAAAAGAGAAAAACAAATATTTGCACTTAGGGTTGATTTAGCTGTATAAACTTAAAAGAACCAACTGAGAAGGAATAGAGAGAGCATGGCTGTATCACCTTGTGCTAACCCTCACCACTCAGACCATACCAGGTGTGCTTGGATGGTGTGTACCAGAATAAATAACAATATAAGAATAAAACAATCTTCCCCTAACTTTCTTCACCAGTAGGGAAAGAATTAATAAGATCATGAAATACTTCCGATGGATCCTTCCTGAACTGTCTGCACCCTCCTTGCCCAGCCTCAGTGGCTTTCTTCCTGTTCTCAAGTTGGCCAAGCTCTTCACTACATCAGGATTTGCACAATGCACCCATGGCTCCAACACGATCCCCTCAACTGGCACGTACACTTGCAAACTCTAAGTCAGTCTCCTGACATTCTGCTAGGCCCATCTGTGTACATCCTTGTAAAATCCAGCTTTTGGAAGAACCCTGATTAGTCAGTTTTAGAAGAATCCACATCTTTGATACCTGATATTCCAATAATATCTGATCCAAATTCCTCACTCCCCACTCTTGGAATCTGATCACCCTGGACTGCCTTCGGTAGGAATCCTGTTACACTGGTTTAGCCAGATTTCCCCCAGAACTGAAGTCTCCTCATAGTAATTTTCCAGCCACAAAACCCCCTGCTTGTTGGTTGTGAATCCCCAAATGTCATCGTTGTATTGTGAATGGAGACCAGTTCCATACTGGTGTATCTTTTCCTCTGTTGCAATAATCCTGAATAAAATTTGCCTTTACCATATAAACCTGTGTCTGTCTCTGGTTTTCTTTGACACAGCTCCCACAGTTGATTACTGCTCAGGCAAGAAAGCTCCTTCCCAGTATCCTGCAAATTCCCAAATATCCCAGAGAGGTTCAACTTCGAGTCTGCCCACCTCTGTACCTTTCCGTTTCATCCCTGGAGTTTTCTTCAGAGAATTAGTTACAACCTGCCACTTTAAAACAATGGTCTTTTTGGATCTCATAGAAGCTGCAAACCCATAGAAACATCCCCACCTGAGACATTGCGATTTCCCCATTTCCACTAACATTCAAGTGAAGTCTCTCAGTCCGTCCTCTCCAAAATTTAGGTTGTTTGACAACTCAGGGTTCCTTGGTTCCTTCTGATTCCGTCAACAAAGGGAATCTACCAGTTATTCACTGCATGGCAGTGGGCAGATTCCTCTGCAGAGTAAAACCCCAACCCACCAGGTTAAAAATGCAGAAAAATAGGTGACCTCTAGATTTTCTGAGAAGGTTATCTGAACTAGTGGATAAAAAGTGCCAGCACCATTGCTCAACCAGATGTGTTCAATAAACAGAGATGGTTATGATTATTGTTGCTACAAATCTCACCATACTGCAACTCATTAATAAAGGTGCTTGATGGCCTGGGAGTTAAAAGTCTCTTGAGTACAATTTGGTTTAGCCCAATTTTATGTAAAAGCCATTTATACCCATGGTAGAAGTATGGTGAAAAGAATCTTCAGGAAAGATACCCAGATGGAGAACAATCTTCAAATAATCCTTGCCTTGGCAGCCAGTGGTATACAAGAATTGTCTGGGCACCATATTGAATGTGGTGGGGGGAGGCATGGAAAATTCTGGGGGTGGAGGGAGGGTCCAGCTTTCTTTGTGCCCTGAAACTTCAAAAGAATCTCTGTGTGGCATAGCTGGGATGAAACTCATACCTGAACGTGGCAGATCCTTAAACACCAAATACAGCTTCTGGATTTTGTTTGGAAGAGGTGTTGGTATTTGTGAACAGTGCTTAATATGAAGAGAAAAACAGAATTTTATTTCTGTGCCCATTGCTATTACCTTGATCAGAATCTGTGCTGAACTTAGTTAAGTTTTAGAAAACAGTAATTATCAAAATATACTTGGAAAGGGGACAATGGGACTGTAGTTCAGCTTCCAAGACCCCTGGAAAATGGGTGGGGCTATTTGCCATCTGGGAATTATCCTCTGTGGGGAAAAAACCTAAAGGAAAACATCTCTTCTTAGCAGCTGCCCCTGGATGACAGGGTTATTTGTGACTGACCACGTTCATGTTTCCCCCTGGTTCCAAGTTCCCAAAGAGCCCACAGTGCCCACCCTCAGTGGCTCTCAGTCTTGGAAATGCCTGACTTCCCAGGGCTCACAGCCTCTTCCTCTGCTCACATTCTCAGATTAATCTTTTCATGCCTGTTTGCTGTGCTGATACCAACTTTCTGGGAGGAAACACCATCAAAGATGACACTGCCTCCTCTTAGCCACTCCCTTTTAATTTCTAAACTCCACCCAGAGAATAGCCTTTAAATCTTCTCCCTTCTCAGGAGAAAAAAAACCCAACAACTATGTTTTCCACTGTTTGGCTCATTCACATGGTCCCTTTAGGAATGCCCAGCTCCACGCTGCCCAGCCCCACCCTTCTCATTGTGATTTTGACCTGACCTCCTTCAGAGAAGCCTTGACATAAGGCTGGAAAACCAACCACATCCCCAAAAGAACTTCCCTTGCTGCCTGAATAAGCTCATGATCTCCCATGTGTCCGACATAACACCTAAGTGACACTTGATACAGGGATGGATTTATTGTGTTTCCTTTGGGAACAACACCACTGTCTTCATGAAGCTGTTTTTATTCTGGGACATTTTGATAATTGTGATATGGCCAAAGATCCCCCAACACTGATGCTTTAAATTTTTGTTTTTCCTATCCAATATCACAAATCGATAACCCCTTCCCTGTCTCATACCCACAGGTATAACTATTGGTATTGGTAAAACCCAATCAATATTTGTGGAGTGAATCAAGGAACGTGCCTTTGACTCCAATACCCCACCTTCGTTCTTTCTCTTTCCTAAATGAATATCTGATTCAATCCATTCCTCTTGAGATAGACAAAGATCCGATCAGGATTAACCTGATGGACAGTCTGGAATCTAATCAGGTGTGCTTTCTGATTGGAAGTTAGTAGTTGGAAAGAAGGAAGATGTGATTAGAAAGGTATATAAAATCTTCATGTACCAAAGAAGAGATGCAGAATCCAGTCACCTCCTGGATTTTCCGAGGAGTCTGAGGTCCTAGCACCCACCCCCCTCCCCCAATATCATCAGAGCTGGTCAGTTACATACCTCAGCAAAGGACACCCTCATCTTACCCATGATCTCTGTGTCTTGAATGGTGGCATGCAGCTTGATATGGTAGGTTTCTTATTTCTTTTCAGATAAACTGATTTAAGATTTTGGTTTTACCTCTAAGTGTAATTTTGCCTTAATCCCAAATACTTTGATTTGTGCTTTGGTTTATATTATTTTTAAATGTCTTAACCAAGCAGATATTCTTTTTAATGAAAAGTATCTCTTTGGAATTTTATTTCTTGACATTTAAAATATTTACTTTGTGCAAATAGCATTCATTTTAGGGGTATCTCCTTCGTCTTTCTCAGCCAACTTAACTGTGGGAATTGAGGATGGAGGCTGTGCTGGGCCACATGATGCTCCTATTCCCATAGTTTTGGGGCCCTAAGTGATGGTCTGAAAGTTTTCCCCCAAGAAAGAGAAGGGACATTGTTAAGGCTCATGGTACACACTTACCACTGAGACATGAATTAAGCAAAGCAGTGGGTGGAAATGGACGGACGAGTGGTTGCCTTTCCTTTTCCTCGGTACTTGTGAGATACTTGTTCTGCTACCAGTAGGGAAAAAGTTATGGCTTTGTGCCCACTGAACCTAGAGTGGAATTGGGGGAAATTGAGGCTCTTCTATCACTGCGCTAAGTCCCTCTAAAGGGTAGGGGGAGACAATGGAGGCTTGCTCATGCTTGGCATGAAAAGGATGTCTTGTTCTCTGATGGCTTCCACAGGTTTCCTTTTGGAAAAGATCAGAATGATTATCTGGAATCCACCCAGACTCCTGGACCTGGTGGGAATGAGCCTGCTGAGGGATGAGGCCTTGGCCTTTGCTGCTCTGGAGGATCTACCAACAGAGTTCTTCCCACCACTGTTCATGGAGGCCTTCCATGGGAGACACAGTGAGACCCTGAAGGCCATGGTGCAAGCCTGGCCCTTTGTCCGCCTACCTCTGGGAGGTCTGATGGAGATGCCTCATGTGGGGACCTTACGAGCAGTGTTGGATGGGCTTGATGTCCTGATTGCCCAGAAGGATTGCCCCAGGTGAGTCTGCCAGGTAGGCTGGTAGGGTCCTAGACATTGTTGAAGAGACAGCTGGTGTCATAAGAGTAGATAGCCAAGGGATGGACCAGAGGCTTCTGATGATGCCAAGGAAGAAGCTCAGAGGCCTTGGACATTGCTGAGCTCACTTCGGGAAATGCCTTCTGGAAGTGTAGGAGTGCCTAAGATGCAGGGGAGCCTGAAAGAACACGCCCCCACAGCCTTCTAGTGATGATTAAAGGTACTAGAAGTAGAAAACCAGAAAGAATGGAAGGGGGAAAGGAGATGGAGGAAAGAAAGGCAGAGAGGGAAGAAGAGGGCAAGACAGCAGGTGATGTCAGGAATGTGAAGTAAAAGCACACGTGGGAAATGAGTGTTGCCTAAATTCTGAGACTGTGGTTTCATTCAGTGTGGATCTTAAACCATCCCTGCCAATCTGCTGTTTCCCCCACAGGAGGTGCAAACTGCGGGTGCTGGATTTAAGGAATACTGGCCAGGACTTCTGGAGCATGTGGTCTGGATCCAATGTCCATGTGTCCTCAAGCTCATCGATGGCACCAGTGGCTAAGGACAGATCAAGGACAGAGCAGCCCTTGGCTCCCTTGGAGGTGTTTATAGAAATTTGCCTCAATGAAGGGACCATGGATGAATTCTTTATCTACCTCATGCAGTGGGTAGAGAAGAGAAAAGTTTCCATACACCTGTGCTGTAAGAAGCTGAAGATCGTTTCAATGCCCATGGAAAATATTATGACGGTCCTGAGTATGGTGCAGCTGGACTGTATCCAGGAGGTGCAAGTGAATTGCACCTGGCATCTGTCCACCCTGGCCATGTTTGCTCCTCTCCTGGGCCAGATGAGTAATGTGCAGAGACTCCTTCTCTCCCCCATCCATGTGCCTGCGCTTGAGGAACAGGAGGAGCAGCACGTCATCCAAATTACCTCTCAGTTCCTCAGGCTGCGCCACCTCCAGGATATCCGTATGGAATCTCCCTCCTTCCTCCAAGGTCGCCTGGACAAGATGCTCAGGTGAGGATGGCACCACTGACCGAGTAACAGAGAACACAACACTAGAATGTCACACGCTTTGTTTCCTTTGTTGCTCTCTCCTGAAGTGTGGCATCACATAGCCACGCAAATCAAGGTAGAGGGACAAAGTGCGATAGAGGCTCTGGAAAGGGGCACCATGCTAGGAAGCTATAGATTGGAGGGTTCAGATGTATCAGAGTGTTTGTGATTTCTTTCTCAGGAAGAGATGTCTTTGTTCAGGTGACTTTAAAAAAAAAACAGGTAAGAGGGCACTGAAGAGGGGAAACAACCTCAGACCTGGGTATTTCTAGAGAAGCTCTGTGCTCAACCATTTTGTGACCACAGTGAGCCTGTCTCAAACTCCCCATCTGTAAAATGTTGTTTGTGCTCCAGATAAGGTAATTAATATATGGGAAATGCATGATGCTGGTGGTAAGGAATGGGGAGCCAAAAGCAATAAAAAGTGGTAGGTGGTTTGCTGATGACGCAGGGATGTAACTGAGCCCCTGCAGACTGGAAACCCCAGTTGGTGATGTGGGATCTTGTCCAGGTTGGTTCTCTGTGCATGTCTCCCTCCAGCCTCATCTGGCCCAGAGATACGGGCACCTGGGGCTCAAGTAGTGAGCTAAAGGCACCCTGATTTGAGAGTATTTTTTGGTTTGTTTTGACTCTAAATATGAAAATTCAGTGATGCCCACTCTTGATTGAGACTCTGTGCTAGGCTCTCCTCTGAGCATGTTCTAGTGAATTCCACTATTTTCGTTCATCCGCAAAAGGAAGTGGAGCATGTTGTACCCTGCTTGACTGATGAGGAAAGAGAGCTTTCAAGGTTCTGTGTACTTATCTCAGCCAAACAAAGAAGATGACAGGAGTCAGGCTAAAATGAGATTGGGCATTCTGGGTATTGATTGTTATCAGATGGTCAAAATGACCTTGGCCTTGGGTAAATCACTTATCTCCCACCTTGAGGTCACCTTCCACCCCAGTTTCCAAGACCTAATTCCTCAGTTTCTCTCCCAGGTGCCTGAAGACTCCCTTGGAGAACCTTGCAATAACTCACTGTCTGATTACAGAATCAGACTTGAAACATCTGTCCCACTGCCTGAACATCAGTCAGCTAAAGGGCCTGGATCTGAGTGGCGTCACACTGACTGACTTTAGTCCTGAGCTCCTCCAAGTTCTGCTGGAGAAAGCTGCAGCCACGCTCCAGGAACTGGACTTAAATCTGTGTGGAATCATGGACTGTCAACTTGAGGCCATCCTGCCTGCCCTGAGCCACTGCTCCCAGCTCAGGACCTTCAGCATGTGTGGGAACCTCCTCTCCATGGCCATCATGGAGAAGCTGCTGCGTCATACTGATGGACTGCCCAGTTTAATTCTAGAGCTGTATCCTGCCCCAAGGGAGAGTTACGGCTCTCAGAGAATTCTACACCTGGGGAGACTTGCCCAGCTTCAGGCTGAGCTGATTGAGATTATGAGGAACTTAGGAAGGCCCAGGACCATCTGGATTAGCTCTAGCCCCTGTCCTCGCTGGGGCAATGAGATATTCTGTCATGAGAAGACCATTATATACTGCTGTTTTGTCCCTCCCTAGTTGGTTGCCTCTACGAAAAGCTTTCTTCTGGGCACTGGAAACTGAAACCTAGGAAATAGGTGAATTGTGAAGAGAACACAGACCTATGGTTTCAGGCATCTGTTCAACGTGAATGTGAAAAGGAAAGGTGATCCAGCAGGGGTACAAGACTGAAGGGGAAAAGTTGACTCAAGGAGTTGATGGGAAATTCAGTGTGTTGGTGCTCCAGGGATGGAGTGGATATAAGGGTGGAGGAACCTTAAGCAAAAGCCTCCGATACCTTGCAAAAGGAAGATAATGATACAAACCCAGCTCATTAGACATTTGTGAGTTCCAATGAGATAATGCCCTTGAGGGCTTGGCCCTGGAGCTAGCATACACTAAGAGATAATTAAATGAGTCTTTCCCTTCTTTTTCTCTCCTAGTGGAAACCTCAGTATCTACATTCCTCTAGCTTACCCTCTATCCCTTACAACAGGGTGGAGAGCAAACCCAGGGCCTGAAATGGGTCTCACCTTTCACATGTGGACACCAATGAGTCATGATTCACTCAAGCTCCTCTATCAGCCAGTGCAGGGAGGAGGAAGGGAGGGCATAGGAGAGATTGGATTCATCTCTAGTGATAGACATTCTGAGCCTCAGGTCTCCTAGGCCACCTGCTGGTAGATCAGACAGGAGGATATAAATCAGTTTTGTAAGCAGGACTGTATACATCAGTACTTTTTAAAAATTTTGCTGTCCTGTTAATACTAGTTGAGTTTAAATATTTGCACATTTATATGAATATTAAATACACGAAATTTCTTTGAAAATTATAGAGGTAATTTAGTACTTGCAAAGAATGCATGTGGATTTTTGAAAAAATGTTGAACTTCCTTTGGCATCTCAAAACAAATAAGACATGAAAACTGATTTTAAAGATCAATGAATGAGATTTTTTCTCCTTTAAAAATATTTAGAATAATAAAATTTTAGAGCTAGGATTACAATTATATTTTTTAAAGTAGACTTTATTTTTTAGAGCAGTTTTAGATTCACAGTGAAATTGAGCAGAAAGTACAGAGAGTTCCCATTTGTCTCTTGCCCCCATGTGTACAGCCTCCCTGGATATACAAATCTCCCACCAGAAGAGTACATTTGTTATAATTCATGAATCTACATTGAGACATCCTTATCAACCAAACTTCATAGTTCACACCAAGTTTCACTCTTAGGGTTGTACATTCTATGGGTTTTGACAAATGTATAGTTGCATGTATCTACTAGTGTAGTATCATATGGAGTATTTTCACTGTCCTAACTTAGAAGAACCTGCTGTAGAGCACAGGGAACTCTACTCAATACTCTGCAATGGCCTATATGGGAAACAAATCTAAAAAAAAAAAAAGAGAGAGAGAGAGAGTGGATATATGTATATGTATAACTGATTCACTTTGCTGTACACCTGAAACTAACACAACATTGTAAATCAACTATACTCCAATAAAAAATTTTTTTAAAAATCCTCTTTGCTCTGCCTATTTATCTTTGCCACCCACCCGCCCCCGTCCCTGGCCACCACTGATGTTTTTGCTTTCCCCAGAGCTTTGCCTTTTCCAAAATGTCATATAGAGTTACAGATGTAGGAAACAATGTTATGGTTTCCAGGGTGGAAAGGTGGGGGAGGGATAAATTGGGAGATTGGGATTGACATATGCACACTACTATATATAAAATAGATAACTAGTAAGAACCCACTTTATAGCACAGGGAACTCTACTCAATACTCTGTAATGACCTATATGGGAAAAGAATCTAAAAAAGAATGGATATATGTATATGTAGAACTGATTCACTTTGCTGTACAGCAGAAAGTAACACAACATTGTAAATCATCTATGCTACAATAAAAATTTTTAAAAAAGAAAAAATGTCATATTTCTGGAATCATACAGTATGTAGCCTTTTCAGATTGACTTCTTTCACTTAGTAATAGATATTTAAGTTTCCTCCATGTCTTTTCATGTTTTGATCACATTCCTTGTCTGAATACACCACAGTTTATTTGCTCACTCATATACTGAAGGACAGCTTTGTTGCTTCTTTGGTTTGCGGCTAAAATCATCTGTGTGCATGTTTGGTTTGGACATAAGTTTTCAACTCATTTGGGTAGATACCAAGGAACGAGGCTGCTGGATCATATGAAAAGGGTACGTATTACAATTTTTTCTGTTGACAAACTTACCTGTTAGACAATGATGAAATAAAATTTATATTTTAAGGCAGGACAAGAAAAAAATTAAACATAAAAGTCTCTCTCTGTGTTTGTTTGGGCCTCCTGCCTACCTAATATGCGATGAGCTCCTCAAAGATGGGAGTGCCTGCTCAACATTAAAGATCAAATTTTTTTTCTTCTGATGCTAGCAATGTAACTTCTTAAAAGAATAGTGTTCTTTCCCAGCTCTGTAGGGGTTCATGGTGACTTGCTGCTCACTTTGTATGTGCTTACCTGGACTATGTATCCTTGGTGAACTTTATGTAAAATATCAGGATGTCATTTTGATGTATGATCCTTTGACTCAAAAATGTATATTACTATGCCTTTGACTTCTAACACATGGAACAGTTCTGAGGCCTTTTTTTTAAAATTAATTAACTAATTAATTAATTAAACATCTTTATTGGAGTATAATTGCTTTACAATGGTGTATTCTTTCTGCTTTATAACAAAGTGAGTCAGCTATACGTATACATATATCCCCATATCTCTTCCCTCTTGCATCTCCCTCCCTCCTACCCTCCCTATCCCACCCCTCTAGGTGGTCACAAAGCACAGAGCTGATCTCCCTGTGCTATGCGGTTGCTTCCCACTAGCTATCTATTTTACGTTTGGTAGTGTATATATGTCCATGCCACTCTCTCACTTTGTCACATCTTACCCTTCCCCCTCCCCATATCCTCAAGTCCATTCTTTAGTAGGTCTGTGTCTTTATTCCCATCTTGCCACTAGGTTCTTCATAACCTTTTCTTTTTTTTCCCCTTAGATTCCATATATATGTGTTAGCATACTGTATTTGTTTTTCTCTTTCTGACTTACTTCACTCTATATGACAGACTCTAACTCCATCCACGTCACTACAAATAACTCAATTTCATTTCTTTTTATGGCTGAGTAATATTCCATTGTATATATGTGCCATATCTTCTTTATCCATTCACCCGATGATGGATATTTAGGTTGCTTCCATGTCCTGGCTATTGTAAATAGAGCTGCAATGAACATTGTGGCACATGACTCTTTTTGAATTATGGTTTTCTCAGGGTATATGCCCAGTAGTAGGATTGCTGGGTCATATGGTAGTTCTATTTTTAGTTTTTTAAGGAACCTCCATACTGTTCTCCATAGTGGCTGTATCAATTTACATTCCCACCAACAGTGCAAGAGGGTTCGCTTTTCTCCACACCCTCTCCAGCATTTATTGTTTCTAGATTTTTTGATGATGGACATTCTGACCAGTGTGAGATGATATCTCATTGTAGTTTTGATTTGCATTTCTCTAATGATTAATGATGTTGAGCATTCTTTCATGTGTCTGTTGGCAATCTGTATATCTTCTTTGGAGAAATATCTATTTAGGTCTTCTGCCCATTTTTGGATTGGGTTGTTTGTTTTTTTGTTATTGAGCTGCATGAGCTGCTTGTAAATCTTGGAGATTAATCCTTTGTCAGTTGCTTCATTTGCAAGTATTTTCTCCCATTCTGAGGGTTGTCTTTTGGTCTTGTTTATGGTTTCCTTGGCTGTGCAAAAGCTTTTAAGTTTCATTAGGTCCCATTTGTTTATTTTTGTTTTTATTTCCATTTCTCTAGGAGGTGGGTAAAAAAGGATCTTGCTGTGATTTATGTCATAGAGCGTTCTGCCTATGTTTTCCTCTAAGAGTTTGATAGTGTCTGGCCTTACATTTAGGTCTTTAATCCATTTTGAGTTTATTTTTCTGTATTGTGTTAGGGAGTGTTCTAATTTCATACTTTTACATGTACCTGTCCAGTTTTCCCAGCACCACTTATTGAAGAGGCTGTCTTTTCTCCACTTTATATGCTTGCCTCCTTTATCAAAGATAAGGTGACCATATGTGCATGGGTTTATCTCTGGGCTTTCTATCCTGTTCCATTGATCTATGTTTCTGTTTTTGTGCCAGTACAATACTGTCTTGATTACAGTACAGTCTGAAGTCAGGGAGCCTGATTCCTCCAGCTCCATTTTTCATTCTCAAGATTGCTTTGGCTATTCAGGGTCTTTTGTGTTTCCATACAAATTGTGAAATTTTTTGTTCTAGTTCTGTGAAAAATGCCATTGGTAGTTTGATAGGGATTGCATTGAATCTGTAGATTGCTTTGGGTAGTAGAGTCATTTTCACAATATTGATTCTTCCAATCCAAGAACATGGTATATCTCTCCATCTATTTGTATCATCTTTAATTTCTTTCATCAGTGTCTTATAATTTTCTGCATACAGGTCTTTTGTCTCCTTAGGCAGGTTTATTCCTAGATATTTTATTCTTTTTGTTGAAATGGTAAATAGGAGTGCTTTCTTAATTTCACTTTCAGATTTTTCATCATTAGTGTATAGGACTGCAAGAGATTTCTGTGCATTAATTTTGTATCCTGTTACTTTACCAAATTCATTGATTAGCTATAGTAGTTTTCTGGTAGCATCTTTCGGATTCTCTATGTATAGTATCATGTCATCTGCAAACAGTGACAGCTTTACTTCTTCTTTTCTGATTTGGATTCCTTTTATTTCCTTTCTTCTCTGATTGCTGTGGCTAAAACTTCCAAAACTATGCTGAATAATAGTGGTGAGAGTGGGCAACCTTGTCTTGTTCCTGATCTTAGTGGAAATGGTTTCAGTTTTTCACCATTGAGGACGATGTTGGCTGTGAGTTTGTCATATATGGCCTTTATTATGTTGAGGAAAGTTCCCTCTATGCCTACTTTTTGCAGGGCTTTTATCATAAAAGGGTGTTGAATTTTGTTGAAAGCTTTCTCTGCGTCTATTGAGATGATCATATGGGTTTTCTCCTTCAATTTGTTAATATGGTGTATCACGTTGATTGATTTGCGTATATTGAAGAATCCTTGCATTCTTGGAATAAACCCCACTTGATCATGGTGTGTGATCCTTTTAATGTGCTGTTGGATTCCGTTTGCTAGTATTTTGTTGAGGATTTTTGCATCTATGTTCATCAGTGATATTAGCCTATAGTTTTCTTTCTTTGTGACATCTTTGTCTGGTTTTGGTATCAGGGTGATGGTGGCCTCGTAGAATGAGTTTGGGAGTGTTCCTCCCTCTGCTATATTTTGGAAGAGTTTGAGAAGGATAGGTGTTAGCTCTTCTCTAAATGTTTGAAAGAATTCGCGTATGAAGCCATCTGGTCCTGGGCTTTTGTTTGTTGGAAGATTTTTAATCACAGCTTCAATTTCAGTGCTTGTGATTGGTCTGTTCATATTTTCTATTTCTTCCTGGTTCAGTCTCGGCAGGTTGTGCATTTCTAAGAATTTGTCCATTTCTTCCAGGTTGTCCATTTTATTGGCATAGAGTTGCTTGTAGTGATCTCTCATGATCGTTTGTATTTCTGTAGTGTCAGATGTTATTTCTCCTTTTTCGTTTCTAATTCTATTGATTTAAGTCTTCTCCCTTTTTTTCTTGATGAGTCTGGCTAATGGTTTATCAATTTTGTTTATCTTCTCAGAGAACCAGCTTTTAGTTTCATTGATTTTTGCTATTGTTTCCTTCATTTCTTTTTCATTTATTTCTGATCTGATCTTTATGATTTCTTTCCTTCTGCTAGCTTTGGGGTTTTTTTGTTCTTTTTCTCTAATTGCTTTAGGTGCAAGTTTAGGTTGTTTATTCGAGATGTTTTCTGTTTCTTGAGGTAGGCTTGTATTGCTATAAACTTCCCTCTTAGAACTGCTTTTGCTGCATCCCATAGGTTTTGGGTCGTCGTGTCTCCATTGTCATTTGTTTCTAGGTATTTTTTGATTTCCCCTTTGATTTCTTCAGTCATCACTTCGTTATTAAGTAGTGTATTGTGTAGCCTCCATGTGTTTGTATTTTTTACAGGTCTTTTCCTGTAATTGATATCTAGTCTCATAGCGTTGTGGTCGGAAAAGATACTTGATACGATTTCAATTTTCTTAAATTTACCAAGGCTTGATTTGTGACCCAAGATATGATCTATCCTGGAGAATGTTCCACGAGCACCTGAGAAGAAAGTGTAATCTGCTGTTTTTGGATGGAATGTCCTATAAGTATCAATTAAGTCCATCTTGTTTAATGTATCATTTAAAGCTTGTGTTTCCTTATTTATTTTCATTTTGGATGATCTGTCCATTGGTGAAAGTGGGGTGTTAAAGTCCCCTACTATGATTGTGTTTTACTGTCGATTTCCCCTTTTATGGCTGTTAGTATTTTCCTTATGTATTGAGGTGCTCCTATGTTGGGTGCATAAATATTTACAATTGTTATATCTTCTTCTTGGATCGATCCCTTGATCATTATGTAGTGTCCTTCTTTGTCTCTTGTAATAATCTTTATTTTAAAGTCTATTTTGTCTGATATGAGAATTGCTACTCTAGCTTTCTTTTGATTTCCATTTGCATGGAATACCTTTTTCCATCCCCTCACTTTCAGTCTATATGTGTCCCTAGGTCTGAAGTGGGTCTCTTGTAGACAGCATATATACGGGTCTTGTTTTTGTATCCATTCAGCCAGTCTGTGTCTTTTGGTGGGAGCATTTAATCCATTTACATTTAAGGTAATTATTGATATGTATGTTCCTATTCCCATTTTCTTAAATGTTTTGGGTTTGTTATTGTAGGTGTTTTCCTTCTCTTGTGTTTCTTGCCTAGAGAAGTTCCTTTAGCATTTGTTGTAAAGCTGGTTGGGTGGTGCTGAACTCTCTCAGCTTTTGCTTGTCTGTAAAGGTTTTAATTTCTCCATCAAATCTGAATGAGATCCTTGCTGGGTAGAGTAATCTTGGTTGTAGGTTTTTGTCCTTCATCACTTTAAGTATGTCCTGCCACTCCCTTCTGGCTTGCAGAGTTTCTGCTGAAAGATCAGCTGTGAACTTTATGGGGATTCCCTTGTGTGTTATTTGTTGTTTTTCCCTTGCTGCTTTTAATATGTTTTCTTTATATTTAATTTTTGATAGTTTGATTAATATGTGTCTTGGCATGTTTCTCCTTGGATTTATCCTGTATGGGACTCTCTGTGCTTCCTGAACTTGATTAACTATTTCCTTTCCCATATTAGGGAAGTTTTCAACTATAATCTCTTCAAATATTTTCTCAGTCCCCTTCTTTTTCTCTTCTTCTTCTGGGACCCCTATAATTCGAATGTTGGTGCGTTTAATGTTGTCCCAGAGGTCTCCGAGACTGTCCTCAGTTCTTTTCATTCTTTTTTCTTTATTCTGCTCTGTAGTAGTTATTTCCACTATTTTATCTTCCAGGTCACTTACCCGTTCTTCTGCCTCAGTTATTCTGCTATTGATCCCTTCTAGAGTATTTTTAATTTCATTTATTGTGTTGTTCATCATTGCTTGGTTCCTCTTTAGTTCTTCTACGTCCTTGTTAAATGTTTCTTGCATTTTGTCTATTCTATTTCCAAGATTTTGGATCATCTTTACTATCATTATTCTGAATTCTTTTTCAGGTAGACTGCCTATTTCCTCTTCATTTGTTAGGTCTGGTGGGTTTTTACCTTGCTCCTTCATCTGCTGTGTGTTTTTCTGTCTTCTCATTTTGCTTATCTTACTGTGTTTGGGGTCTCCTTTTCACAGGCTGCAGGTTCGTAGCTCCTGTTGTTTTTGGTATCTGTCCCCAGTGGCTAAGGTTGGTTCAGTGGGTTGTGTAGGCTTCCTGGTGGAGGGGACTAGTGCCTGTGTTCTGGTGGATGAGGCTGGATCTTGTCTTTCTGGTGGGCAGGTCCACGTCTGGTGTGTTTTGGGGTGTCTGTGGCCTTATTATGATTTTAGGCAGCCTCTCTGCTAATGGATGGGGCTGTGTTCCTGTCTTGCTAGTTGTTTGGCATAGGGTGTCCAGCACTGTAGCTTGCTGGTCGTTGAGTGAAGCTGGGTCTTGGTGTTGAGATGGAGATCTTTGGGAGATTTTTGCCGTTTGGTATTACGTGGAGCTGGGAGGTCTCTTGTGGGCCAGTGTCCTGAAGTTGGCTCTCCCGCCTCAGAGGCACAGCCCTGATGCTTGGCTGGAGCACCAAGAGCCTTTCATCCACATGGGTCAGAATAAAAGGGGGAAAAAATAGAAAGAAAGAAAGAAAGAAGATAAAATAAAATAAAATAAAGTAAAATAAAATATAATAAAGCTATTAAAATAAAAAATAATTATTAAGAAAAAAATTTTTAAATGTAAAAAACAAAAAACGGACAGAGAGAACCCTAGGACAAATGGTAAAAGCAAAGCTATACAGACAAAATCACACACAGAAGCATACACATACACACTCACAAAAACAGAAAAAGGGAAAAAAATATATATATCTTTGCTACCAAAGTCCACCTCCTCAATTTCGGATGATATGTTGCCTATTCAGGTATTCCACAGATGCAGGTACAACAAGTTGATGGTGGAGATTTAATCTGCTGCTCCTGAGGCTGCTGGGAGAGATTTCCCTTTCTCTTCTTTGTTCGCACAGCTCCTGGGTTCAGCTGTGGATTTGGACCCGCCTCTGCGTGTAGGTCGCCTGAGGGCGTCTGTTCCCCGCCCAGACAGAACGGGGTTAAAGGAGCAGCTGATTCGGGGGCTCTGGCTCACTCAGGCCGGGGGGAGGGAGGGGTACGGATGCGGGGCGAGCCTGCGGCGGCAGAGGCCGGCGTGACGTTGCAGCAGCCTGAGGCGCACCGTGCGCTCTCCCGGGGAAGTTGTCCCTGGATCACAGCACCCTGGCAGTGGCGGGCTGCACAGGCTTCCGGGAGGGGCGGTGTGGAGAGTGACCTGTGCTCGCACACAGGCTTCTTGGTGGCGGCAGCAGCAGCCTTAGCGTCTCATGCCCGCCTCTGGGGTCCGCGCTGATCGCCGCGGCTCGCGCCCGTCTCTTGAGCTCCTTTAAGCGGCTCTCTTAATACCCTCTCCTCGCGCACCAGGAAACAAAGAGGCAAGAAAAAGTCTCTTGTCTCTTCGGCAGCTCCAGACTTTTTCCCGGACTCCCTCCCGGCTAGCTGTGGCGCACTAGCCACCTTGAGGCCGTGTTCACGCCGCCAACCCCAGTCCTCTCCCTGCGATCCGACCGAAGCCGGAGCCTCAGCTCCCAGCCCCCGCCCGCCCCGGCGGGTGAGCAGACAAGCCTCTCGGGCTGGTGAGTGCTGCTCGGCGCCGAGCCTCTGTGCGGGAATCTCTCCGCTTTGCCCTCTGCACCCCTGTGGCTGCGCTCTCCTCCGTGGCTCCGAAGCTTCCCCCCTCTGCCACCTGCAGTCTCCGCCCGCGAAGGGGCTTCCTAGTGTGTGGAAACCTTTCCTCCTTCCCAGCTCCCTCCCAATGGTGCAGGTCCCGTCCCTATTCTTTTGTCTCTGTTGTTTCTTTTTTCTTTTGCCCTACCCAGGTACGTGGGGAGTTTCTTGACTTTTGCGAGGGCTGAGGTCTTCTGCCAGCGTTCAGTAGGTGTTCTGTAGGAGCTGTTCCACATGTAGATGTATTTCTGATGTATTTGTGGAGAGGAAGGTGATCTCCGCGTCTTACTCTTCAGCCATCTTGAAGCTCCTCCTCCCTTATTATTTCTTGTAGCTTTATTTACATATTTCAATTAGAATTCTCAACTCTTAAAAACCTTAATCTCTAGCAAAAGCCAAGAAGCAAGCAATTTTGAACACACCAACAATCCTGTTTGGCAAACTAACCTATCCATCTCATAACCTCCAGAACCATATATTTTCTCATAGCATAATTCTGTTCCTTAACGTGGTATAAGATTTGTGTCCAATAAAGCCAAACATCTTTAGATTTCCTTGAGTAAGAAGACAAAAGTAGGAAATATAAGACCTCTTTAGCAACTAATGTTCCCATATTTTATCTTATTTGAAATGATCTGGGTACTTAGTGAATTCCAATCATTTAACTTAGTTTTGTAAAACTCTAAAGTTTTAAGTTATCAAAAATCTGGAGAAACTGTTTTAGATAGACTTACGCAAAACTTAAATTATTCCTAATGTTTACCTGAAAAGTCTTATCTCATTTACCCTTACTCAATAAATTACAAAAATATCATCTTGCCAAATTAATTTTTCTTGATGGCAAACTCTGCAACAGAAATAACATGAACTTATTGACCTTCAGAAAACCTAGGGACAATTAAAGTAAGACATGTCTTTATTGATTAAACCAACAAGTTTAAGCTAGATTTAATACCAGATATTATTTTAATACTGAATATTTCTTAGATCACATGAACCTGAAATTCTTTCTGGCCAGGTTCCTTTATATTAAGAAATGTTTAATTTGTACACACTTTTAAAGTTATTAAATAGAGCTCTTTTCTAAATTTAATTATCTTAATATTAGCTAGAGGTAAAGATATATTATATGTATAATGTACACAGAGGTATAGAAACAGATAAAACCAGAGATCCCATAGATTCACTTTAACAGTTATGAATCCGGTATTACAATATAAACTTACTAGTTTATAAATAACATTTGGAATAAGTTAAATTTATTTCCTCAGATGACTAAGGCTTTACTATTTGTGGGAAAAACTTTTAAGATTTTGTATTTGTGCTTGATAATTACTTAAGAGGCTATGAATTAGATTTTCGGTAAGGGAGACTTTCCAGCAGTTTAAAAAGGCCTCTTTTTCCCAGTTGGTTTTAGGTTTTACCTGATTCAGTTAATTAGGTTCAGCTTCAGGTCACTGTGGGCTGTATTTGTTTTTCTGATTTGTAGAGATGTGCAAAACAAAGACAGTTGCTTTTATTTTCCCAAAGAACTGATCTGCCAGCTAAATGATGGATTTTTTCCAACCATATTTTCTTTAATTTGCTTTTTTTATACAAGTGTGAAGATTTCCAACTAAACTGAAAGAGTTCTATGTTCTAGAATTTTAGGGTTCAATTTATGAGAGAAAGGACCTGAGAAAATATATGAAGAGATTATAGTCGAAAACTTCCCTAACATGGGAAAGGAAATAGCCACCCAAGTCCAGGAAGTGCAGAGAGTCCCATACAAGATAAACCCAAGGAGAAACATGCCGAGACACATAGTAATCAAATTGGCAAAAATTAAAGACAAAGAAAAATTATTGAAAGCAGCAAGGGAAAAATGACACATAACATACAAGGGAACTCCCATAAGGTTAACAGCTGATTTCTCAGCAGAAACTCTACAAGCCAGAAGGGAGTGGCATGATATACTTAAAGTGATGAAAGGGAAGAACCTACAACCAAGATTACTCTACCCAGCAAGGATCTCATTCAGATTCCACGGAGAAATCAACAGCTTTACAGGCAAGCAAAAGCTAAGAGAATTCAGCACCACCAAACCAGCTCTACAACAAATGCTAAAGGAACTTCTTTAAGTGGGAAAAACAAGAGAAGAAAAGGACCTACAAAAACAAACCCAAAACAATTAAGAAAATGGGAATAGGAACATACATATCAATAATTACCTTAAACGTGAATGGATTAAATGTCCAAACCAAAAGACACAGGCTTGCTGAATGGATACAAAAACAAGACCCATATATATGCTGTCTACAAGTGACCCACTTCAGACCTAGGGGCATATACTGACTGAAAGAGAAGGGATGGAAAAAGATATTCCATGCAAATGGAAATCAAAAGAAAGCTGGAGTAGCAATACTCATATCAGATAAAATAGACTTTAAAATACAGAATGTTACAAGAGACAGGGAAGGACACTACATAATGATCAAGGGATCAATCCAAGAAGAAGATATAACAATTATAAATATATATGCACCCCACATAGGAGCACCTCAATACATAAGGTAACTGCTAACAGCTATAAAAGAGGAAATCGACAGTAACACAATAATAGTGGGGGACTTTAACACCTCACTTACACCAAATGGACAGATCATCCAAAATGAAAATAAAAAAGGAAACAGAAGATTTAAATGACACAATAGAACAGAGAGATTTAATTGATATTTATAGGACATCCCATCCAAAAACAGTAGATTACACTTTCTTCTCAAGTGTGCATGGAACATTCTCCAGGATAGATCACATCTTGGGTCACAAATCAAGCCTCAGTAAATTTAAGAAAATTGAAATCATATCAAGCTTCTTTTCTGACCACAACGCTATGAGATTAGAAATCAATTACAAGGAAAAAAACCTAAAAAACAAAAACACATGGAAGCTAAACAGTACGTTACTAAATAACCAAGAGATCACTGAAGAAATCAAAGAGGAAATCAAAAAATATCTAGAGACAAATGACAATGAAAACACTATGATCCAAAACCTATGGGATGCAGCAAAAGCAGTTCTAAGAGGGAAGTTTATAGCTATACAAGCCTACCTCAAGAAACAAGAAAAATCTCAAATAAACAATTTAACCTTACACCTGAAGGAACTGGAGAAAGAAGAACAAAAAAAAACCCAAAGTTAGCAGAAGGAAAGAAATCATAAAGATCAGAGCAGAAATAAATGAAATAGAAACAAAGAAAACAATAGCAAAGATCAATAAAACTAAAAGCTGGTTCTTTGACAAGATAAACAAAATTGATAAACCATTAGCCAGACTCATCAAGAAAAAGAGGGAGAGGACTCAAATCAATAAAATTAGAAATGAAAAAGGAGAAGTTACAACAGACACTGCAGGAATACAAAGCATCCTAAGAGACTACTACAAGCAACTCTATGCCAATAAAATGGACAATCTGGAAGAAATGGACAAATTCTTAGAGAGGTATAATCTTCCAAGACTGAACCAGGAAGAAATAGAAAATATGAACGGACCAATCACAAGTAATGAAATTGAAACTGTGATTAAAAATCTTCCAACAAACAAAAGTCCAGGACCAGATGGCTTCACAGGTGAATTCTATCAAACATTTAGAGAAGAGCTAACACCCATCCTTCTCAAACTCTTCCAAAAAATTGCAGAGGAAGGAACACTCCCAAACTCCTTCTATGAGGCCACCATCACCCTGATACCAAAACCAGACAAAGATACTACAAAAAAAGAAAATTACAGACCAATATCACTGATGAATATAGACGCAAAAATCCTCAACAAAATACTAGCAAACAGAATCTAACAACACATTAAAAGGATCATACACCATGATCAAGAGGGATTTATCCCAGGGATGAAAGGATTCTTCAATATACGCAAATCAATCAATGTGATACACCATATTAACAAGTTGAAGAATAAAAACCATATGATCATCTCAATAGATGCAGAAAAAGCTTGACAAAATTTAAAAAAAAATCTCCAGAAAGTGGGCATAGAGGGTACCTAACTCAACTTAATAAAGGCCATATATGACAAACCCACAGCAAACATCATTCTCAATGGTGAAAAACTGAAAGCATTTCCTTTAAGATCAGGAACAAGACAAGGATGTCCACTCTCACCACTATTATTCAACATAGTTTTGGAAGTCCTAGCCACGGCAATCAGAGAAGAAAAAGAAATAAAAGGAATACAAATTGGAAAAGAAGAAGTAAAACTGTCACTGTTTGCAGATGACATGATACTATACATAGAGAATCCTAAAGATGCCACCAGAAAACTCCTAGAGCTAATCAATGAATCTGGTAAAGTTGCAGGATACAAAATTAATGTACAGAAATCCCTTGCATTCCTATACACTAATGATGAAAAATCTGAAAGAGAAATTAAGGAGACCCTGCCATTTACCATTGCAACAAAAAGAATAAAATACCTAGGAATAAACCTCCCTAGGGAGACAAAAGATCTGTATACAGAAAACTATAAGACACTGATGAAAGAAATTAAAGATGATGGGGCTTCCCTGGTGGTGCAGTGGATGAGAATCTGCCTGCCAGTGCAGGGGACACGGGTTCGAGCCCTGGTCTGGGAAGATCCCACATGCCGCGGAGCAACTAGGCCCGTGAGCCACAACTACTGAGCCTGCGTGTCTGGAGCCTGTGCTCCGCAACAAGAGAGGCCATGACAGTGAGAGGCCCGTGCATCGCGATGAAGAGTGGCCCCCACTTGCCGCAACTAGAGAAAGCCCTCGCACAGAAATGAAGACCCAACACCGCCAAAAAAATAAATAATAAATAAATAATAAATAAATTTAGAAATGCAGAAGCTCAGTAGCCCCTAGGCCCCGGGTTCAGAATCTGCATTTAAAAAAAAAAAAAAAAAGAAATTAAAGATGATACCAACAGATGGAGAGATATACCATGTTCTTGGATTGGAAGAATCAATATTGTGAAAATGACTATACCACCCAAAGCAATCTACAGATTCAATGCAATCCCTGTCAAATTACCAATGGCAATTTTTACAGAACTAGAACAAAAAAATCTTAAAATTTGTATGGAGACACAAAAGACACCAAATAGCCAAAGCAGTCTTCAGGCAAAAAAACGGAGCTGGAGGAATCAGACTCCCTGACTTCAGACTATACTACAAAGCTACAGTATTCAAGACATTATGGTACTGGCACAAAAACAGAAACATAGATCAATAGAACAAGATAGAAAGCCCAGAGATAAACCCACGTACCTATGGTCAACTAATCTATGACAAAGGAGGCAAGGATATACAATGGAGAAAAGACAGTCTCTTCAATAAGTGGTGCTAGGGAAACTGGACAGCTACATGAAAAAGAATGAAATTAGAACACTCCCTACCACCATACACAAAAATAAACTCAAAATGGATTAGAGATCTAAATGTAAGACCGGACACTATAAAACTCTTAGAGGAAAACATAGGAAGAACACTGTTTGGCATAAACCACAGCAAGATCCTTTTTGAGCCACCTCCTAGAGTAATGGAAGTAAAAACAAAAATAAACAAATGGGACCTAATGAAACTTCAAAGCTTTTGCACAGCAAAGGAAACCATAAACAAGATGAAAAGACAACCCTGAGAATGGGAGAAAATATTTGCAAATGAATCAATGAGCAAAGGATTAATCTCCAAAATATATAAACAGCTCATGCAGCTCACTATTAAAAAAATAAACAACCCAATCCAAAAATGGGCAGAAGACGTAAATAGACATTTCTCCAAAGAAGAGATACAGATGGCCAAGAAGCACATGAAAAGCTGCTCAACATCACTAATTTTTAGAGAAATGCAAATCAAAACTACAATGAAATCAAAACTAAAACACACCAGTTAGAATGGGCATCATCAGAAAATCTACAAACAACAAATGCTGGAGAGGGTGTGGAGAAAAGGGAACCCTCTTGCACTGTTGGTGGGAATGTAAATTGATACAGCCACTATGGAGAACAATACGGAAGTTCCTTAAAAAACTAAAAATAGAATTACCATATGACCCAGCAATCCCACTACTGGGCATATACCCAGAGAAAACCATAATTCAAAAAGACACATGCACCCCAATGTTCATTGCAGCACTATTTACAATAGCCAGGACATGGAAGAAACCTAAGTGCCCATCGACAGACGAATGGACAAAGAAGATGTGGTACATATATACAATGGAATATTACTCAGCCATAAAAAGGAACGAAATTGAGTCATTTGTAGAGACGTGGATGGATCTAGAGACTGTCATACAAAGTGAAGTAAGTCAGAACGAGAAAAACAAATATCGTATATTAACTCATATATATGGAACCTAGAAAAATGGTACAGATGAACCGGTTTACAGGGCAGAAATTGAGGCACAGATGTAGAGAACAAACGTATGGACACCAAGCGGGGAAAGTGGCGGGGGGGTGGTGGTGGTGGTGGGATGAATTGGGCGATTGGGATTGACATGTGTACACTGATGTGTATAAAATTGATGACTAATAAGAACCTGCTGTATAAAAAAATAAATAAAATTAAATTAAAAGAAAAGAAAAGAAAGGAGGAATGAAAAAAAAATGTTTTGTTTTAACCCCATTAACTTCCATTTTCTTTACTCCGTTTCTTAATAACCATGTAAAGATTTTTATTTTGGATGGATGAGTCTCTTTAAAATTTCCAGCTTGTTGGGAAGAAATCTCTAGACTTTCCCTTCAGTTTTTTTTCTCATTTCCTTGTTAATAAACCAATTAACATTAATTATCCTAATGCTTTTTTTAGCATCTATGAGACAAATTGAGATGAAATTGAGATTATAAACAAAGCTTCCAAAACTGGTTTTTTGTTTCTTTGTTTTGTTTGTTTTAAAATATGTGAGTTATTAGGTTAATAGTTATACATATATTTTTCCCAATTTCTGATTTTTCTCATAGTTACCAATAAAACAGTTGTTTATGCAGAGTGCTCTCTATAAAATTTTTCATTTTAGAATTTCCTCCAATTTAATGGATCCAATATTTGGCCATTGATGAGTAGTGTTTTAATACTGATTCAAACGAATAAGATGCAAGAGGCATCCCCACAAGAAAATGCAAAGGATGTAGCCTTCACAAAATCTGAAAAGTTTACACCCAAAAATAATCTAAGAAAGTAAAGTACTTTCATTGTACAGGTTGATGCAACAAAGGTTAAGATGACAAGGCTCCTGAGAGTTGGCACAGCCAAAAAGACTGTTCAGAATCCCAAACATACACCATAATGTGTACCTTCCCGACTGCAGAGACCAAGTTCTCAAATTCAGGAAAATAAAAATGCCTCAGAAGATCAGACAGAACATTTACATCACAAAGACACTGCGAGAAAAATGCAAGTTTCCCCTAGAAGGGCTTTTGTTTCTTTAAGGTCAGAATTCTGAAAAGATGTTTGTCAAGCCTGCTTTATCTATCTGTGAGCACAAAACTATTACTTTTGGAATATCAAAAGATCCCCAATTTGGTTATTTTTAAGCTTAAATCTCCTTTAATATTATTCCCCCAAATAAGTAGATACTTACAAGTATAAGCTCCATACATATTGGACACAAATTAAGCTGGAGTGTAAGAGTGTGGCTTTCTGACACCTTTCATTTCTCTTTTTGAGAGACTCTGCCACTATAAAGTTGGATTTGTTGAGGATGAAATTTGCTAATGAAATTGTGTGGTGGGTTGATGTGCTTCTTGCGAGCTTAACTCAACTAGGTGTCACCCTAAAGATGTTGCAGCTCTCTTAATTGTCTCAGATTCTCCCACCAGCCAAATAAAACTGCTGTGGGTGCTCAGATCACTGAATGGCCAATTCTTATACATCATCCCAAGACAAGCAACTCTTTTAATTAACAATTGGTTTCCCTACGGGACAACTGAAAGTTATGAGTGCTCTGCCTCCACCACTCCCCTAAATTTCTCAGTTGCCTGAGGATACTCTAACCAACTGGGAAGGGTCTTGTCCCTCTTACTTGGAGCAAAACTCTCATGTAATATTTTCACTTTTATCCCAACAAGTTATGTTAAGGCAGCCAAATTGAGGAAAGAGGTCAGTTCAGCCTCCTACTTAACCACTCAGCTAAGACTGCTCAGTGTCTTTCAACTGAGCAAGTCCCAGTGTCTTCCAACTAGACTTCCCCAGAACCTTTCAACTGTGGGGCCAGGTGCCTGTTATACACGATCATATAAAAGTCAGGATCATGCACCAATAACTGGGAGATCTGAGAATCAGGAGAGATTAACCCAACTTAGTTTGGAGTCTCCAAGCAAGTGTACTGGCACAAGGTGCCTCTGCTGGTACCTAGGCTCTGGTTCTTTGGGGAGTTCAGGTGAAGGAGAGAAGTCAGCTCTGGCTCCTTTTGTGGTCACCAAAGCTGTTGATTGAAAAAAGTTTACAACCTAAAAGTTGAGAATTATGTTTTATTTAGTGGCCTTACTGAGGACAACAGCCCAGGGAGAAAGCTTCTCAGATAGCTCTGAGGAACTGTTTCAAAGAAGTAAGAGAGGAGCCAGGATATATAGGAGATTTTGCTGGAAAAAAAAGTGTAGTCAAACATCAAAAGATTACTGCTAATCACAAAAACCAGACGTCTCAAGTTAGTGATTATAGTGCTTTTCTATGTATGAGAAGATGTAATAGTCTGGGCTTATTGAAGTCACTCCTTTGTTATGCATCTTAACAGTCTAGGGCCAATATCCTGTTTTCTCCATCTTGAATTCCCCTCAGGGTGCCCTGCTGGGGGCAGCTGCAGTGGCTGAAAACTTTTTGGCTGCAACATTCATTATATACTGAAACGGCAGGCGACATTCTTTGTCCACAAGCAAAAGCTTAGGAGAAGACCACGAGTGTAACTGAGAGAGGAAAGTCTACTTTACTCCCCTCTGAGATGCACCTACTTGCTGGGTAATAGAAATGGAGCTGGAAATGGAGAGCAGTTGGCTTCAGGATGGGCCTAAAGCTCAAATTTAGGGCCTCCCATCAGACGTATGTCCAGCATGGGCAGGAGAGGACACTGGTCCGTGTCTGCGTCATTTATCAGTGAACGTCCTGGGACCTGGACTCGGAGTGTTCTCCTTCATGTAGGGCTGACTCTTCCATGGGCAGAGGCTGGTTGTGAGGGGCTCCTGGAGAGAGAGGTGGCACTGGAATACTACACAGGGGGTCAGTGACTCTAACAGGAATGAAGTTGGAAATTAGGGGCCGACTGGGCCCTGAGGACAGAATTGCAGAATCTCAGACCACCCCATGTGTCCATTTTCCAAGGTCTGAATAACTGTGTCGTGAAATATTGTTGGGAATAGTTCATAGGTGGCTTTAGTGAGTGTGCACAGTGAGAACCAGGGCTGCTGGGGAGGAAACACCAGTTATAGAGTCGAGGACTTGTGCTTCTTTTCAGAAGTTCAGGGAACATCTACTACTTCCCAAGATCCCTGTGACATTTGTTGACTTGGTTTTTTGGTGGCATTCCAGGAGGCGGTGTGTGTTCCAAGTGTCAACCACAATAATGAAACGGCAGAACAGACGACCAGTTCAGACACCACCAGGCTGGCTGTGCAGCCTGGGTCGGGACTAGGTGATGGAAAGCATTTTATTGGGTCCCATGGAAAGCCTTCCTTGGGGAGCTACTCTCCTCCCCAGACCCTAGGTCTGCCCCGACCTACAAAAACCACTTCAGGTTTACCCGCATCTCTTATTTCTCTACATTTTGCCTCACTGAAGGTGATCGCATGCTTCTGACCTCAGGATTCATATGAAATATTATCCTGGCAAAGAAGATATATAGCTTGCCAACAGGTACATGAAAAGATGCTCAACATCACTAATCAGATAAATGTAATCATAACCTCATTGAGATATCACCTCACATCTTTTACAATGGCTGCAATCAAAAAGATGAGAGATAACAAGTGTCGGGGAGGTTGTGGAGAAAAGGAAGCCTTTGTGCGCTGTTGGTGGGAGTGCAAATTGGTCCAATTACTGTGGAAACCAGTATGGGGGTTCCTCAAAAAAATTAAAAATAAAACTATCATATTATCAGCATTTACATTTCTGGATACATAACTGAAAGTTAATTAGATCACTCTCTCAGAAAGATATCTGCACCCCCATGTTTGTTGCAGCATTATATAAAATAGTCAAGAGATGGAAACAAGCTAAGTGTCCATCAATAGATGATGGAGAAAATGTGAGATACATATATATACACATATACATATATATACACACACACATATATATGTATGTATATGTATAATGTAAATATAATATATAATGTGTATACACATGTAATAAAAAGAAGGAAAGTCTGCCATTTTTGACAAATTAGATGGACCTTGAAGGCATTATTCTATATGAAATAAGTCAGAGAAAATTTAATACTGTATGTTCTCACTTATATGTGGAATCTAAAAAAATGAGCTCATAGATACAGAGAACAGATTGGTGTTTGACAGATGCAGGGTTGGGAGCATGCGGGAAATGGATGAAGGTGGTGAAAAGGTACAAACTTCCAGTTATAAAATAAATAAATCATGGGGATGTAAGGTACAAGACGGTGACAAAAGTTAACAATAGTATATTTGTATTTGAAAGTTGCTAAATGAGTAGATCTTAAAAGTTCTCATCACAAGAAGAAAAACTGCAGCTATAAGAGATGATGGGTGTTCAATAAATTTATTGTGGTAATCATTTTGCAACATATACATGTATTCAATCATTATGTTTTGCACCTAATGTTTTATGTCAATTATAATCTCAATAACCCTGGAAAAATATTATTATGGGAAAATAGGCCAAAAAGAAGATGAAAAAGGAAATGAGACAGACAAGTGCTTTACCTTGAAGAAGACAATGACAACTATTTGCACTTCTGATTGATTTATCTTATGAACTCGACAGTCAACTGAGGAGTAGAGAGAATGTGGTCGTATCATCCTGTGCTAACCCTAACCAATCAGACCATACCAGGTGTGCTTGGATGGCATCTACAGGATCAAATAATAATAAGAGAAGGAAAGACTCACCACCTGACTTTCTCACCAGGAGGCAAAAAACACTGCTTTTATTATTGGTAATCTTTCATTCTAAATGAGAAGTTCTCAAGTTATCTCAAGACTCCACGATAACACCAGTCAGAATGGCCATCATCAAAAAATCTACAAACAATAAATGCTGGAGAGGGTGTGGAGAAAAGGGAACCCTCTTGCACTGTTGGTGGGAATGTAAATTGATATAGCCACTATCGAGAACAGTATGGAGGTACCTTAAAAAACTAAAAATAGAACTACCATATGACCCAGCAATCCCATTACTGGACATATACCCTGAGGAAACCATAATTCAAAAAGAGTCATGTACCACAATGTTCATTGAAGCTCTATTTACAATAGCCAGGACATAGAAGCAACTTAAGTGTCCATCAACAGATGACTGGATAAAGAAGATGTGGCACGTATATACAATGGAATATTCCTCAGCCATAAAAAAAAGCAAAATGGAGTTATTTGTAGTGAGGTGGATGGACCTAGAGTCTGTCATACAGAGTGAAGTCAGAAAGAGAAAAACAAATACTGTATGCTAACACATATATATGGAATCTAAAAAAACAAACAAAAAAAGGTCATGAAGAACCTAGGGGCAAGATGGGAATAAAGACGCAGACCTACTAGAGAATGGACTTGAGGATACGGGGAGGGGGAAGGGTAAGCTGGAACAAAGTGAGAGAGTGGTATGGACATATATACACTACCAAATGTAAAATAGATAGCTAGTGGGAAGCAGCCCCATAGCAGAGGGAGATCAGCTCGGTGCTTTGTGACCACCTAGAGGGGTGGGATAGGGAGGATGGGAGGGAGGGAGATGCAAGAGGGAAGAGATATGGGGATATATGTATACGTATAGCTGATTCACTTTGTTATAAAGCAGAAACGAATACACCATTGTAAAGCAATTATACTCCAATAAAGATGTTAAAAAAAAAAAAAGACTCCACGATATTCTTAAAATGTATTGAGAATCCTAAAGTGTTTTTGTATATGTGGGTTATATCTATCAACATTTACCATTTAACTAAATAGGGAAAAAGGTTAAAAACTCATTTATTAATTCAATTATTCATAACTATTCCAAACCCATTACATTTGAATATAAATAACATATTTTACCAAAAGTAGACATGTTGTCCAATATTAAAAAAAATGTAGTGTGAAGTGTCACATTTAAAAAAACATAACAGCTTTATAATTTATATACTATACAATCCATCCAATTAAAGCATTAAAGTTCATTGGGAGCTCACAGTCCCAAATCCAGGACCCCAGTGCCCCCAGTGGCTCAGACACAAGTCTGCAGACTTGAAGGGGTGCTGTCCTGTGACAGCCAGAGGACATGTTCTCCTGCTCAGTTGCATTTTCCCTCCTCGCCTCTCACTCTGGGCCCCCACCAGTTCCTCTGTACACTATCTGCTCTCCTCTTTCTTCCTTACTTCATTCCCTGTGGCCCAATCCCACCTGGAGAGAGTCCCAGACATCCTCTGCACCCACCATGTCTCTACAAGCCTGTCCTTTGGGATTAATTGCCTGGACCCAGGGTAATGTTGTTATCAAGTCTTTATTGATGAGGAAGAAAGAGCAACAGCTCCTTGTTTATAGCAAGATATTAGTGGATCTAAAGTGGAAGAAGACCCTGTTGAGTACTGGGTGGGGTGGGGGGGGGCAAGGGGGGCCAACACAGACACCTGGACTTTTAAAAAGGCACAGAGAGTGAGATATTTCAGGGCAAGAAGAGATCTGAGTTGGGAGAGAAAAAAAACTTACTGAACCTGGGGAGAACATTGTCAGCCCAAGTGCAGGATCAAGAGAGCCACAAAAGGGAAAGCCTCTGCAGGGACTGGTCCCTAAGGCCTCCCATCAACTGTCATGTCTAGGAAGACCAGAGGAGTCAGGGTCCTCCACTGTAACCCAGGATGTGTCACCCCCCAGCATTCCTGGGTGCTTCGATGGATCCAGAGATGCAGCAAGGGAACTCTATGCATTGGGGTTAGTCAATTTGTCCAAAATAGCACAGAGGAATTAGAGAAGAATTACTTGATTATTGCTGATCCCATTGGAAGTGTGTCCCAGCATTGTAACCAGGCTCCAGGTTCCCGGAGAGGTGATGTTGGTGGGCTGCAGAAAGAGAGGGCTGCCAAGTCAGTTCATGCTGGGAGAGGGAACTGGACGCACAGAAATATGCTAACCCCCCGAGCAAAGACCCTGGAGCAATGTTTTGGAATGTCACTTGGGATCGTGTGACTGGAGAAGCGGGAAGGACAACCCCCTGATGGGCTCAGGGAGCTGCTCCAACCTGAGCAGCAAACAAGGTCATGAAACAGGCAATCAGGACAGGGTAGAAATGCCAAATCCAGGCTTCTCACCAGGCCCCAGGGGTCCTGCAGGCCCCGAATTGGGTGGGAAGGATGACACCTCTGTGAACATGTGCTCCCTCCTCCTCGTCGCCCAGTATGTCCCCTAAGCAAACAGGCTCTGTGTGGAGTTGGACAGAGGAGGTCCCCTCTACTCAGGGGGAAGGGAGAGGGCTGGGTTTTTATAATTTCTAGAACATTCCAACACTTTGATTCCTCCTACCTCCTTCGATTTCACAGAAACTGGGAAACAGCCACAGCTTGGCGTCTGCAGTTTCCCCCTTTCCACTGACATCATGTGAAGTCTGTCAGTCAGTCCTTCCTAACACTCAGGGGACCTTCTGAACCCCTCACATGAGGGAATCTACCAATTATTCACTGGATGGAAGTGGGCAGATTTCTATCCCAAGCCCAGACCCAGGTCCACCAGGCTAAAAATGGAGAAAGAGCAGTGAACCTTTTATTCCCTGTGAAGGTTAATTGAGGTAGTGGATAAAAAGTGCTGACACCATTGCTCACCAAGTTGTGTTCAATAAACAGAGAGGTTTATGATTATCATTGTTACTAATCTCACTCTATTGCAGCTTATTAATAAAAGGGTTTGGTGGCCTGGGAGTTAAAACGTCTATTGAGTACAATCCAGTTTAACCTAATTTTATGCACAGGCCATTTATACCCATAGCAGAAATGTGGTGAAAGGAATCTTCCGGAAAGATACCAAGGTGGAGAACACTCTTCAAAACTCCTAGCCTTCTTTGGCAGTTTTATAATTGAATTACTTGGACATCACAGTGAATGGAGGAAAGGAAGGCATGAAGAACTCTTAGGGGTGGAGGGAGGGTCACACTTTCTTTGTATCCTGAAACTGGAAAAAAAAATCTCCACGTGATGAAGCCCAGGGTGGGAGTCACCCATGAGCATGGCAGATCCTTAAACACCAAATATAGCTTCTGAATTTTGTAGGGAAAGGTGTTGGTATTTGTGAAGAGTGCTTAATATGAGAAGAGCAGAATTTTATTTCTGTGGCTAATGATGTCACTTTGATCAGAATTTGTGTTGAACTTTCCTAATTTTGAGGAAATAGTAATTATCATAATATACGTGGAAAGGGGCCAATGGGATTATGGTTTGGCTACCAAGCCCCCAGGAAAATGGCTGGAGCAAATTGCCATCTGGGATCGTCCTCTGTGGGAAGAACCTAAAAGAAAATGTTTACTGGTAGCAGCCACCACGATGAAGACAGGGTTTGGTGCAACTTAACCACGTTCATGTCTCCCCCTGGGTCCAAGTTCCCAAATAGCCCACAGTGCCCACTCTCTGTGGGTCTCAGTCCTGGAAATGCCTGACTTCCCAGGGCTCACAGCTTTCCCTCTGCTCACATCCTCAGATTTAATCTTTTCATGCCAGTTTGCTGTGCTGATTCCATCTTTCTGGACGGAAACACCTCAAACAAACACTGGTTCCCTTTTTAATTTCTAAACTCCACCCAGAGAAAAGTCTTTTAATCTCCATTTTCCCAAGAGAAAAAGAATATACCCATGTTATACACTGTCTTGATTCATTCACAGTGTCCCTTTAGGAATGCCCAGCTCCACACTGCCCAGTCCCCACCCTTCCTTCTCATTGTGATTTTGACCTGACCTGCTTCAGAGAAGCCCTGACTTAAGCCCGGAGTACCAAGCATATCCCCCATTGCATTTCCCTTGCTCCCTGAATAGGCTCATGATCTGCTATGTTTCTTATATAACACCTAAGTGACAACTTGATGCAGATAGAAGTTTATGTTGTTTCCTTTGGGAATGACATCATCATATTTTTATAATGTTTTAATTGTTGGACATCTTGATTAGTTTGATCTGCGCAAAGATTCTCCAACAATGATGCTTTCTAGTTTTGTTGTTTCTGTCCAATATCAGGAACCAATAATCTCTTCCCACACCCATGGCTATAACTGACCCTATTAGTAAAACTCAATCAATGTTTGTGCAGTGAATCAATGATTGAGTCCTTGAATCCCCTACCCCCATTTATTCCCTCCTGAATGAAAATCAGATTCAATCAATTCATCAGGATGTAGGCGAAGATCCAATCAGGATTAACCTGATGGACAGTCTGGAATCAGGCATCGCTTTCTGATTGGTTGTTAGTAGTTGGAAATGGGGAAGACGTGATTAGAAAGGCCTATAAAAGCCTGGGGCATCAAAGAAGAGGTGTAGAAACTTCTTCCTCTGGAGTCACTGTCTGGGTTCTCCACCCGGTCTTAGGACTGAGCACCCTGCCAACCACAGCAGAGCTGGTAAGTTATAGACCTCAGTTAAGGACACTCTCCTCTTATGTATGGTCAGCTGGTCTTGAATTGTGCCATGTAGCTCAGGATGGTAGGGAGAGGGGTTTCTTTAGTTATTTCTTTTCCGATGAACAAATTTAATGCTTTGGTTTTGCCTCTCAGTGTAGTTTTGTCTCATTCTCAACATTTTGATTTGTCCTTTGGTTTTATATCATTTTGAATTATCTTAACCAAGAAGATTTTCCTTTTAATGAAAACATCTAACTGTTTGGAATTTTATTTCTTGACATTTAAAATATTTAGTTTGCACACAAAAGAGCATTCATTTTAAGGGTATGTCTTTCATCTTTTCCAGCCCAGTTAACAGTGGGAATTGAGGATGGAGGCTGTGTTGGGCCACGTAATGCTCTTATTCCCATAGTTTTAGGGACCTAAGTGATTTTCTAAAAGTTTTCACCAAAAAGATTAGGGTAAACCTTCAGGCTCATGGTACCCAATTCCCAGTGCAATACAATTAAGCAAAGCAGTGAAAGGAAATGAATGGGCAAGTCGTTGGTTTTCTACCTCCTTGGAAGGAGCTTGCTCTGGTTCCTGTAGAGGCAGCGTTATGGATTTTTGCCCACAGAGACTAGAGTAGAATTCTGCTAAACAGAGGCTCTTCCACTACTGTTGGAGCAGTGATTTGGCTATGAGTTTGTTCCTCTGCAGGGTGAGAAGACAGATTAAGGGGTGTTCATGCTTGACTGAGAAAGGTGCCTTGTTCCCTGCAAGTTTCCACAGGATTCCTTTTGGAGAAGAGTCAGGATGAGTGTCTGGAACCCACCCAGAATCCTGGGCCTGGAGGGAATAAGCCTGCTGAGGGATGAGGCCTCAAACATCACTGCTCTGGAGTATCTGCCCATCGAGCTCTTCCCCCCACTGTTCATGGAAGCGTTCTATGGGAGTCACAGTGAGACCCTGAAGGCCATGGTGCAAGCCTGGCCCTTTGTCCGCCTGCCTCTGGGGGACCTGATGAAGATGCCTCATCTGGGAACCTTACAAGCAGTGCTGGATGGGCTTGATATCCTGATTGCCCAGAAGGATCGCCCCAGGTGAGTCTGATCCAGGTAGCCTGGTAGGGTCTGGGGAGTCTTTGAAGAGACACCTGGGGTCAGGAGAGTGGATGGACAAGGGATGGACAAGAGGCTTCTGATGATTCCAATGAAGAAACACAGAGGCCTTGGCCATTGATGAGCTCACTTTGGGAAATGCCTTCCGAAAGTGTAGGAGTGCTTAAGATGCAAGGGAACCTGAAATTACATGCCCCACCTTCGTCTAGTGATGCTTAAGCATCACTAGAAGGAAGGTACTAGAAGTGGAGAACAAGAAAGGATCGAAGGGGAAAAGCAAATGGAGGAAGGTAAGGCAGAGAGGGAAGAAGAGGGCAAGACAGCAGGTGATGTCAGGAATGTGAAGTAAAAGCTCGGGTGGGAAGTCTGAGTGTTGCCTAAATTCTGAGACTGTGGTTTCATTATGTGTGGATCTTAAACCATCGCTGCCAATCTGCTGTTTTCCCACAGGAGGTGCAAACTACAGGTGCTGGATTTAAGGCATACTGGACAAGACTTCTGGAGAATGTGGTCTAGAGATGGGGTCCATGGGTACTCAAGCACTCTGATGACACCAGTGGCTGAGGACAGGTCAAGGGCAGAGCAGTCCTTGGCTCCCTTGGTGGTGTTCATAGAACTTCACCTCAAAGAAAGGACCATGGATAGATTCCTCACCTACCTCATGAGGTGGGTGGAGGAGAGGAAAGCTTCCATACACCTGTGCTGTAAGAAACTGAAGATACTTTCAATGCCCATGGAAAATATTATGAAGGTCCTGAGTATGGTGCAGCTGAACTGTATCCAGGAGGTGCAAGTGAATTGCGCCTGGCATCTGACCACCCTGGCCATGTTTGCTCCTCTCCTGGGCCAGATGAAAAATGTACAGAGACTCCTTCTCTCCCACATCCATGTGCCTGCGCTTGAGGAACAGGAGGAGCAGCACGTCATCCAAATTACCTCTCAGTTCCTCAGGCTGCACCACCTCCGGGATCTCCATCTGGAATCTCCCTCCTACCTTGAAGGCTGCCTGGATGAGATGCTCAGGTTAGTGTGCACCACTGGCCAGGTAATGGTGAACACAACACTAGAATGTGAAACACACTGTCCGCTTTGCTGGTCTATCCTGAAGTGTGGTATCACATAACCATACAAATCAAGGTAGGGGACCAAACTGGGATAGGGGCTCTGGAAAGGGACACCATGCTAGGAAGCTATGGACTAGAGGTTAGGATCTAGTGGGTGTGAGTACGTGATTTCTTCTTTAGGAAGAGATATCTTTGTTTAGATGACTTAGGAAAATAGGTAGTGGAAGGGGGCCTTGAATAATGAAAACTCCATCAGGCCTGAGCATTTCTAAATGGAAGCTCTGTGCTCATCAGTTTTGTGACCACACTGAGCCTTTCTCAGATACCCTGTCTGTAAAACGTTGTTTTTTGCTCCAGATAAGGTACTTAATATATGGAAAATGCATGATTCTGGAGATGACAGTAATGGAGCAGGAGCCAAAGGGATAATAAAAATTGGAAGATGCTTTGCAGATGATGCAGGGATGTAACTAAGACCCTGTAGACTGGCAACCCCAGCTGATGTTGTGAGATCTTGCCCATGTTGGTCCACTATGCATGTCACCCAGAAGCCTCACCTGGCCTGAGTTATGGGTGCCTGTGGCCCAAGCATGGGCTGAAGGAAGCCTGAGTAGGAAGAATTTTAGGTATGTCACTTACTATTAAAATTCAGTGATGCCCACTCTTGATTGACACAAGGTGTCAGGCTCTCCTCTGAGCATGTTCTAGTGCATTCCATTATCTTCATTCATCCTCAAAAGAACGTGGAGTATGTTGTACCCTTTTGACAGATGAGGAAAGAGAGCTTTCAAGGTTCTGTGGACTTGATCCAGTCACACAAAGAAGGTGAAAGAATTCAGGATAAAATGAGACTGGGCATTCTGGGTATTGATCATTATCAAATGGTGAGACCAAACTTAGCCTTGGGCAGATCACTTGTCTCCCACCTTAAGTTCACTTTCCACCCCAGTTTCTAAGACATAATTCCTCTTTTTCTCCCCAGGTGTCTGACAACCCCCTTGGACAACCTTGCAATAACTCACTGCCTCCTTTCGGATTCAGACTTGAGCCATCTGTCCCAGTGTCCGAACATCAGTCAGCTAAAGGGCCTGGATCTGAGTGGCGTCACCCTGACCTACTCTAGTCCTGAGCTCCTCCCAGTTCTGTTGGAGAAAGTTGCAGCCACCCTCCAGGAACTGTATTTAGAGCAATGTGGGATCAGGGACTCTCACCTCGAGACCATCTTGCAATCCCTGAGCCGCTGCTCTCAGCTCATGTTCTTCAGCCTGCGTGGAAACTTCCTCTCCATGGCCATCATGGAGAAGCTGCTGCGACACACCTCTGGGCTGCCCAGTTTAAGTCAAGAGCTGTATCCTGTCCCTCAGGAGAGTTACAGCTCTCAGGGAATCCTCCAACCTGGGAGACTTGCACAGTGTCGGGCTGAACTGTTTGAGATTCTGAGAGTCTTAGGACGTCCCAGGATCATCTGGATTAGTTCCAGCTCCTGTGTGCACTGTGGAGATAACATATTCTATCATCCCCAGCCCATCATATACCGCTGAAATACCCCTAACTACCTGGGTGCATCTATCAAAAGCTTTCTTCTGAGCACTTGGAAACTGAAATCTAGGACATAGTTGAATCGTAAAGGGAAAACAGACCCATGGTGTCAGATATCTGCTCAATGTAAATGTGAAAAGTGATTAAGGGAGGGTGCAGGATTGCAGAGGGAAAAGTTAACTCTGAGAGGTAATAGGCATTTTGGGGACATGTGTCCTATAGAGTCAGAAATATGAATCTAAATTTCTTTAGGTGGATTCGAGCTTGAGACACATATGTTGGAGTTCTCCCTGGGTGGATTTTGTAAAGAAATGATCAGAAATAAAGAGACCCTCAGTATAAACTGACTGCTGCCCTCCATGATGTATTATTCAGTTTTCTCAGTTTATAAGTCAGCAAACTCCAGTTACTGATGGAAAAAAAAAAAAGGCACTGAGTTGTCTGTGATCTGAAACGTTACCATTCAAGCAAGTTCTTTATTCTGTCTGGGGCCTCTCTTTCTTCCATACTTATCTCTGTGGCTGCTCAGTAGGTTAATACACACAAAGGCGAACATACTCAGTGGTCAATGAGCCACTGGAATGAGAGTTCTTGGCAGGGCCCTCACTGCTCAATCAGACCATGACCCTGGACATGAGCAGCCCTCATGGTTCTCCTTGTGGGACCATATGTCTCAGCCAGGGCAGGAAGGGCGTGGGGAGGGCATAGGAGAGATCGGAGTCATCTCTTGTGATAGACATTCTGAGCCTCAGGTCTCCTAGGCCACCTGCTGGTAGATCAGCCCAGAGGATAAAAATTAGTTTGGCAAGCAGGTCTCTATAGTTCAGTATTAAAAAATAAATAAATAAAAATAAATAAAAATTTTTAAAAAACCTGCTGTTATGTAAATGTCAGTTGACTAAATCATTGTGCTGTGATCTATCTATTAAAGATATGTGTCATTTTAAAATTATAAAAAATATTTAGTACTTTTAAAGAATAGATGTGGATTTTTAAAAATGTTTTATTTGGTTTGGAGCCTCAAAACAAATAGGATTTTAAAACCGATTTTAAAAATCAATGAACAGGGATTTTTTTCTCCCTTAAAAATATTTAGAATAATCAAATTTTAGAGCTGGAAGGATTACAGTCATATTTTTTAGAGTAGGTTTTATTTTTTAGAGCAATTTTAGATTCATAGTAAAACTGAGCAGGAAATACAGAGAGTTCCCATCTAACTGCTGCCCCTATACATGCACAGCCACTCTATCGGCATCTCCACCACAGGAATACATTTGTTATAATTCTCAAACGTACACTGAGACATCATTATCACCAAAATTTCATAGTTTACACTGAGGTTCACTCTTGGAGTTGTATATTCTATGAGTTTTGGCAAATATTTAGTTGTAGTGTCCTACAGAGTAGTTTTACTGCCCTAAAAATCCTCTTTACTCTGCTATTAATCTTTCCATTCCTGAAACCCTGGCAACCACTGATCTTTTTGCTTTCCCCAGAGCTTTGCTTTTTCTAAAATATTATATAAATGGAATCATCCAGTATGTAGCCTTTTCGGATTGGCTTCTCAGTTAGTAATAAGCATGTAAGTTTCCTCCATGTCTTTTCATGTTTTGATAATATTCCATTGTCTGAATATACCAGAGTTTATTTATTCATTCATTTACTGAAGGACATCTTGGTTGCTTCCTTGATTTGCTGCTATAAGCGTCTGTGTGCACATTTGATATGGACATAAATTTTCAACACATTTGGGTAGATACCAAGGAGCAAGATTGCTGGATCATATGAAAAGGTTATGTATTACAATAAGTTTACAGAGATTGCTGGATCATATAAAAAAGGTGTGCATTGCAATTATTTTTCTCCTTTGACAATTTTACCTGTTAGAGATTGTCTCATAAAGGGCAGGGACTGTGTCTCTATCACCCTGTGATCCCACAACTGAAAAAAAAAGCCTGGTGTGGCAGTAAATGCTGCTTACTGGGGGTGCATGGAAATCATTAACATCAGTTTATACCCAAATGTTATTTTGCACTGCAATGAAAATTTTGGGGAAAATCAACATTAGCTGTCTACCAATTACATAAACTAATTGGATATGGAAGAAACAGACCTTGTGGTCAATACATTTGTACGTGTGAATTGTACATGAAAGTGTAACTAAGCAGGACACTATAAGGCCTTCCCAGGGCAGATCCCCCCATGTTCTCCTCCTGCCTCTCGTTTGTAGAAAACATTTAGCTTCCTAGGCCTTCCCTGAGTTCCAAAGAATAAATTTAATCAGAAAATAAAAGAAAATGGGGAAACAGTGAAGCAAGACAAATAATAATAGTTTAGACATTAATCAAATTCAAGGACCTTTAAAACCTCTTGATGTGGAGTCAAGATGGCAGAATAGGAGGATGTGGAGCTCACCTCTCCCCACAAGTACATCAAGACTACATCTACGAATGGAACAATTCTCACAGAGCACCTGCTGAGCACTAGCAGAGGACCTTGGACACCTAAAAGGACAAGAAAAATACCCAGGCAACCAGGTAAGATGAAAAAAGGAAAAAAAAAGAAAAGAGAAAACGGGATGGGACCTGCACCTTTGGGGGGGAACCTAAAGGAGAGGAGAGGTTCCTACACCCAGGGAAGCCCCCTCACTGGCGGGAAGATCAGCTGGGACAGAACGGAAGATTTGGGGGCTCAGAGGACAGCGCAGCAACAGGTCTGTGGCAGGCAGGACAGAGTAAGACCTACATTGAGGGTCCATGCCACAGCCCTGCACACCCCAGCCTGAGATGTGTGTCTGCTATTGTGGATGGAGGCTGGGTTCTGGAACGTGGGGTTTGGAGAGCAAACACAGTGAGGGGACTGCTGTTGGTTGCAAAGAGACAGCCTGAAGGGACAGGAGTCAGGAGCTCCACAACCAGGAATGTTCGTGGAAGAAGCCTGGACCACCATAAAAGCAGGGTGCCACTATTGAGTTACACACAAGGGGCGGGCCCCCCATGGGAGCCCTCTTCCCCACATGCTGACCCCTGCCTCCATGGGCACAAAGAGCAGCTCCCACCTGAGCCGCTCACACTCCCCACCTGCTGCCACCTCCACTGTCCACCTGGGTGGGCACATGTGCTCTGGGGCAGCATCTGGAGCAGATGCTGGTGGGAGGCTGACAAGCAGAGGTGGGGCTGAAACCACAGCTGAGCTCCAGGGACTGTGCAACTAAGGAAGTAGAGCTGAAATTTCTCGGTGCAACTGAGGTGGGGCTGAAACCACAACGGAGCTCCAGGGGCCGTGCAACTAAGGAAGAAGAGCTGAAATCTTTCTGTGCAACTGTAGGAACCACGGATTTACACATCCATGGCTGGCTTTGTAAACTCAGTGTCTTCAGAACATCTGAACAAACGAGTGCTCCTGCAGCTGAGACTGGTCTAACTTTAGCAGCTGTGGTCTTTGTGGACATGTACACATGGGGATTGGTTCAGGCCAGAATCTGAGCTGCCACCATAGCTCCCACAGCAGGTCCAGGTGCATGATTACTGCAGTCCTGGGACCTGACTTCGGTGGATCTGCACTGGTAGCCTGGTGAACACAACACCTGACAGACATCGGGTCCAATTGCCGGCAAACCCACAGTTAGGTGGGGCTGAGAGCTGTTCCAAAAACAGTGTAATTTGTTGGCCAGCACAATGGGTGAAAAGTGACTACAGAGTACCCTCACAGGTAAACACCTCCAGAGGAGGAAAACTCAGTGGCTTCTCTCCCATTGGGAGTGCTCCAATCCCACCTACCTCACATCACAGATCAAAAACACAGCTCAGAAACAGATTTGGGGGCCACTATTCCAACAACTATGGAGCAAGCCCTGCCCCTGAGAGGGTAGTGACAACCACAGAGTAAAGAGGAGGCCCCTTTCAATATCCAGTGCAGGCTTAGGTCACCACAACATCAGTCACACCTCCTATCAATGGGATAATAGCCAGCATACACTGAGGAAAGAGGAGGCAGATATACATATTAAAAACAGCCTTCACACCAAAACATATTAAACCCACGCTGGCTACACAGGGACATTCCCACTTAAAAAAATGCCCTCCAAGACAGTCTGGGGGTCAGGAAGTGAAAGGAAGAACCCCCAGAGCATTTGGTGTTGAAGGCCAGTGGGGCCTGAGTGCAATAGCTCCACAGGGCTGGGAGAAACTGAGTCTCCACTCTTGGAGGGTGCACACAAGAACTCACAGTCACCGTGACCCAGCACAAAGCAATACTTCCATAGGAACCAGGGTAGACCTAACTAGGGGTCCTGGAGGGTCTCCTGGGTTGGTGGGGGGTGGCTGTAACTCACTGTGGGGGCAAGGACACAGGCCCCAGAGGCCCCAGGGAATATTGAACAGTGTGAGCTCTCCCAGAGGTCCCCGTTTTGGCACCAAGACTTGGCCCCATCCAACAGCCTACAGGCTCCAGAGTTGGAACCCCTCAGGCCAAACAACCAGCAAGACAGGAACACAGCCCCACCCATCAGCAAACAGGCTGCATAAAGTCATACTGGTCTCACAACTACCTCAAAACACACTCCTTGACACAGCCTGCCCACCAGAGGGACAAGACCCAGTTCCTCCCACCAGAGGGACAAAACCCAGTTCCACCCACCAGAGGGCAAGCACCAGTCGTCCCCCACCGAGAAGTCTGCATAAGCCCATGGACCAACCTCACCCACCAGGAGGTAGACACCAGAAGCAAGAGGAACTACAATCCTGCAGCCTGCGGAAAGGAGACCATGAACATGGAAAGTTAGACAAAACATGAGAAACAGAGAAACATGTTGCAAATGAAGGAACAAAATAAAAACCCAAAAGAAGAACTAAATGAAGAGGAGATAAGCAATCTACCTGAAAAAGAATTCAAAATAATAATAGTAAAGATGAACCAAAATCTTGATGAAAGAATGGAGGCACAGATCGAAAAGATATAAGAAATGTTTAATAAGGACCTAGAAGAACTAAAGAACAAACAGTGATAAACAACACAATAACTGAAAATAAAAATACACTAGAAGGGATCAATAGAATAACTGAGGCAGAAGAACGGATAAGTGAGCTGGAAGATAGAATGGTGGAAATAACTGCCATGGAGCAGAATTTAAAAAATAGAATGAAAAGACACGAGGAGTCTCAGAGACCTCTGGAACAACATTAAACACACCAACATTCGAATAATAGGGGTCACAGAAGAAGAGGAGAAAGAGAAAGGGTCTGAGAAAATATTTAAAGAGATTACAGTCAAAAACTTCCCTAACATGGGAAAGGAAATAGTCAATCAACTCCAGAAAGTACAGAGAGTGCCATACAGAATAAACCCAAGGAGAAACAAGTTGAGACACATATTATTCAAACTAACAAAAATTAAATACAGAGTAAAATATTAAAAGAAGCAAGGGAAAAGCAACAAATAACAAAGGGAATCCCCATAAGGTTGTCAGCTGATTTTTCAACAGAAACTCTGTAGGCAAGAAGGGAGTGGCAAGATATATTTAAAGAAATGAAAGGGAAAAACCTACAACCAAGATTACTGTACCCAGCAAGGATCTCATTCAGATTCCATGGAGAAATCAAAAGCTTTACAGACAAGCAAAGGATAAGAGAACTTAGCACCACAAAACCACCTTTACAACAAATGCTAAAGGAACGTTTCTAGGCAGGAAACACAAGAGAAGAAAAAAAGACCTACAAAAACAAACCCAAAACAGTTAAGAAAATGGTAATAGGAACATACATATCAATAATTACCTTAAATGTAAATGGATTAAATGCTCCAATCAGAAGACACAGACTGGCTGAATGGATAAAAAAACAGGACCTGTATATATGCTGTCTACAAGAGACCCACTTCAGACCTAGGGATACATACAGACTGAAAGTGAGGGGATGGTAAAGATACTTGATGCAAATGGAAATCAAAAGAAAGCTGGAGTAGCAATACTCATATCAGACAAAATAAACTTTAAAATAAGGACTGTTACAAGAGACAAAGAAGGAAACAACATAATGATCCAGGGATCCATCCAAGAAGAAGATATAACAATTGTAAATATTTATGCATCCAACATAAGAGCACCTCAATGCATAAGGCAAATGCTAACAGCCATAAAAAGGGAAACTCACAGTAACACAATAACACTGGAGGATTTTAACACCCCACTTACACCAATGGACAGATCATCCAGACACAAAATAAATAAGGAAACGCAAGCCTTAAATTACACATTAGACCAAATAGACTTAATTGATATTTATAGAACATTCCACCAGAATGCAGCAGAATACACTTTCTTCTCAAGTGCACGTGGAACATTCTCCAGGATAGATCACATCTTGGGTCACAAATCAAGCCTCAGTAAATTTAAGAAAATTGAACTCACATCAAGCATCTTTTCTGATCACTACACTATGAGATTAGAAATCAATTACAGGAAAAAAAAACTGTAAAAAAACACAAACACATGGAAGCTAAACAACATGCTGCTAAATAACTAAGAGCTCACTGAAGAAATCAAAAAATACCGCAATGACAATGAAAACATAACCTAAAACCTATGGGATGCAGCAAAAGCAGTTCTAAGAGGGAAGTTTATAGCAATACAATCCTACCTTAAGAAACAAGAAACATCTCAAATGAACAACCTAACCTTACACCTAAAGCAACTAGAGAAAGAAGAACAAACAAAACCCAAAGTTAGTAGAAGGAAAGAAATCATAAAGATCAGAGCAGAAATAAATGATATAGAAATGAAGAAAACAATAGCAAAGATCAATCAAATTAAAAGCTGGTTCTTTGAGAAGATAAACAAAATTGATAAACCTTTAGCCAGACTCATCAAGAAAAAAAGGGAGAGGACTCAAATCAATAAAATTAGAAATGGAAAAGGAGAAATTGCAACTGACGCCACAGAAATACAAAGGATCATAAGAGACTACTACAAGCAACTATATGCTAATAAAATGGACAACCTGGAAGAAATGGACAAATTCTTAGAAAGGTACAAACTTCCAAGACTAAACCAGGAAGAAATAGAAAATATGAACAGATCAATCATGAGTAATGAAATTGAAACTGTGATTAAAAAGTTTCCAACAAATAAAAGTCCAGGACCAGATGGCTTCACAGGCGAATTCTGTCAAACATTTAGCAAAGCGCTAACACTTATCCTTCTGAAACTATTCCACAAAATTGCAAAGGAAGAAACACTCCCAAGTTCATTCTACAAGGCACCATCATCCTGATACCAAAACCAGTGATATCACGAAAAGAAGAAAATTACCGACGAACATCACTGTTGAACATAAACACCAAAATCCTCAACAAAATAGAATCCTAGCAAACAGAATCCAACAACACATTAAAAGGATCATACACCATGATCAAGTGGGATTTATCTCAGGGATGCAAGGATTCTTCAATATGCGCCAATCAATCAATGTGATACACCATATTAACAAATTAAAGAATAAAAGCCATATGATCATCTCAATAGATGCAGAAAAAGCTTTTGACAAAATTCAACACTCATTTATGATAAAAACTCTCCAGAAAGTGGGCATAGAGGGAACCTACCTCAACATAATAAAGGCCATATGCGAGAAACCCACAACAAGCATCATTCTCAATGGTGAAAAACTGAAAGCATTTCCTCTAAGATCAGGAACAAGACAAGGATGTCCACTCTCGCCACTCTTATTCAACATAGTATTGGAAGTCCTAGCCACAGCAATCAGAGAAGAAAAAGAAGTAAAAGGAATACAAGTTGGAAAAGAAGAAGTAAAACTGTCACTGTTTGCAGATGACATGATACTATACATAGAAAATCTTAAAGATGCCACCAGAAAACTACTAGAACTAATCAATGAATTTGGTAAGGTTGCAGGATACAAAATTAATGCACAGAGATCTCTTGCATTCCTATACACTAACAACGAAAGATCAGAAAGAGAAATTAAGGAAACAATCCCATTTACCATCACAACAAAAATAATAAAACACCTAGGAATAAATCTACCTAAGGAGGCAAAAGACCTGTACTCAGAAAACTATAAGATACTGATGAAAGAAATCAAACAATTAGAGAGATATACCATGTTCTTGGACTGGAAGAATCAATATTGTGAAAATGACTATACTGCCCAAAGGAACCTACAGATTTAATGCAATCCCTATCAAATTACCAATGGCATTTTTCACAGAATTAGAACAAAATATCTTACAGTTTGTATGGAAACTCAAAAGACCCCGAATCACCAAAGCAGTCCTGAGAAAGAAAAACGGAGCTGGAGGAATCAGACTCCCTGACTTCAGACTATACACAAAGGTACAGTAATCAAGACAGTACTGTACTGGCACAAAATCAGAAATATAGAACCATGGAACAAGATAGAAAGTCCTGAGATAAACCCATGTGCCAATGGTCACCTAACCTATGACAAAGGAGGCAAGAGTATATAAACACAATGGAGAAAAGACAGTCTCTTCAGTAAGTGGTGCTGGGAAAACTGGACAGCTCCATGTAAAAGAATGAAATTAGAACATTCCCTAACACCATACACAAAAATAAACTCAAAATAGATTAAAGAACTAAATGTAAGGCTGGATACTATAAAACTCTTAGAGGAAAACAGGTAGAACACCCTCTGACATAAATAGCAGCAAGATCTTTTTTGATGCACCTCATGAAGTAATGAAAATAAGAGCAAAAATAAAGAAATGAGACCTAATTAAACTTAAAAGCTTTTGCACAGCAAAGGAAACCATAAACAAAATGAAAAGAAGACCCACAGAATAGGAGAAAATATTTGCAAATGAAGAAACCAATAAGGGATTAATCTCCAAAATATAAAAAGAGCTCATGCAGCTCAATATCAAAAAAACAAATCACTGAATCAAAAAATGGGCAGAAGACCTAAATAGACATTTCTCCAAAGAAGACATACAGATAACCAAAAAGCACATGAAAAGATGCTCAGCATCACTAACTATTGGAGAAATGCAAATCAAAACTACAATGAGGTATCACCTCACACCAGTCAGAATGGCCATCATCAAAAAAATCTACAAACGATAAATTCTGGAGAGGATGTGGAAAAAAGGGAACCCTCTT